>NC_024315.1:4466874-4484811 GCF_000523025.1 Cynoglossus semilaevis | reverse complement strand
TGTCGGTAATGTAACCTTACAAGAGGGCGGAGTAGTGAGTCTTCCTGGGGGGGGGGGACCTGCTGGTCACCTGGAACCAAACCTTCTGTGTCTTTGTCCTCAGTGGACCTCCTGGAGAGCTTCGAGAACCACCCCCCCATCGTGCTGCCCAGCTCTGGCTTCAGAGTGGACCTGGACAGCGAGTGCGTGGAGGACAGCATCTACAGGCAGCTGCTCTACATCCGCCACTTCCTGTGGGGCCTGAGGACCAAGAACCAGACGCACAGCAACGCGTCCAGTGTCCACACGCAGTCCAACGGAACCAACACGGCGGACTGGCCCGACATCCAGGTCAGAGGCAGAAACTACAAACTCTAGTCAAACAAACCCGGTAACCTGGGCCTAATCTGGGCCGTGAGCCTGAGCAGCAGCTGCTCCACACACACACACACACACACACACACACACACACACACACCAGAGTTAATCTGATTAGTTGTCTAATTAGTAGAAACTGGACCATAATCCCGTGTTACTTCACCTTCAAACACATGAAATACTTAATGTAAGTATTAAGTATTTCATGTAGTACTTATTTCATGGAGTACTTAATGTAAGTGTTTTCAACACTAATTCAAATACTACACACTGAATGAAGTACTCAGTCCTCCATCCTGTACCTCACTCTCTGCTCTGGTCCTGACACAGAGGGAGCTGCTGCCGTCCACCCACAACAGCCCCCGCTCTGGGGGGACAGGGGATGAGCTGAAGGCAGAGTCGGGGGAGGAGAGGGGGAGGGACAGACCTCTGGGTCAAAGTCACACACTGAGAAGAAATGGTACTGTCCACCACCTACGGACCACCAACCCCGACTCATCCTGCCTCCTGACGCCTCCCAACACCCCCCTCTACCCCGACGGTGGAGGAGCAGGGGGAGGAGGAAGTCTGGGACCGATCAAAGTCTCCTGCACTCAGACCAACGGCTGCAGCAGCAGAACGGTGACAGAATCCAAGAAGACCAACGGAGCGACCGCCAACGGATTAGAGGGTGAGAGCAGAGAGCAGCAACTACGGCTGGTTTGGCCAGCAGAGGGCGCACACAACTCAGGCAGCGACTGTAGAAAACCTGAACTGACATTTTAAAGCTGAAACGAATACATCAGTGGCTTAAACTGTACTTCTCACCACGGCCTTTAGGGGCGTCGTTCCTGAAGGAACCCGGCGACACCTGAGGGTGAAATATGATTGGAGGCAGCACAACAATACAACACATTAGTTCATAAATATTCATGATAAATATATTGACAGACAATTCTTATATTGTCCAGCAGAGGCCACTGGACACCACACATGTAGCGCTGACTAAAGCGGTTCAATATCTTCACTGTCAGTCGAACAGACAAAGTTCTTCAGGGTCAGTTCTGTGTTCGTCTTCACTGTGTTGACCGTCTGTCCCTCAGTGTCTGCGTCTGTCTCTACTGTCCAACCCCACAGCACGACCCTGTGTGTGTGTGTGTGCGTCTGTGTGTGTGTGGATCTGGGTGTGCGTCTCCTCTGCAGGGTGTATTAGTGGGTGTGAGTTTCC
Source organism: Cynoglossus semilaevis (assembly GCF_000523025.1). NCBI lineage: Eukaryota > Metazoa > Chordata > Actinopteri > Pleuronectiformes > Cynoglossidae > Cynoglossus > Cynoglossus semilaevis. The sequence goes on along the minus strand of NC_024315.1, from coordinate 4,483,247 downwards.
TTTCCCTGTATCCTCCCCCGGAGCCCCCCCCCCTCCTGATGACTTGTGTGTGGTGTTTGTAGTGGAACTGGACAAAGGACCGTACGGACTGGGGATGGGACTGATCGACGGCCTGGTGAGTCACGTTACATTTACTGACCACCGCATTCTACCACAGAGGTCATGGGGTCAGCGACCCACCTGTGACCTTTGACTTTACAAACACAGTAACTCGTCCCACTCACCTCAGTTCTTCTCCGTCTTCTCCGCAGCACACGCCGCTCAACGCCCCGGGCATTTACATCCGCACCCTGATCCCCGACGGCCCTGCAGCCTCAGACGGCAGACTGAGGATCGGGGACCGAATCCTGGCCGTCAACGGCACCAGTCTGATCGGCGCGGACTACCAGAGGTACAGGAGAGGTTTCTGGTGTTCCCATGTGGCCTGTACTCGTGTTAACGTTGACGTGCACCGACCACTGACCACAGACCACAGACCGGTGCCGACTGCCGTGAATGGATCGAAGCCATTGATTGGTGGAAGTCCAGACGGCGACGCCTCTTCATCGTCTGTTGTCTGTCTGTGCTGAGCTGCGTGTAACCAGACTCTGTGTCCTTCCTTTTTTTCCTCCTGTCTTCTTCCTCCCTGCAGCGCGGTGGACCTGATCCGTTTGGGGGGAGGTCGACTTCGTTTCCTGGTCGCCAAGTCTGACCCTGAGGTTTCAGAGAAGCTCTGCGCCTCCTCCTGCTGACTGCAGTAGAGGCAGGTGTGTGTGTGTGTGTGTGTGCGCTGACCAGTGGACTCCCACAGGAGAGCTGTAATCTGAATGTAAGTCCCACCGTCCGCTCCACTCCTGGGGGGTCTGTGTGACCGACGACCTTTGACCTTCTCCACGACTGCGTCTGATGCGGTTCAAGAAGCACAGCAGGAGTTTGAACTTCACGGCCGACCCGTGGATCAGGGCGGAACAAACGGAACCAGTGGACACGCCCACTCTGGACTTCCTCTGAACGATGTCGGCACTGAGCCGCAGCTACAGTCGGACACGGAGCCGCAGCTACAGTCGGACACGGAGCCGCAGCTACAGTCAGACGTAGCCGCAACTCCGTGTCCGACTGTAGCTGCAGCTCCGTGTCCGACTGTAGCTGCAGCTCCGTGTCTGACTGTAGCTGCATCTACAGTCAGACACACAGCTGCAGCTACAGTCAGACAGAGCCGCAGCTACAGTCAGACAGAGCCGCAGCTACAGTCAGACAGAGCCGCAGCTACAGTCGGACGGAGCTGCAGCTACAGTCAGACACACAGCTGCAGCTACAGTCAGACAGAGCCGCAGCTACAGTCAGAGCCGCAGCTACAGTCGGACGGAGCTGCAGCTACAGTCAGACACACAGCCGCAGCTACAGTCAGACCTAGCCGCAGCTACAGTCAGACGTAGCCGCAACTCCGTGTCCGACTGTAGCTGCAGCTCCGTGTCTAACTGTAGCTGCATCTACAGTGAGACACACAGCTGCAGCTACAGTCGGACATCGTGACGATGGCGGTGTGTGTTTACCCAAGGCTTTTGTTCATTTAACCTTTACTGTATCTTGTTTAAAGACAGTTGTAAATAATTTAAAACCTCGGAACAGCGTGAACTGAAGGGGAGGAGTATTTCCTGTTAGTGACATCAGTTACCGTCACTGATGTCACTGTTCAGTTCTATGTATTTGTAGTACAAACATTTCTCCAGTACTTGAACACGTGGATATTCTGTTGCTTTAAATAATTCCCGTCACGTTCCCAACGCTGTAACCACTGGTAAAGGAAACCAGTCACAGATCCAGAGTTAAACCCAAAGACTGAAGTTATTTATGAGGACGATTCACCATCAGGTCTGACGAGTCTGTAGCTGCAAATTTACAAACACCGACGCATCTCAAAAATATATAAGTGTATATTTTCTAGCAGGCAGCGTCGGTTGGATTTATTTTTTATTTCTAAAGACAGAAACTACTTTGACACGCCTCAGGTTTGTGTCCCTTCGATTTTGGATTTCAACCTTTGGTCATATTTGTACTAATGTTGAAAAATGACGATGGCACTTGTTAATAAATCTGTTTGGAGAACTGTAACCCAGTGAACCGAAACGAAAGACTTGACAGGTTCAAATAAAAGCTGCTGTGAAATGTTTACATCAATGAGGGATTTAATTTGTGCTACACAATCGAACAGATCACAGAAAAAACAGAAACATTTAAAAATACATATACTTTCTCTCTATTGTCCGAATGGTTTTAGGTTTTGATGACAACTGTTTTTACACATAGCAAATTTCTTTTTTTTTTAATTCCAGAATGAGAACACATCTTCCTAAATAGCTTTGTCATTTAGCAGATAGAGCAGCATACAATCATTATGCATCTCTGATGCGCAACCGAATACGCAGCAACAATCCGTGAGAGTTCTTTATCACCCCCCCTCCTCCCCCCCTCTACTCCCCCTCCCCACGCCCCCCCACGGCCCTCGGACCACCTCGGACCCCTGCGCCTTTATTTTCGCCTGACACCAGCTAAAGCACGGGAGCTTGTGTGTGTGTGTGTGTGTGTGTGTGTACATTCAGAAAAGCTGAAGGCAGAGTGAGGATGAGAGGGTGGAGAGCGGGACAGGAGCAGGAGGTGAAGGCTTGGACTCAGTCAGACAGCAGATGCAGAGACTGACCACAGAGAGGTAGGCAGGCTTTAAGGTGGAGAGTTTAAAAACAAACTACAGTCTGGCCATTATCAACCTGTAGCGCTGTTGTTCCGACTCAGGAAACGTTTGATCCAACATGGACTCAAAGATGCTTTTTTGCCTCATCATTTTTTCTTAACCAAAATATCCTCACAAACGCTACGCAACATGAACTGGTTTTACCGACAGCTTGTGTCTGATCTTGGTTCGGTACCAACAGGAAGTTGAAGTCAAGGGAGAAGACGCTCAAGCGACGCATCAGTTTCTCTGGGCTACGAATGCTAAGCTACAACTCTTTAACAGCAACTACAGAGTCTGACTGAAGCAGCGAAGGTAGAATCGGTTCTAAGGGGTGGAGGGTACGATGCCGCCTGTGTTAACAGTGTACGACTGAAACACAGACGCTGACTTCCTGTCAAACTTGGATGTCATGATATTTTAAGCAGGTTAAGAGGCAATAAACTGTTTCATGAAAAACAAGTTCCTAATTCTACTTTGTTTGTATGAAAAATCAATACATTTAAAAAATGCTGCTCCTACAGGTCAACTGTAAAAAGACATTTAAATCTTAAAAAGAAAATTGGAAAAAAATGTTTTAAGTTCTGACTTTCAGACCTCTGTTCAACATCTGGTGACTTTGATTCTGCAGTTTTTCACTAATCTTTAAGATGTTTAACTTTAGCTTTAACTTCACAGTAAATTAAGTTTATTCTTAGAGATTTTAAATCTTTTTCAACTAAATAAAGGTTAAAACAACAAACTAAAACAGCACGAAACTCAGTTCATGTTGGGACCAAAACTCTTCCACGTTTCCTCGGTCGGTAAACAGCGCTACACGTCACAATGTGTTTCTGTTTCACAGAAAAGAAAGAAAGAAAGAAAAGAGACAAGAACGTTGTGGAAATCTGTGTTGTGTTGGTCCCACCCTTCGCCTGATATAAAACTGATACAAATCTGCTGATGAAACAAAACTGTCACCACAGTAGTGTCACTGATCGTGTTCTTTTAAACAAGTGCTGAGTTAATCTAAAAAAAAAAAAAATAATAAAGCTTTCTAAAGGTTAAAATTAAACGACGAAAAAGTAAAAATATTTAAGGCTTTAAGGATTTACAATAATAATAATAATGCTCTGCTGTGACAGACAAAACTATGTGCACAGTTTCATTTGTTGTTTTTTTACCACTATTAAAAGAAAACAAGTAAATCTCAACAATCAGTTTGTCTACATCAGGTTAGCTACACTTCAAATAGTTGCCGTTTTTTCTGGTTTTTTTTTTCAGTGCCAAATTAACTCACGCACTCCTGAATCTGAGGACTGAACACTGCAACTTAAACCCACTTTCTCCTCAACATTAACAGCCATAGACTTTAGTCAAATTCCACTCTCGCCATCAAAGTTTGAACTTTTCTACCAACAACCAGACGTATGTGTTCACAACCGTCTACCTGCTCCAGAACCAGCCGTCACTCACTCCTGCGTCCGCACGCGTGACATCACCAAGGCACAAAAAGCTCATGGTTACAGATTTAAATCTGTTCTTTCTTTCTCTCTAACTGATGATCCTGAAGTCACCAAAGTTAACATGGAGCTGAAGTCCATCTGCAGATCAGATGTGACCACATTTATGTCACAGTTCACTGATGAGCTCACACTTATTCTCACTTCTTAGCTTTTTTTTGCCCATATTCACATCTGCTGACCTCTAAATGTCCCCGGAGTTAAAGAGAAACTTCTCTGAGACTGAATATTTACTTCCAAACACTCAGCTCTGCTGCTACAGCACAAAGCTGTTGAAGACACATCAGCTGTTTCACCTCACACTGATGTCAACGAGATGAGCTGCATCACCACAACAACACCGTCACAGTGAAGACACGACGGGGCAGCGACGGGAGGCAGGAAAACACCTCCGGCTGACGCTGCAGTTCCTGTGTTGAACAGCAGAGGTTCACACCCACACCCACCCACCCAGGGCGGCCTCCTGAGGACCACAGTCTGACTGAAACCCTCAGTTCCTTCATCTATAACTACAGACCAGCGACGTCTCTGAACCTGTGACGCGACGGTGCAGGAGAGGAGAGGGCTTTGGTGCTAAGAGCGGAAATAACCAATCAATCTCATCCGTCAACAACAAGACAACCTGTGTCTGAGATCTCCACCGTCCACACGCGCAAAGGTGACGCTGAAATGATTTGATTGTGCATAACTTTTAGCCCTGTGGCCGGTAAGAGACAATTAGCAAAACAAGAGAGTGAAATAGAAAACACCCTGAAACATTTTTACCTGATTTCAAATTCAGAATAAGTTTCAAACGTTTTTTTTTGTCACTTCTTGACCGAAAATACAAGTTCATACGTTTTGATTCCCTTCAGCGACAGTTTTTTGGCTTGGTTGGCTGCAGTCACGTTCAAATTTGTACTAAAAGGTGAAAACAGTAATGGAGGCTGTCCTGTGGTTGGTACCTGGTAAGAAGGTCCTGGGTTTTACTTCCTGGGGTCGTGGCTTTGTGACGTGTAGGTCACGATGACGGGTTGCTGGGCAGATGTAACCTGTTGTGGAGCAGATTCAGTTTCAGCCTCGTCGTCCAGCTTCGGCCTCTTGGCCTGGGGTCCGCCCGCTGGCTCGGCTGATTCTGCACTTGGCTGTCGGCTCACGAGCACCGGAGGAGAGCTGGAGGCTTGAGCCGCTAGGATCTGGAGGGCGCTGTTCAGTCCTGTGAAATATGGAGCTGGGGTTTATATTTTGACCTCTGACCTCCTTGTTAGAAAACATCCAGTATGACGGTCCTTATGTCGTGCCATTTAATCTGACGACCGTCTAAAGTCGACCGTCTCTGTGGTCGTGGTCAGAAACGTCGTTCGTTTTTTGTCTGAATAATTAACGACTTGTTAATTATTAAGTTGGTGCAAAAAACATTAGAAAGATGCGGCTCTCACCAGGTGAATTAGCCAGACTGGTCGCCGTGGCAACAACAGCAGTGGCATGCTTGCCATTTTGAGTGATAGGGCGAACAGGAAGTTGATGTATAGCTGGCGCCAGGCTCCACCCATCTCCACCCTGAACGGCACTGTCCACAGACTGGATCACGCCCTCTCTGATCAGCTGAGCTTCTGAAGTTAGAGCAGAAAAAAAATGAAATTAAAAACACAGTGAAGAAAGTCACCCATAAAACTGGACACAGGTGGCGCTGTCCTAGTAAACCAGCACTAACGATAATGAGACAGTTTTAAATATCAGCTGCTAAAAACGTTTCCTCTTTTCTATAAGGCTGTCGAAGATTCAGACCACTACATTTATAGACCCTGTTTCCATGGCAACAACACCAACACACAGAGTGGAGGGTGTAAAGCCATGTTAGCTCAGCTCATATATTTCAGATGGCTGCATCGTCAGTTTCTCCTCCTCATCCTAACATTTAACATCTATATTTGTGTTCAACACCTGGAGCGTGGCCCTACTGTGGGACACTCCTAGTGGAATCTGTTGTTTTTATGGTCTTCACTTCATCTTATCTTCAGTGGAAGGACATTTTCAGCCTATTGTGAGGAGTTTTAAAAACACACTGCACACACCTCTGGGTTCACTGTTGCCTTCTGCTCCTCCAACAGTGGGGGCGCTGTAACCATTTGGAGGATTGGAAAGTGGAGAGACACTGGTGACCAGCCGCATCATGGTGACAGCAGGCTGAGAGGAGCTCTGGAGGAGGTGGATGGGCTGGACCGGGCCCATGGCCCCGGGGACCAGAGCCAGGGCTTTTCCTGCCCCCGGGGGCAGGATTGTGGGTTGAGGTGGAGCAGCCATGATGACAGGCTGAGCACTGACTGGTGAACCTGGGGGGAGGCAGACCAAGACGAAAAAAGGAATTGTAAAATCACTATTTAGAGTGGAGGTCTACAAAACAGAACTTTAATTTTCATGATTTAAATATTGGCAGAAATGTGAAGTGACGTTTTTTGACGTGAAGTGTGTCAGAGCAACTGAAGATGTTTTTGACGTGTAGGTAAACCACCACTGACTGAAGATCAGCCAAGTTACTACAACAATGACCAGCAGGTGGCTCCAACAACACTCACACACGTCAGGTCTTTTTTTTTTATAAATGATCAAAGTGGAGAGAATAGAAAGTTCTAGAACAGAACCCCGGGGAACACCGCCTACCTGGGGCGCTCTGAGAGTACCGATACTCAGGGACTGATGCCAGTTTCTTTGCCAGCTGTTCGTGGTGGTCATGAGGGATGGGAGAACCCTCTCTGCTCAGACACTCTGGAGTTTGGAGTCCACTGGATGAAGGAGACAGAAGGCCCTGGTGCGTCGGGGAGGCGGGGGCACTCCTGAAAATGGACATTTAACAAAGGACAGTCTGAGACACATGGACACCAAATCCATGCTGAGCATTTTCACTGCTCCATCCTGTCTGTCAAACACACGAGCCCTGAAGTCAGACTTACTTTGTTCTGTCCGTTAAACGACAGCCAGAAACAGACAGAAGAAGAAGAGTTACCCTAGCGATACGACGGAGCGACGGAGAATATCTGACAGCGTGCTGTCACTGACCTGGAGGACAGCGGTCCGAACGGCGTCCTGAAGCAAGCCACACCCCTTTGCCGTCGTTTCCTGAAGGCTTGCTCCACCAGTTTGCTCTCAGAGGCAGAATCCACTCTCCAGAAGCTGCCCTTCCCCGGCTCATCCTGGGAGCGAGCCACTTTCAGGAAATATCGGTTGAGCGACAGATTGTGTCGGATTGAATTCTGGAAGGAGGAAAAGAGAAAATATTAGTTTACAGTTCGCACCACTGCTGTGAAATGTTGTGTAATAATATCGTAAACCTCAGACTGAGAGTCAGGTGTCGTTAACTGTCTGTAACAAATGTTTCATCTATGAAATATTGAGTTGATTTTTTTAATATTTTCCATTTTACTCTGTAAGTCCATTAAAAATCATTTGTATACAAATAGAAATGTCTTTAAAGGTGACATTTCTACCTGGAGTGTGAGACCTTTTCTGCACATTAAGAAGTTAATAATAAAGTTGGGATTTTCATGGACGACGTCCAGATGAAAGAGACAGGAAACGCTCACCTGCCAGCCTTTGTCTGCAGTGCGATAGTAGGGGTAGTGTTTGGTGATGTGGGCATAGATGCCACTTAGTGTCAGCTGTTTGTCCGGGGCAGAGGAGATCGCCTGCACGATCAGCTGTGCGTAGGAATACGGCGGCTTGGAGTCGTCCTACAGAACCAAGACAAGGACTTCCTTCATTTGAACGATCACAAAAATAATGTGATTGTGACACAGATTACTGAGGCAGCAGCGTGTTCACCTTGGGGCTGTCTCCCCCCGCTGAGTCCCCCCGCTGCTCATTCCCCCCGCCCCTCTGATCCACAAGGCTTCTTCTCTGCTCGGTGACGGCCTTGGCGGCGTATTCGGCAGCCAGCTGGAGGTCAGAGGTCACATTACGGCCATAGCGATACCCCGACGAGCCCGCCCCGCGCGGACTGGCCGGACAAGAGTTTGGAACGCTGTGGAGAGCGTGCAGAAAAAGACAACGTCATGTGGTGTTTTTAGTACCAACAGGAACAAGAACAGCCGCTCAGACTCCAGGTACGACTGTGACATCATGACGTAACCATCACGCTGTGGACGCAAACACTGTCGAGAAAAAGATCTGATCTGATGACGTGAAGAGTAACGAGGCGCTGCGACCGTCTCTGTGTACGTTATCAACGGACAAAGGTCACGTAGATATTAGACACACACATACATGTTTATATATGTGTGTGTGTGTGTTTACATGTGTGAATAAGACAGGGATCTGTAATCGTCTCTAAATGGCACTGTGGATTTAATCTTTATGATACAATTCCTTACTGAGTGTCACTCTAATTAAAAAGAACCAGAAGCAAAGAATGGAAAATGATTAGATCTGTGTGTTCAAACACACACACACACACACGACAATCATGGGACACAGGACAATGAGAGAAATACAGAAAAGTTGTTGATCATTAAACAGGACAGAGAGATGAAGCGGTCAGTCATTATACCACACACACACACACACACACACACACACACACACACACACACACACACCTGGTTCTGTTAGTCAAGTAAACAGTGGTTTCTGGGAGAGTCAGTCGGCTTTGATTCGCCTTAGTAACAGTGAGCCACAGATACAGAGGGGGGGGGAGAGAGAGAGAGAGAGAGAGAGAGTTTGTGTTCTTTGGCTCAGGAAACTCAGTCTTTCTCTGTCTGCAGCTCAGCTCTGTGAGCTCACCGTTACATAACAAACAGAAGGTGTTTAACTTCCCTGGTTTGATACGAACAAGTGTGTGAATTTAAATGTGTCGTACATGAACACGAACAGAGAGATTCGTGCCAACAACCGGGTCTTTCTCAGCGGCCAACATGGAGCGGTTCTGGCCCAGGAGGAGGGACGTCATTATATATAGTTCCTTTACAGCTGCCAAACAGGAAGAGCCACTCTGTGCCACGTGAAAAAACCCTCCATGTTTCAAGTGTCAACACGCGTGTTTTTTCAAAACATTATTCCGGTTTGTCAACTGAACCGAGCTGTGGTTGAGTTGGAGAACTACACACATGTATGTGTGTGTGTGTGTGTGTGTGTCCACGTGTTAGATCAGATGAGGAAGGCTAAGGATGAGGAGCGGGGGGAGTGAGGGGGGGGGGTCTCTGAAAAGGAAACCACGAATGGACGGAAAAACTCAGGCAAAACAATCCACCCGTCGTCCAATCAAACGCCTCAGAGCTGCAGACATTCCATATAAGGCAGCCACACACGCGCTGACATTGGTGGGCCTGTATAATATGGAGAGCACGGCTGGACCACCAGAGGGTGCAATTCCCACCACCACGCTCTCTGCTCCCATATGCAGTGATTTTTCTAACACGTGCTGCTGCAGCTGTTCAGAAGAAAAACTGCAGGAGTGGCTTGAAAAAAACACACACACAAAAGTGGAGCAGAGAGTTTCTGTGGAATTAACTTAGAGCGTGAACTCAGTTTCACCAAGATAAGAACCAAAACTGACACACAGTATTTTAAAGTGTCTTCACTTCCACAGACCCACAGATCCAGTCCTGGATGTTGGTTTCACCCACTTTATGTTGAAGTTTAAACATTGGCCAAAACACCAAAGTTCATTAGAGCTGTAGAAAATTCACCTTTTTTAATATTAATAATAAATAATATATATGTAACTGTTACCAATTCATCTTTGGTCAACATTTAAACCAGGACTGATCAGAAATAAAACATCATCATTTACCAACAAAACTCAATATGTCATATTTCATACTGTATTAGTTGCATAATGTCAATTTTAAACCTAAAGAAAATATATTTTAATTTTAAGATTTTTAAATTAGATTTGTAAACAAATTAATCTAAGTTCACGTAGCGTGATCAAATCATGGATATACTGTTGTTTTTATCATTATTTATATCATCTACAACAACAACAACAACAACAACTGTTTCCTCTTCACATCTGATCAAATCAGCACAAATCAATGAACTTCCATTTTGTTCTGATTTATAAGCTAACTTTTCAATTCCATCACATTTAAGTGCGACTGAATTTGTTGCCGACAGAGCTGTAAATATGACTATAAACATAAATCCTCTCTTTCACCAACCAATAAGAACGAGTGTCAACCAATGTTCAGTCTTTTTAGTTTCTAACCTGGCGTTCAACGACAGTTATTCCCTTCACTTGTTTTAATTCACTTCACTACAAACAGGCAAATGTCTGGGGTAAAAAAACAAAACACTTTAATTTAAATTTTCTAATTCTGAACTGCCTTTCTCATCTTTGGTTCAACACAGAACTCACTGTGTCTGAAGATCACGAGACAAGAGACATGAGATGAGAACACACGTCATCTTATAATTCTGCTGGTTCTGTGATCCTAAAGTTACCAATAATGTTCTATATCAACAGAGTGTGTTTTTGTTGGTCTGTGTTTAATGTGCATTTGTGTCAAATCAAACTGAACATCAACAGACACCAAACCCACAGTGTGGTTGGAACAATTATAATATAATTACAATAATTACAGTTTGTGGGTTGTGTGAATATCTGTGGTGTGTGTGTGTGTCTGTGTGTTTCCTCTCACCTGAGGGTGCCAGTGGGTGAAGGCATGGGGGAATCAAACGCCCTGATGTGTTCTTCATGCTGCTGCATGGTGGGAATGCTGATTTTAAGAGGGGAAATTTGGGGGAGAAGAGGTCGACGGGGAGGAGAAGGAAGCTCTCGCTCCCTCTGCTCCTCTGCCTCCAGGAGTGACATAAACTGGATTTTGATGACGGTACTGGGAAAACGAAACACACACCTGGCGACGGGGGCGGCGAAAGACGGAGATGGTGGACGCCATTGTGGGAAAACAAGAAGAGAAAACAAAAAAGAAAGAGTGGTCAACATTTTAGACAACGTAAGAGACGATGTAACATTATATTACACTGATTATTAGCCCACCTTAATGTGTGGAATTCATGTACAATCACCATAATTAATGCACAATTCAGCATGAACAGAACTACAGTAAACCTCTGACTGTATGACGACTACTGACCATGTGAGGAATGAATATAAAACTGTTACAAATGTCATGACTGGCTGCTCACTCCGTGTACTACTGACAAATGTTTGTATCTGCTCACACCAGCAACCGTGTGCAGGAGCAGTTGTCGAAGTTTAACTACGTTTTTATCTTTCAAAGAACAAATAAACACACCTTGATGCTTTAAAGTTAACTTCAACAAAACTTGGCCAAAACAATTCAGACGGAGTGAAACCAATGTATGTAAACATGGCGGCGACTCTGGCCTTCGGTTTTAGTCGAGTCTTGTGTTTACTCCATGTGCGCCTGCAACGAGGATTTCGTTTCAGTCTGCACTTCCTGCTCAGTGTCTGACACGCCCCTAAACACTCCTGACAGCCAATCAGCAGCGACCAGGCCACAACTCCCTAACCTGCCTCCTCAACAACGCCAAACACAAACATCCACATTCGAAACAATTACAGTTTTTGTTGTTGTTGCGTTTCTGACGTTGTTTTCTTACACGGTGGCTTTTTAATAGATGATAATAAATTCAAACACACTCAAAAAAGCTGCAATAAAATTAACGGCATCGCTTTTTCTCACGGCCACGGAATGTGCCGAGCAGCTAACGCCACACACCGGGGTTTTGACCGTGAAGTAGCAGCACAAACTGGGACTGTAACGTCACTTCACTATGGATGTAAACAAAGTGTTTCCAGGAACAACCGACAGAAAGTGAAGTGTGTTTCACAATCTTCAAAACATTTACATGTACAAGAAGCCACTACACGGTGTTTCACTTCATCTAAGGATATTTATACAGATTTTAGTCGCTTCTTAATGTCCAACCTCTAAAAATATTATGTGTCGTGTGTTAAAACCCAATGATTAAAAATACCTCAAACAAATCAACCATTAATTATTTATAAGTTGCTGGTAATGACACGAACGTATCTAGTGTTAAGAACAATTAGAAAATGTACACAGATGCTAATATAATTAGCTGTTTTCATTCAAACGGGAGGAAAATATTTATAAAATGGTACAATATAAATCCTCTAGGGATGTAACGTGTAAAAAGCCTGCGGTTCTAACAACAAATAAACGACTGCTTTAATCAATATGAGCTTTGTTTAAATTTACTTTTAACTTCTAAGCAATTGTTGGTCGTGGGAACGTGCTCTAAATGAGTTTTCTTTCAAATTTAACAGTGTAAACAGCAGCGCTTTGTGTTTGTTGTGATTAAACAGACAAATAAAAGACTAAACAACAAATCATTAATGGGTTCCTCGATTCGAATCGCGACCCACGAACATGTCTTGAAGTTCAGGGAAAGTGTTCCCAGAGTCCGCGCTGGTTTCACTCACTCTCTGGGCAGCGGCAGCGGCGGCGCACCTCTTCGTTGGAAAACACCGTCAACGAACACACCGTTCTTGCCCAAGCACCGGAGGGAGAAGCCGATATCGTCGTCGTAGATGACCTGCAGGTGTCGCCGTGAAATGAAGCTCGAGTGGCCCATGTTGATGTCCACGGAGCCGTGTGACGAGTTCCGGCCTATGGTAACCGTCCTCTGACGCATGACATACTCAAAGTCCCGGCCCTCCAGTCGAGCAAGGGCCTTTGACAGAGTCGTGGCGAGGCGGACTGGTAGAAGACTCCCGTCGGTGCGGGCTTCTATCACCGACGGAGGCTGGAGGGCGAACGAGGACTGGTGGTAGTGGTGCGAGGTCACCGCGACGCGCACGGGGCTGCACGGGGCTGACTGCAGAGCAAGCAGGGCTCGAGCTCCGGTGTCATCCCGGTAGTCTGCCATCTTCTATCCGAGGGTCAGTACTCACGCGCACACACACAACAAACTTCTTACACACACACACAGAGTTGCAACGTGAGTTTTCGGCCGGGGCACTTGTTAGCTCCGTGGCTGTCGGAACAACATGGAGTCCGGGACGACGCAAGAAGCGAAGCGGATTTCCGGCAGGAACCGGACTGGTGCCGCGTTCACGGGCCCACGGTTTTGCCGCCCAGCTGTCGTGAGGTGCACTGCGGTGATTTTAAAATAGTCGTGTGTGACAGTGAATTCTCGGGCCCTCGTCAGCAACAAGAAAACACAAAAGTATCAGATCACAATAAAACAGTAAAGTAAATCAAGCATAAACGTAATGTATACATATATATGGACATGTCGGTGGATGTTTGCCTCCTGTCTGTTATATATGATATTCATGTCTGTCCTCAACACACGTCCAAACACGTCTGTAATCATCAACATTTTTAATATTTCACCACCGAAATAAATTCCGCAATTTCACTACATAATTCCACCTCTGGCTCTTTTACCCTCAGAAAATAGTTTAATTTACAGCATTTCAAGTAAAGTCAGTTCAATTCCCTTAAAGGGGAAAATAAATCTCTTCTTAGCAACAAAGTTGCTCCACGTGACCTCGCAGCTGCATTTGCTTCCTGAACGCAACATCTGGACACAACGGGTGATAGGCTACAGTTTTGTCGTCACACCAGGAAATATGTTTTTGTTTTGTTTTTTTCCCAGGAGACGTTTTACTGTGTTGAAATGTTTCACTGAGTGGCCGATTACAGTATATTTGAATTAGATTCAGGTTTTGTTTTGTTTTTTTAGATTTTAAATATATTTCAGAAACGTAAAGACATGTAAATATACACTGAAGACGTGTCTGTCAAACACAGTGTACATTATCTACGGAGATCTCGGCAAACACTAACGATGTATTCATTTATCTGGAGCTCGACTGCAGTAGATCTGAAATCCCGGAGCACACGGTTTCAGACCGAGGATTGTACTCCCTCCCTCCCTCCCTCCTCTCTCACCCCCCTCCCCAACACATTTTTCTCCTTTTTTTATCTCTACCCACTGTTTATAAACATGGAAAGTACAAGATGGATGAAAACTCGGATAATGGATTTCTAAAGGAACGGGAGCGCACGAGCAGTAAATGGTATTTTTAGAAAATCGAAAAGGGACTGCCCTCTGGTGTATGCTGTAAGAAACTACACCCTACTTTACGGAGGACAGATACTGTAGCTTTGGCCATTTAATCTGATTTTACTTTTTTACATTTTGGTGATTTTAAGAGTTTTTAATTTAATAATATAGTGTGTCATGTTTTTTTTCCTCTTATTATTGATATTCAAAAGTCACTAAATAACTACTATGTACCAAATTAGCTTTTGTGGTGGGGGTTCTAATTTAACTGGTTATATTTAAATGATAAATCCCCCCACCCACATTACAAATGATATATTTTTTTAAAAATGGCACTGACTAAACTAAACCTTTAAGGAATAGTTTAAACACAGAATACCCTAAAATATGAAAGTATTTAATGAAAAAGCAGAAAGATATAAATTATACCTGAGAAATGCACACGTTGGTTGATTTCATACACAGAAAATAAGGTAAGAATGACGGTAAAATTGTGTAAAAAATTAAAAAAATTATACCACAGCCCTGAACCAAATCTGAAGAAAAACTATCAATATTAAATTGGATGAAAAACAAATGAACAAAAACAAACCAAAGGCACATCTCACCGCTATAATTGGTATTGTAAACATCTTGGAGAATTGGTGGATTTGTTTTCCTACAATTATAACTAAATTATTTCTTAACTTGAACCAGAAAAGAAAAATATAAATGCAATTTAAAAAAGAAGAAAAGTCAGTTCAATTAGCCAGAGTGAAAAGTAATAATTGTGATGATTACATTACATTTACTTCCTTTAAAACCCCACTTCTACCATTTCATCCCATGTATGATTAAGTATTGTCCTACATTTGACATTACTGTAGTATGGACTACGATGTTTGTGTAGTGCTGTACGTCCTTAGCCACAAGGACAAACTTCCTGATTCATCGCGACTTCATTGTTTCAGCCGCGGCACCAGCTTCAGTTTGATTGGTCGTTTTGGCGCCAATAAACCCTGGCTGTCCAACTCCAGGGGGATCTGGGCAGAAAAACCATGTTGAAAACATCATTAAAACACAGTGATGTGCATGAAGAAATCAAAGAGGCTGAATATGTTTGTCTAAAACAGATGTTAAAGTTCAAACGTCTTGTTTTTTATAAGAATTATCAAATGGAAGAAGAAGAATGAAAAAGGGTAGAAGATGAAGATGAAGAAGATGATGAAGAGCTGATGTCTCACCTCAGTCTCCTTACACACAGCAAAGCTGAACCTCTGCAGAACCTCCACCATTGCCAGTTTTATTGACATGAGTGCGAAGCGCATTCCGATGCAGTTTCTTGGTCCCGTTCCGAAGGGCAGGTAAGTGTAGGGATCAATGTTGTCCCTGTTTTCCTTGTTGAACCTGACAAAACACACACACACACACACACACACAGGTTTTTACAGACTCGCCGTTTCAGTAAATCTAAACACGTGTGTTTGTTTCTATCCTTCTTCCTGCACCTCTCAGGTTTGAATTTCTCTGGTTCAGGCCAGTACTGAGGGTCTCGGTGCAGCGGCCACGTGGGGACAATGATGATCATATCTTTTGGAATCACGAGGCCGTTTATCTCCACTGAGGCTTTGGCCACGCGCTCCAGACGCATGGCGATGGGGTACAACCTCAGGGTCTCGTTGATGACACAGTCCAGATACTCCATTTGCATCAGGGCCTGGTACTCCACGGGAGCCTGCAGGGTGGCACAGACACACAGGTGTACTGAGTAGATACTGTATGTATACTGAGTTTCTGTTGAATAGTCAATGGGCCTTCCAGCAGGAGGGTTACTGCGGGTCATCTTTGGAGACAGCATTAATTCAGATGGACTTTCATGTAGCAAATAAATCCTTCAGGCAAAAGTTAAAACACAAACAGGTGAACTTCACCAGGAGGAAACATAAACTGACAGGTCACTGTTGTTGGTCAGCTGGTAGTGGACGCAGGAGGGATAGTAGGATGACCTACATGACCTACAACATGACCTACGTCGTTGGGGAAGGTGAAGTCGATCTCTTCCTGCAGCTTGGTCATGACATGTGGGTTTGTTGCCAGGCTGTAGGCCAGGAAGGTCAGAGAGCTGCTGGTGGTTTCATAGCCAGCAAAGATCAGGATCATGGACTGAGAGAGGATCTCATGATCAG
>NC_024315.1:4456418-4466843 GCF_000523025.1 Cynoglossus semilaevis | reverse complement strand
TGTGTGCTTTGAGCAGCGATGAAGGGAAACATCTGGTCACGTCTGAATCACCTTTAATTTCTTCTGATGTGTTGTTTTTCTGGGAGTCGATCATTAACTGGAGGAAGTCGACTCGACCCTGAAAAAAACCCCACAGATATGAAAACCATGGATGATGGTTGGGTGGATGGATGATGACAACCTTCACACGTCGTACCTTCTGTTTGCTTGTCTCTCTGTCTTCCTTGATTTTCTGCAGTGAAGAGTAAAAGAAGCGTGTGACTGAGGCAGGGAACATGGAGAGCTCCATCTTTTCAAACAGAGGGACGAGGAAGGGGAAGAAAGCTGTGGATTAAAAACAAACAAAAAAAAGAACACAAAATGAATGAATAAAACTATGAGGACGGTGAGTTAACGGTTAAAGGTTTGGCAAAATTTTAACCAAAACCGTACTAGCGATAAGGAAGAGAACGCTGAAAATGTCAAACTTCAGCATCTTCTTGATGTTGCTGACGAAGGGGTCGGCAGGGTTGTTCAGAGAGTCGATGTCAACACTGAAGGCTGAGCTGGTCACCGTGTCCATGCTGAAGGGACCAAAGAACCTGCGGAGTGAGCACAGCGCTCAGACTGTGGATCACATGTTTGTTATGCTCTGATGGAACATGGTCTGTGTGAAGATGAAGCTTCTCACTCCTTCAGCTCCAGCGGCTCGTCCTTCTCCACCTTCTTCTTCATGCTGCTGATCAGGTTGGCCGAGTGCTGCTTCATCAGGACAAACATCTGGAGCAACCATTTAACAGTAGTGAGTGACGGTCTGCTAGAGCTACACACATGTCCTGCACAAAAGACTTTCAGAATAAAAGCACCAGTGAGGAAAATCCCAGGGGATTTGATGGTTGTGAGATAAAAGTTGTTTTGTTTTTTTTAAAGCAACAAAACTCATAAATCATAATGTGCAGTACCTCTGTTGGCCCATAGAGGCCCCTGTTGATGTTTTTGCAAAAAAGTATCATTTGTTATTATTGTGTTTATTTTAATGATTGTTTTACTCTTGTGTGTGTGGACTTTTTGTTGACTTGGGATTTTATTTTAATCCATGTTAGTAAGATAAGATACATCGTCTTCTAAGTTTTATCCTAGAAAAAGTGTACATTTCAACACAGCAGTTGTTACTGTCCAGTCATTTGTTGTTAAAAGAAGGTTTTTTTCATCACAGACAGGAACGTTACCTCCTTCAGTCTCCCTGAGGTGAAGAAGGGAGAAAGGATTCCACGGATCCTCTTCCACTGCTCGTCCTCCGCGATGCTGACGGCGTCGTACAGCGGTCCGTTCAGATGGAAGTTCTGGAACAGACAGTGAAGACACGTGGACCGCCGACAGTCAACAGTTTAAGGTTAACATTAGACTTTCTTAAGTTACTTTCTTCAATTATGCAAACACACATAAATATATCTGTACAGATGTATATGTGTGTGTGTGTGTGTGTGTGTGTGTGTGTGTGTACGTACTCTGCGGTTGGTAAACAGGTTGTAACACTCTTTGACCAGAACAGTTTTGATGGTGGCAGGGTCTGTGATACACAGCGCCGGCAGACGGCCGTCATAAATGCTGAAAATAAACAAACGAAACAACATTAGGTCGTAGCTTTCTATCTGTCTCAGACAGACACGACGATGGATGTGACAGGACTCATTACGAATGTTTGCAGGAGGTACTGTGTAACAGTCGTGTGAAGTTTTACCCCCACGTTCGTCCATATTTCTTGAAGCATTCCTCGTCAAACTTAATGAAGCCCTGATCAAAGAAACACATTTTAGTCCACACCAAGTACAACATGTAGAGAGATTTCTCTAAATACCAGATGTTCACATCAACCCTGATCAAAAATGTGCTGAATTAACATTTTTAAATAATGTTGTTCGTTATCAAAACTCTGAAGTGGTGGAAGGGTTAAGGTCAACAGCTACACACCTCTCTGTATCCCAACATGGTGCCAAAAAACATCACTGGTTTGGGACCAGGGATGCCCAGTCGTTTGAACACTCCATATGGCCAGTAGGCATATCTGTGAGGAGGAAAAATAAGAAAAATAATCAATCAAAACCAATTCTGTCACAGACAACAGAAAGGTCAGACGAGCTCAGTGACTTACACTACTAAAAGTGTGATGAAGGCGACCAGGAGCGTCCAGGTCTCAGCTGACAGGTACAGGAAGTGGGCCATGGCTGGAAGGTTCTGGTGCTGTGTCGATGGTAGCAGAGAGTTTCTACAGCGCTCAGACGTAACGACAGACCTTTAATACCTGCCGTGTGTAAGAGTTCAACTAATGACAGCAGTACAGGGTGAATGATTGACAGCAGCGTCGACTTTAATCTGCTCTCTGATCTATGTCAGAGTTTAAAACACTGTGACTCAAAAGACCAATGAACACACGCCTGCATCACGAGGGACACACGTCTATATATATATATATATATGTATACTTCAGAATAGGACCAGGAACGGTTGGAGTCGTCGTGTGACAAGTCTGTTAAATCCACTGTCACGACAACGACAGTGGATGTTAATATGAAGGTATGGCCTCTACGTGGGGTCATAGGTCGAG
The DNA here is from genome assembly GCF_000523025.1 of Cynoglossus semilaevis. Lineage (NCBI taxonomy): Eukaryota > Metazoa > Chordata > Actinopteri > Pleuronectiformes > Cynoglossidae > Cynoglossus > Cynoglossus semilaevis. The sequence continues at coordinate 4,464,259 of NC_024315.1, read as the reverse complement.
TCATGAATGTTTGTGGGGCAGCGGTGGCTCAGTGGTTTGAGTCCAAGTCCCCACAGAGGCTGGGCTGTGTGCTGTGCCAGAATGACAGTAAATCACATTCACTTTTAAAAAAAATGTTATGTAGATGTTCATGTCAACAAACAAACAAACAAACAAACAACAGTAAAACAGCCAATCCTCCCCAAAATAACAGACCTGAAACTGGACACTGTGTCTGGACCAGACTCAGCTTCACAAACATTTACAATATCAACACAAACTTAGTGACATCTCTTGACTTTTTTTGTCAAACATTGTCTCATGAAGTTAGTCCATTAATCAAACGCACATATTCATCTATTCACTATTCACTAAAGTTGTTGTGAATAAACAAAACCATCATAAATAAACATGGATGTTTTCTCCACATCAACGACTTGCTTCAGGTCAAAACAACGTCATCGCCAGGTAAGGAAGACGCATCGATTGGTCCATTCTTCTGCGCAAGCGTAAAAGTAGAAGCCACGCCCCCATACTTCTGCATAATTACGTAACAGTAAACAATCCGACACCAGTGGAAGGAAGACCAGAGGAAATGTTTGGACCAGGAGAAGCTGCGATAAGTCCAAATTTACAAATATAGAGAATAAAAAGACAAAAAAAAAACTATAATAAACGTTTGTAAAAAGCACCGTTTTTTAACCAAACTGACGACATCATTTATTAAATTACGACGACGTCAATTTTCTCTGAGCTCTTTAAGCGTCGAGGATGGAACTCGTCACTCATTTAGCATTTATCTTCTCAAAACAATGATTTAAAACGGTTAAATGTTCGACGCACACTTTAACAGATACCAACCACAGACCTTAAGACCGCTGAAAACGCAGACTAATATATTCTTTAAAATCTTTACCAAAGTGATCAGCACTTCAGTGAGTGAATGGAAACATATTAGAAACTCTCCTGTAATCTTAGTTTTTTTCATTTTAAACCTGTATTTGTTCATAATCATAAAAAGGTCATGTTGTTTTAGACACACACACACACACACACATTTAAACTTAAACTTATCTTTATTTGTCATTGTGACACAGCACAGCACAGCACAACGAAATTTAACCTCTGTATTTAACCCATCACCAAGTGAACAGTGGTCAGCCGTGGTCAGCGCTCGGGGAGCAGTGCTTGAGGACGATGCCATGCTCAGTGCATCTCAGTGGTAACCTGGCAGTTGGTGGATTCGAACCTTTACATAGGTTCACATTCTGGGGCTAAGATGCTTCCTTTAGTTGGTGGATTCGAACCTTGAAGAGGTAAGATTGAACTTTTAGATGTTTTTTTTTTTTGCCCACAGGGGCCGCAGTGACCTCACCTACTGCCCAGCTGCCCCGACCAACGGCTGTACTCACTGCTGCAGTGGTTCAGGGTCACATTCTGTTTCCTTCAAAAACTATGAGGACGGTGAGTTAACGGTTAAAGGTTTGGCAAAATTTTAACCAAAACCGTACTAGCGATAAGGAAGAGAACGCTGAAAATGTCAAACTTCAGCATCTTCTTGATGTTGCTGACGAAGGGGTCGGCAGGGTTGTTCAGAGAGTCGATGTCAACACTGAAGGCTGAGCTGGTCACCGTGTCCATGCTGAAGGGACCAAAGAACCTGCGGAGTGAGCACAGCGCTCAGACTGTGGATCACATGTTTGTTATGCTCTGATGGAACATGGTCTGTGTGAAGATGAAGCTTCTCACTCCTTCAGCTCCAGCGGCTCGTCCTTCTCCACCTTCTTCTTCATGCTGCTGATCAGGTTGGCCGAGTGCTGCTTCATCAGGACAAACATCTGGAGCAACCATTTAACAGTAGTGAGTGACGGTCTGCTAGAGCTACACACATGTCCTGCACAAAAGACTTTCAGAATAAAAGCACCAGTGAGGAAAATCCCAGGGGATTTGATGGTTGTGAGATAAAAGTTGTTTTGTTTTTTTTAAAGCAACAAAACTCATAAATCATAATGTGCAGTACCTCTGTTGGCCCATAGAGGCCCCTGTTGATGTTTTTGCAAAAAAGTATCATTTGTTATTATTGTGTTTATTTTAATGATTGTTTTACTCTTGTGTGTGTGGACTTTTTGTTGACTTGGGATTTTATTTTAATCCATGTTAGTAAGATAAGATACATCGTCTTCTAAGTTTTATCCTAGAAAAAGTGTACATTTCAACACAGCAGTTGTTACTGTCCAGTCATTTGTTGTTAAAAGAAGGTTTTTTTCATCACAGACAGGAACGTTACCTCCTTCAGTCTCCCTGAGGTGAAGAAGGGAGAAAGGATTCCACGGATCCTCTTCCACTGCTCGTCCTCCGCGATGCTGACGGCGTCGTACAGCGGTCCGTTCAGATGGAAGTTCTGGAACAGACAGTGAAGACACGTGGACCGCCGACAGTCAACAGTTTAAGGTTAACATTAGACTTTCTTAAGTTACTTTCTTCAATTATGCAAACACACATAAATATATCTGTACAGATGTATATGTGTGTGTGTGTGTGTGTGTGTGTGTACGTACTCTGCGGTTGGTAAACAGGTTGTAACACTCTTTGACCAGAACAGTTTTGATGGTGGCAGGGTCTGTGATACACAGCGCCGGCAGACGGCCGTCATAAATGCTGAAAATAAACAAACGAAACAACATTAGGTCGTAGCTTTCTATCTGTCTCAGACAGACACGACGATGGATGTGACAGGACTCATTACGAATGTTTGCAGGAGGTACTGTGTAACAGTCGTGTGAAGTTTTACCCCCACGTTCGTCCATATTTCTTGAAGCATTCCTCGTCAAACTTAATGAAGCCCTGATCAAAGAAACACATTTTAGTCCACACCAAGTACAACATGTAGAGAGATTTCTCTAAATACCAGATGTTCACATCAACCCTGATCAAAAATGTGCTGAATTAACATTTTTAAATAATGTTGTTCGTTATCAAAACTCTGAAGTGGTGGAAGGGTTAAGGTCAACAGCTACACACCTCTCTGTATCCCAACATGGTGCCAAAAAACATCACTGGTTTGGGACCAGGGATGCCCAGTCGTTTGAACACTCCATATGGCCAGTAGGCATATCTGTGAGGAGGAAAAATAAGAAAAATAATCAATCAAAACCAATTCTGTCACAGACAACAGAAAGGTCAGACGAGCTCAGTGACTTACACTACTAAAAGTGTGATGAAGGCGACCAGGAGCGTCCAGGTCTCAGCTGACAGGTACAGGAAGTGGGCCATGGCTGGAAGGTTCTGGTGCTGTGTCGATGGTAGCAGAGAGTTTCTACAGCGCTCAGACGTAACGACAGACCTTTAATACCTGCCGTGTGTAAGAGTTCAACTAATGACAGCAGTACAGGGTGAATGATTGACAGCAGCGTCGACTTTAATCTGCTCTCTGATCTATGTCAGAGTTTAAAACACTGTGACTCAAAAGACCAATGAACACACGCCTGCATCACGAGGGACACACGTATATATATATATATATATATATATATGTACACTTCAGAATAGGACCAGGAACGGTTGGAGTCGTCGTGTGACAAGTCTGTTAAATCCACTGTCACGACAACGACAGTGGATGTTAATATGAAGGTATGGCCTCTACGTGGGGTCATAGGTCGAGTCATGAATGTTTGTGGGGCAGCGGTGGCTCAGTGGTTTGAGTCCAAGTCCCCACAGAGGCTGGGCTGTGTGCTGTGCCAGAATGACAGTAAATCACATTCACTTTTAAAAAAAATGTTATGTAGATGTTCATGTCAACAAACAAACAAACAAACAAACAACAGTAAAACAGCCAATCCTCCCCAAAATAACAGACCTGAAACTGGACACTGTGTCTGGACCAGACTCAGCTTCACAAACATTTACAATATCAACACAAACTTAGTGACATCTCTTGACTTTTTTTGTCAAACATTGTCTCATGAAGTTAGTCCATTAATCAAACGCACATATTCATCTATTCACTATTCACTAAAGTTGTTGTGAATAAACAAAACCATCATAAATAAACATGGATGTTTTCTCCACATCAACGACTTGCTTCAGGTCAAAACATCGACAATAATCAACTTGTAACGTCATCGCCAGGTAAGGAAGACGCATCGATTGGTCCATTCTTCTGCGCAAGCGTAAAAGTAGAAGCCACGCCCCCATACTTCTGCATAATTACGTAACAGTAAACAATCCGACACCAGTGGAAGGAAGACCAGAGGAAATGTTTGGACCAGGAGAAGCTGCGATAAGTCCAAATTTACAAATATAGAGAATAAAAAGACAAAAAAAACAAACTATAATAAACGTTTGTAAAAAGCACCGTTTTTTAACCAAACTGACGACATCATTTATTAAATTACGACGACGTCAATTTTCTCTGAGCTCTTTAAGCGTCGAGGATGGAACTCGTCACTCATTTAGCATTTATCTTCTCAAAACAATGATTTAAAACGGTTAAATGTTCGACGCACACTTTAACAGACACCAACCACAGACCTTAAGACCGCTGAAAACGCAGACTAATATATTCTTTAAAATCTTTACCAAAGTGATCAGCACTTCAGTGAGTGAATGGAAACATATTAGAAACTCTCCTGTAATCTTAGTTTTTTTCATTTTAAACCTGTATTTGTTCATAATCATAAAAAGGTCATGTTGTTTTAGACACACACACACATTTAAACTTATCTTTATTTGTCATTGTGACACAGCACAGCACAGCACAACGAAATTTAACCTCTGCATTTAACCCATCACCAAAGTGAACAGTGGTCAGCCGTGGTCAGCGCTCGGGGAGCAGTGCTTGAGGACGATGCCATGCTCAGTGCATCTCAGTGGTAACCTGGCAGTTGGTGGATTCGAACCTTTACATAGGTTCACATTCTGGGGCTAAGATTGAACTTAGATGTTTTGTTTTTTTTTTGCCCACAGGGGCCGCAGTGACCTCACCTACTGCCCAGCTGCCCCGACCAACGGCTGTACTCACTGCTGCAGTGGTTCAGGGTCACATTCTGTTTCCTTCAAAGTAACAGTCAACAGTTACATGTTAGTGAGATCACAATGACTGGTTAGCATTAGCTGAGAGACGACAGCGTGTTCACTAAACTTCTCAACAGAATTCTCCAGTGGAAAAAAATATTTGTTAAAAATATCTAATATTGAAATAAAAGATTGTGGTTAGTTTAGGTAAAGGTTAAAGGTCGATGCCTTGGTTTGAGTCTTACGGCAATAAAAGCTTCAATCCAGCAACATCTAATCAGAGCCAATGTTTTATAGTTCTGATAAAGAGCTGGTTTACAGCAGACAAACAATGATCATGACTCAACAGAAACACGTGCCTCACTGATCACTCAGGTCCTGAATCTGATCCTTTCACAACCTGTCCTACAGGAAGTGACACGACCAAAGATCAGCTCACCAACACTGAGGCCGACCACATGGATTTATGTTAGCTCATACAACGTTAGCATCAGCCTCAGTTTAATAAACACATTACATCAGCTCTCAACAGTCCAAACTGAAGTCTGAGAGTCACGGGTTCAAATCCCCAGCACCTGGCTCTTGGTTCCACTGTTCTACTGAGTCGTCCCGTCCAATGAGAGGTAGTGCAGTCGTTCTGAGACAGCTTCCGGATAATCTTTTGATTTACGTCTGCTGTTGGCAAAACAAGAAATGTCGCAGAAAGTCACTTTGAACAGGTGTCAAAGATAAAAAGAGGCTCGGAAATCTCTTTCCCAGTTCTTGTCTCTCTGCTCCTTCCTCCTACTGTCTTCCTTCCTCTTCCCTTTTCCTATCCTCTCCTCCTTCACCTGTGTTGGTGGTTTCACTGCATCGCGGTCTCTGGCTTGGAAGTGTGTAACCTTGGCTCTCTTCACCGGTCCGTAGCCCAGTCCTTTCTGGTCTCTTTTCAGCACCGTAGGTACCGGCTGGTGAGGACCCTCCCCCTCTGGCCCCAGGCCTCTCCCTGGCGTCCAGCCGCTGCGAAGCATCATCTTGTAGCTGTTGCTCGAGGCAGGTAGACAGTAGAAGGGTGTGGGTGGAGGCCGGTGCAGACTGAACTGATGGAGAGTGGAGGAGAGGTGTGACGACAGGCTGCTGCTGCTGTAACTAGAACCACACACTTCACACCACTGCATCTGGAGGGCGCTAGAGAGAAGATACAGGAAAACCTTTAGGGTTTCTTTTCTGCCTCATTTTCAGCTCACAAACATTTCTTCTTACATTTCTTCTAATGGGACACATGAGGAATTCAATGTAATTTTGCTGTTGAAAATTACAAGATATTAGATTCTCTTCACATGATACAAGATTACAGTTTGACGTGCTGACCTGTCAGATTTTGTTTCCTTTGGCTTGTGTTTTCCATAGTTCTCCAGCTCTTCCAGCACATCTTTGTGGCCAGCTGTAAATCAGAGAACGATACTGTTTTTTAACTGATAAAAAAAGGAACACACAGTTGAGGCAAAAGATGAATTTTATACCCTCCACTGCCAGGTGTGTAGCATCTCTTCCCTGCATGTCCACCACTCCAACCCAGGCAGCTCCGTGCTGCAGCAGGAGCTTCACTGCAGCTCTTTGTCCAGACCAACTTGCACACATTATGGCCGTCCATAAATATGTATCCTACAAATCAACACAAAACAAGTGTTTTCTTTTGTTCCAATGGATTCACTTAAATGTGAAAAACATTTCATATTCAAAGGAAGTAAACGGTCAACACTGTACCTGAAAGTTAATGTCCACCCCCTTTGACAGCAGGTCTCTGAGTCCAGGTATGTCACCTGTGTGAGCACAGCGCAGAAACCGCAGCCCCAGGAGCTCCACACACCTTTCTGAGTCGCTCCTCTCCCTCGGTGTCGCCTCAGCTTCTCCACCTCCTTGAGGAGCTGCTGATCCGGCCTGATCCCGCTGCACCTCTGCATCTCCAACTCTTCTTTGTCTTCTAATAGAGTCTCTATTTTTTGGTTTACTCACACGGCTTCTCCCATTGGTTCTCTTGTTAAATTCACTTTTTGACGACTTTGGTTCTTCGTCTCCTCCTTTTATCAAACCCTCATAGAAATTCCTGATCTCTTCCCCACTAAGTGCACTTTTGAATTTACAGCGAGACTGTTGTTTTGCTCCGGCACTGAAAAAGTCTTCATTATTGGCTGGAGTAAAGCCAAAGGCTGCCATGTGGAGTGGCTGTAATTGAACCAAGTCCAATGATAATGTATTGAACACAGTCCTAAACTTAAACTTAAACTTAAACTTAAACTTTTTAAACTTAAACTTAAACTAAACCATTTCAGATGGAAAGTTGCTAATTTACCAACAATTACAACATTATCCCGGGAATTAAATGTTCAGTTGTTTTACACAAGTCAAATATGTTGGTTTCTTAAAGATAGCGTTAACATAAATCTTTTAATAGCACTTTTTAAACCATACATGTACGGACTGTTCTTAGCAACCTTAGCATTAGCTTCTAAACAAAACGATTAACGTCTGAATTCGGTCATATTACGTTACCATGGGCGCATTGTTGAAGGTATCGTTAAATCCAGCGAATATAATGTGAGCTAAGTTTTAAAATAAAGATGTAGATATTCATTAAAAGCTTCTTTTTTTTAAAGAGTGACCGTCGACGTCTTGGTTATAAATAGAACACGAAAAGCCCGGAACTACGAGTGCTGCCACCTATCGTCTTGGATGTCAATTTTAAAGAGCCATTTTGTCCGTTGTTTGGTTCCATCAAGTGGTGAATGTTTGAAATGCATCATTAAAATCTTACAGTACTAACCAATGGTCTTATCACTAGTGGATTATTTGCTTGCGAGGCAGCCGTG
>NC_024315.1:4448513-4456318 GCF_000523025.1 Cynoglossus semilaevis | reverse complement strand
AGAGCCGAAAACAGATAGGAGAATTAAGTGCTGAGAGCACGGAGTAGAGCCTCCTGTGCTTACGCATGACGCACACACCCAGGCGGAAGCTAGAGAGTTGAATTCAACACTTTCAAAGTGTCTATATTGGTCCACTCTAGATTGAGTTAAAACAACACTTTTGAAAGAGTTAAACATGACAGAGTTGAAAGAACACTCTGAGTTGATGAAATTTAACACATATGAGTGCTGAATCCTGGTCTGATAAATAGGGATGGTGTTCATCCCACCCTGGATGGAGCTTCTCTCCTTTCCAGAAATCTGACAAAGTTGATTAAATCCCAAACATGACAATTAGGAAATTACCAAATTCATGCTCTGATTTCTTAGCCGAATTTGCAGATTTTTTGTCAGAATTAGTTCTCTGTTCTGACAGAATTATCATAGTCGGCGATTTTAACATCCACATAGATGTAGCCAATGACAGTCTGAGCTCATCCTTTAAAGCTCTGCTCGACTCAATTGGCTTCAAACAACAGGTTAACAAACCTACTCACCGCCACAAGCACACCCTAGACCTTATTCTAACCTATGGCATTGACATATATAACATGGTGGTATTTAATGAAAATCCCCTTCTGTCTGATCATTTTCTCATCTCTTTTGAATTTATAGCCACACACGCTCATAATTCTAGACAGCACCATTATTATAGTCGCTGTTTATCTGAGAGCTCCGTGCAACAGTTCCACGAACAGCTCTCTTCTGCCCTTCAGTCAAGTTTCTGTTACACAGATTCAGATTTAGAAAATTACATGACAATATCCCCCACAAAATTTAATGATATAGTAAATAAAACAAACTTAACTTTAAAAACTGTCATAGACAATGTAGCCCCCCTAAAAAAGAGAATTATGTCTCAAAATAAATCCGCCCCATGGTTTAATACCCAAACTCGCGCCTTAAAATTAGAAACAAGGAGATTAGAAAGAGCATGGCGTTCCACACATAACGACAGTCACTATGTCCTGTGGAGGAACAGCTTTGATAATTACAAAAGAGCTCTGAAACATGCAAAAACAACTTATTACTCAGAGTTAATAGACAAAAATAAGAGCAATCCCAGGTTCCTTTTCAGCACTGTAGCCAGGCTGACAGAGAGCCAAAATGTAATCAACCCAAAAATACCTCTATCTCTGCGTAGTAACGACTTTTTAACATTTTTTAATGACAAAATAGATAAAATCAGAGATAAAATTAATCACCTCCTTCCTCCACACATGACCAAAATGCAGTTTAGCATGAATAACCTAGACACAATGGTGACTCCAATCTTACAATTAAATGAATTTAACCCTTTAAATCTCCCCGAGCTAAGGTCTCTGGTCTCCGCTGCTAAATCAACCACCTGTCAGCTGGATCCTATACCAGCTAGACTAGTTAAAGAGTCCCTTCCCCAAATAGGTCACATAATATTACAACAAATAAATATGTCCCTACTGAGTGGCTGTGTCCCAGAGGCATTCAAAATAGCAGTAATTAAACCATTACTTAAAAAGCCTTCTCTGGACGCTGGCACTCTAGCTAATTATAGGCCCATTTCAAATTTACCTTTTATTTCTAAAATCTTAGAAAAAGCTGTCGCTTCCCAATTGTGTGATCATCTGCATGACAATAATCTATTTGAAAAATTTCAATCTGGGTTTAGAACCCATCATAGCACAGAGACTGCACTATTGAGAGTACAAAATGATGTTCTCGTGGCCTCTGATAAGGGACTGGCGTCTATCCTGGTCCTTCTGGATCTCAGCGCAGCGTTCGACACAATTGACCGTGAGATCCTGTTACATAGGCTGGAAAAAGATGTCGGGATTAAAGGATCAGCACTTGCCTGGTTCAAATCCTATTTGTCGAACAGGTTTCAATTTGTTAACGTAAATGAGGAATCCTCCATACTCACTAAAGTGAACTATGGAGTTCCTCAGGGTTCCGTGCTTGGCCCAATTCTTTTCACTTTGTACATGCTGCCACTAGGCAACATCATCAGGAAGCACAACATAAACTTTCATTGCTATGCAGATGACACCCAATTGTATGTATCGGTACGGCCAGATGACCCAAACCCCTTAATTAAAATCCAAGATTGTCTTAGAGACATTCTGACATGGATGACCCAGAATTTTCTAATGCTTAACACAGAAAAAACTGAGGTCATAGTTTTAGGGCCTAAACATATAAGAGCACCATTGTCAAATCTAACTATAACCATAGGTAGTTCTACCCCAGTCCCCTGTGGTAAAGCAAGGAACCTGGGTGTCCTGTTTGATCAGGATTTATCACTACAAAAACATATTAACCAAACCTGTAGAACAGCCTTCTACCACCTACGTAACATTAAATCCATTAGAAAAATGTTATCACGACCAGATTCTGAAAAACTAATCCATGCCTTTATAACCTCCAGGCTGGATTATTGCAATTCGCTACTATCAGGATGTCCCAATAAGTCCTTAAGAAGCCTTCAACTGGTCCAGAATGCGGCAGCACGCATACTGACCGGAACTAGAAGACGAGAACATATAACCCCCGTCTTGGCTTCAATACACTGGCTCCCAGTAAAAAGTAGAATAGACTTTAAAATACTTTTAATCACATACAAGGCCCTAAATAATCAAGCCCCATTATACATTTGTGATTTAATTACCCCATACAAACCAAATAGATCACTGCGCTCCCAAAATTCGAATCTATTGGTCATCCCTAAAATAAATAAAAATAGAACGGGTGGTAGAACTTTTAGTTACCAGGCTCCTCTCCTGTGGAACCAGCTCCCACTCTCAGTAAGAGAGTCAGATTCTGTCTCGTCCTTTAAAGTGAGACTCAAAACCCATTTGTATAGTATAGCCTATAGCCTAAATTAGATTAAACATGCCCCGACTAGAACAGTCTAAAAAGATGCTGCTATAGGCCTAGACTGCTGGGGGGCATTGCATTTCATTTCATTTCACTTCATCTTGCACTTATAATGAGGACACAGACTCTACGGTCTTACTTTATTCTTCTGTCCTGTCCTATATTCATACCGACCACCATGTATACACTTAGGAAACTGGTCCCACTCTTTTACAGTTCTGCTGCCACCGGTGAACAGGAGGAGCACAGGACTACTGCCACTACCACGACTTTTTTTTCTTCATTGGTTTTTATGTATTTGTACAATGTATGTTCTGATAACATCTATTGCACGTCTGTCCGTCCAGGGAGTGGATCCGTCACCTGTGGTTCTCCCTAAGGTTTCTACCTTTCTCTTTTCTCCCTGTTGAAAGGGTTTCTCTTTCGGTAGTTTTTCCTTACCCTGGCTGACGGTCTAAGGACAGAGGATGTTACCAACCCTGTGAAGCCCCATGTGACAAACTGTATTTTGTAAATGTGGGCTATATAAATAAAATTTGATTTGATTGATTTTGATTTGCACACAGCTCGTACTGTTGTGATTTATTGTTACAAACACAACAGTTTTGTTTCATGTTGATGTTTGTTTCTGGCCACAGAGAATGTTTCTGAGTTAAAGTTAGTAAACAACCAAAACAAACAAAAAAAAATAACTAAAGTGAAGGAAAAAAAGTGAGTCCAAACCTGATCAGCGACGATATCCTAGTGTTCAAAACAACGCATCAGCACAGAAAATAACATTGTTCTCACACAGTTTTCTTTGGTCTCCCAAAAGAATGGCACAAATCTGGATACGATTATAAAAGTACAAACATGCAAAAGAGGGACAGCAGGCTAATAAACAAAGAACAAACCAAGTGGACTCCAGGTTCAGTAGAATTCCACAAACATAAATATAGTGTTAGAGGCTTTGGTTTAATGGTGTATCTGCTAAGGATTAGTGTTTAGCTTCAACAACGTAGTGTCACTGTCTTCTTTTCTTTAGACCCAGGCAGGGTTACTTCATCCAGGCTGCAACAACGGTGCATGTGTCCGTTTAGGGTTTTCAGTTATTATTTTAACATTCGTGTCGTCCACGTTGGACGACACTGAAGGTCCGCGTAGTTTAACAATACTTTAAACAGTATCAGCTTCAAGCAAAACAAGGTTATTTTCACTGTTTTTGTAGTTGATTTTTGTCGCCTCTCAGTGTCTACGAAAAACAACACACGCTGCACTACGTCAGACAGTCAGACTGCTGCTTGTTTCCTAGACAACTGAGGTCTAAAAGAACGAGCAGAAACTGTTCCCTTGAAAGTGGAACATGTGAGACTAGGTTTTTAATTTTAAACTCTCTAAAGATTCTAGGGTTGGTTTTTAACCCTATCTACTGTAACAGATATCCAGACCAGAAACCTCCAGACGGTCATCGCCATCGACTCATGAGTCCACAGGTTCGAGGGCGTGGTATTTACCAATGTGTCTGTTTCTGTCTCCAGTCTGCGTGAACGTCTGTCCACAGTGTGGACAGGAGTACGGTCTCTCCCCCGTGTGCACGCGCATGTGAACGTTCAGTTTGTCTTTGCTGATGAAGCGTTTGCTGCAGCAGGTGCAGGCGTACGGTTTGTCCCCCGTGTGGTAGCGCTGATGCATCTTCAGCTCCGTCATGCGTCCGTACCTCCTGCCGCACTCCCGACACTCGTAGCTGGGCCGGACCTCCATGTGCTGTCTGCTGTGCAGCCGCAGCCCGCTGGACGACCTGAAGGCCTTGCTACACTGGGAGCACTGGAAGGGTTTCTCTCCTGTGTGAATGTTGACGTGCAGCTTGAGGCTGGCGGCCGAGGGGAAGCCGTTGCCACAGACGGAACACAGGTGAGGTCTCTCCCCCGTGTGGATGCTCAGGTGCTTCTCCAGTTTGTTCTTGTTCAGGAAAGTCCTGCCGCAGATTGGGCAGCAGGACGGCTGCTCGCCCTCGTGCGTGTTCATGTGCTCCGTCAGCTCGGGCAGCGTGGGGAAGGCGTAATCGCACCTGGTGCACGTGTAGGGTCGCTCTTTTCTGAACTTCCGGTGTTTGAGACTGTGCTGTTCCAGTTCCTCCTTTGTCTCAAACGTGTCCATGCACCACGTGCACTGGAACGGCCGCTCCACGGTGTGAGTCCGCAGGTGATACTTCAGGGCTGTTAGCTGTAGAAAGACGATGTTACAGTGTGGACACCTGGATTCCCGTCTTTCGTGAACCTGGGTGTGCCGTTTGTAGTGCGACAGTTTGATGAAGTGTTTCTTACACAGTGAGCAGTAGTACTGTTCGTTACCGTGTCCTTCTTCGTGCTTCTTCAGTGCATACTCCACCTTGAACCTCTTCCCGCAGCTGTGACAGGAGTAGGGTTTGTCGTGCATCTCCATGTGCGTCTCCAGCTCTTCTGGATCGTCAAAGGTTTTCTGACATTTCGGACAAATCCCGTCTTTGGCGTGTCTCTGCATGTGCTTGGTGAGGTCGATCTGAAAGGCGAAGCTCTTCTGGCACTCGGGGCAGCCGTACTTCTCTTGGTTCGCTGCCTTGTGATGCGTCAGTATGTGCCTCTTCAAGTGGTACGTTCGACCAAAGACTTTGCCGCAGTCGCCGCAGATGTGACTCTGAGGACCGGGGGTCTTGGGTACCTGGAAGTGACTGACAGCAGACTTCTCCTCTACCTGCTTCTCACATTTCTTGGCTGAATGGGTTTTCCGGTGGACTTTCAGATCCTGCCAAGTACTTAGATTTTTTCCACATTTGGAGCAGATGTATTTGCCCAGGTTGTGTTGGTTCCGCAGGTGTCGGGTCATGTGGTAGGACTGGCTGAACGTCAAAGCGCAGACGGGGCAGGTGAAGGGTTTCTCCTTGGTGTGCGTCCTCATGTGTCTGGCGAGTTTATTTGCCCCCCTGAAGCCTCTACCAACACAGATGGGGCAGAAATGACCCTTTGTTTTACTCTTGGGTGGTAACTTCTTTTCTTTGGCACCGTCACCGTCCTGGGATTCCTCTGCCCCCGAGTCCATGGTTTCTACCCCCTCAGACTCTGGGGAGTCTTCGTTAACAGAGTCCGTTTGGTTCTGATCGGCCTCATCACCGAGGTGGTCGCTCTGGTTCTTCACCTCCTCCGTGTCTGCTGTCGTAGAGTGTGACTGGACGTGGATTAAATATGTATCCGTGTCGGTGAAAACCTCCTGGCAGTGCAGACACGTGACGCTCTCCGACACATGCTCCTTCTTGTGACTCCGTAACTCTGCAGAACTTCCTAAAGTTTTCCCACAGGTGAAGCAGACGTGCTGCCCGGCGCCGTGCTGGTTCCTCAGGTGTCGGATCATGTGGTACGACTGGCTGCAGGTCACTGCGCAAACAGGACAGCGGAAGGGTTTCTCCTTGGTGTGAGACCTCATGTGTCTGGCCAGCTTGTTCACGTCTCTGAAGAACCTGTTGACACAGATGGGACAGTAGGGGCGCTCTTTCTTTAACTGCTTATCCTTCCTCAGGCTGCTGACAGAAATGAGAAGATCTTTATCTGTAGATTTGTTGCAACGTGAGACGGAGGCTTTCTTACTGTTCTCATCAACACCACAGGTCTCATCATCCTCAGCTGCACTGGTGCAGTCATCCTCTTCATTATCACTATAATACAGTTTGTCATTACTGTAATAGAAGTTGTCCTTGAAAGAAGATTTAGCCGGGACTTTAGCCGCCTGAGGTTTGGCCTTGATTCTTATCTCTCCACGCCGAGGACGCCCTCTTTTGGCCTTTTTTTTAACAGGAGGGTAAACGTCGTCTCCAATGTCCACACTGACTTCATGAAAATCAAACTGTTCAGACTCAGTCAAAGCCGATTCCACTTCTTTGGAAATAAGCATCGCTTTGGACAAGGTGAGAGTTTCTTTCTCCAGCAGCAACCTTTCTCTGAGACGCAGAGACTTGGTTTTTAGTGTCAGTTGATTCAAAATCACTTCGTCCTTCGCTCCTTCATAGTTGCAGGGCTGCAGCAGCTCGTCTAAAGCCGACACAAACTGATCCACGGTCTCTTCGGGCTTCTGAGCTCTCTGATGGAATTTAAGGCGGCTCGTCTGAGTGCTGCGGTCAGAGGTGAAGAAACTCGTTAGCACCGAAATGGCCGCGGCGTACGTGCTCCCGCTTTGGATCAACGTGCTGAAGATCCGTTGGCCCTCGAGGCCGAGACAGTTTTGGAGCAGTAGACATTTACTGGAGTCGGCCAGCTCCGTCTCACCTAGTGCACCGAGATAGGTTTCAAAAGCTTTCAGCCACTTGTGCCAGAACGTGGTGGGTTCACCAGGGACAGGGAGGAACGCCGGGGGCGGAGACAAAATGAGGAGGAACGGCTCTGAGAAGGGTTTTAAGGACGCCTCGTGTCTGACGACGTCCTCATCAATCTCTTCCTTCACTTCACACATCTTTAGTGTTCCTTCAATCCTCCTTCAATCTTCACCAACACCAACTCAGGTTCTCCTTTATTTGATGTTTGGGTCGTGAAAGGTGAGACGCTGTAATAGAAGAGAAGAGATGTAAATTAGAATTTCTTAGACTCACTTTCTTGGGATCGAATCCAGCATCACCTTTGGTAACGCCACAAACATGATGACCACTGCGCAGACGGCTTTCGGAAGCAACTCAAAAATCTCCTAGAGCTTTTTGTGTAACATCATCCAGGACATTTAATCCAAAGAACTACAGACCCAGGCCGAGCATCGATTATTAACAACAGAAATGTCCCCGGTTCAGCCTTTACAGACGAATCCTTGGTAGATACAGAAAACATCATAAATCAGAAAGAGAACTTTTCAAAATCTATCATTTTTAAACAGGAACGCAATTTATTTTATTTTACCTATCCGTGTGTTTTTACTGTTTT
>NC_024315.1:4445420-4448413 GCF_000523025.1 Cynoglossus semilaevis | reverse complement strand
TTTACATTTCTCATTTTTGACATTGACATTCACTCAGTTTAAGTCAGTTCCTTAATTATGTCACAGTCAAGTGAGCCTACTACTCAGGTAGAGGATAGTGTTAGGGAAAGTGAGAATCCTCATGGCCCTTCTAAAGATGAAGCAAGTGATGCTGAGCCTCAGCAGGAGGAAGCGCAGCAGCCCAGACGTGGTGAACGAATCCGCACATTAACAGAGAAGGGTCAGCAGCAATGCAAGATGAGAAAATTAAAGGACTTCAACAAAAGTTTGACTACATTTACAGAAAATGGAGAACACATGTTAAATGCTCTAAGCAGTCATTAACAAAGTCATCTCAGTTATCAGAGAGTGTGCTTAAGGATATCCTCGGAGATGTCGGAGGCCTTTCTGCTGATGTGCAGCGCATCTATGACGATCTGCGCAGAGTCTCAACGCCAGACCAAGACGTGCGGCGAAAGGTAGATCTGTGTGTAGAGGTTTCGAGCTTCATCCTTTCTAGAGCTTCAAGTCGCCTGGGTGGGAAGATTCCAGAAGAAGAAGAAGAGCAAGATTGGCCAGAAGCAGGCTCGCTTTGGAACTCAAGTAGAAGTGAATTTGACTTTGTCACCTCCATCTTGAAGGGTCCCTCAGAGCGGTCGAGAGCGTCTTCCGTAAAGCGCCAAGAAGCTGCCGCAGACGCTGCAGCAAGCCAAGCTGTTCTACAAGTGTTACAAGAACAAGAAAGAGAACAGTTGGAACTACAGTGCCTAGAAGCAGAGGCTAAAAGGAAGATAGCGGCTCAAGAGGCAGCGGCCATAAAGCGACGCTTAGAGAGAGAAGCAGAGGAAGCCAAAATGAAAGCTCAACTAGAGGAAGAGCACACAGCTCTACAGATAACATTAGAACAAAAACGAAGAAAGATAAAGCAATTAGAAGCAATAAAGGAGCTTAGTGCAGCACGTGCAAGAATGCAGGTGTATGATCAAGGTTTGGACATAAAAGAAGAACCTAAAGACATTTTATGCAGTGAGACTGTAGCAGATGTTAAGCCACCATGTCCTACAAATTATCTGCCCTCGTCTGTACCTTCTGCCCCACAACCTGCGATCAACTCCTCGAATCAGAGCACAGCAGAGCTCATAAAGGTACTCGCAGATGCTTTAAACAACAATAGAATTCCAGTTCCTGAGCCCTCAATATTCAGCGGTGATCCGTTGAAGTACAGTGATTGGAAGCTGTCGTTTAAAACTCTGATCGACCAAAAGAATATTCAAGACAAAGAGAAGATATACTATCTTCGCAAATATGTGAGCGGACAAGCCAAGAATGCACTGGATGGCTATTTCCTACTTGGAACCGAATCTGCTTATGCTGCAGCATGGGAGATTTTGGAGGAGAGATATGGAAACCCATTCACAGTTGCAAAGGCATACAGAGACAAACTTCAAGCATGGGCCAAGATTGGACCTAAAGACAGCTCTGAGCTAAGAGAGTTTGTTGATTTTCTCCGGAGCTGCGAAGCCGCCATGGTCCACGTTAAGGCACTGGAGATCCTGAATGACTGTAATGAAAACAGGAGGATTCTTACAAAGTTACCGGATTGGCTAACCACAAGATGGAACCGGAGAGTCATGGAAATGGAGGAGCAGAGTGGTCAGTTCCCCTCTTTCAGCCAATTCGTTAAGTTCCTGATAAGAGAAGTGAAAATAGCTTGTAACCCAGTTACATCACTACAAGCACTAAAGCAAGGTGAAACTGAAAAGCCAAAGCAACAAAGACAACAAAATGTTAAAGCAAAGACATTAACTACAACCTCTAATGAAGAGACTGTGAAAACGTGCGTCTTCTGTAAGAAGAATGGGCATACCTTGCACATATGCAGGAAGTTCGCAGAGAAAGACATTCGAGATAGAGTGAAGTTTGTGCAAGCTGAAAAGCTATGCTTTGGGTGCCTTAAGGCAGGTCATCTCTCAAAGAGCTGCAACAGCAGGAGTGTTTGTGATACATGCAACAAGCAGCATCCTACCTGTCTGCACGAGGAGAGAGACAAAGGAGAGCAAAAGGCACCACAAGTTAAGCAAAGCCAAGTTCAAGAGAAGTCACATAACCAAAATCAAGAAAAGAATAAAGCAAAACCTCAAACAGTGCAACCCAAAGACACCGCCACAGCTTCTACTCTACGAGTCATTCAGGATGAAGCTACTGTGCAAACAGCTGCAATAATTCCTGTCTGGCTATCGTCTGCCACTCAGCCAGCACAAGAGGTGCTTGTATACGCACTGTTAGATTCCCAAAGTGATACAACTTTTGTGCTCAGTGAAGTAGCTGATGCTTTGGAGGCAGACAAAGAACAAGTCAAGTTGAAGCTCTCTACTATGACGTCAAGAACTACAGTAGTTAATTCGAGTAATAGAGAAATAGAAGCTCTCTACTATGACGTCAAGAACTACAGTAGTTAGAATTACAAAAAGAATTACACGCGTAATTCTTACACGCGTGACTTTATTCCAGCCAACAAAACTCACATTCCGACTGGCGAAACTGCAAAGGCTTGGTCACACCTAGAGCACCTCCAAGAAGAAGTAGCCCCTCTGCAGGACTGTGAGGTAGGTCTGCTGATTGGCTACAACTGCTCAGAGGCGTTGCTCCCAAGAGAAATCTGGCCAAGAAAATCAGCCCTTTGCACAACGCACAGATCTCGGATGGAGTATTGTCGGCTATGGGAATCCCTGCGTAGAATATGGAGACGCAATTGGAATCAGTCACCGCATAGTAGTGAGGCAAGTAACGCCAAGAGTTGACTCTTCTCTCAATTTGAAGACAAAAGTTCATTATGTGAACAGATCCAAAGTCAAGGAAATTACCCCTTCAGACATTATCAAAGTCCTTGAATTAGACTTCTCAGAAAGAACCAGAGAAGAGGATCCTGTGTCTCAAGATGATCTCAAGTTCCTGTCCAAATTGAGACAAAGCATAAGACAGAAAGACGATGGTCACCTTGAAATGCCATTGCC
>NC_024315.1:4443737-4444921 GCF_000523025.1 Cynoglossus semilaevis | reverse complement strand
GAATTCAAGTAAAGTCCAACCCATCGACTAGAAGAGGTGTGCTCTCTACTGTAGCCTCTGTCTATGATCCGTTAGGATTCATGGCACCTTTCGTCCTCCATGGAAAGCAAATTCTCCAGCAAATGTGTAGAGAGAAGATAGGCTGGGACGAAGAGCTGCCAGAAAGCCTAAGACCTCAGTGGGAGTCTTGGATTACAGACCTACCTAACTTAGCTGACATGGAAGTCAGAAGATGCTACTTATCTTCAGATTTCGGGAACATCAAGAGGTTTGAACTTCACCACTTCAGTGACGCAAGTACCTCAGGATATGGTATGTGTACTTACCTTAGAGCTGTTGACGAATCCGATGAAGTCCATTGCAGTTTGGTAATGGGAAAATCAAGAGTTTCGCCAACCAAAGTCATGACGATACCAAGACTTGAGCTGTCTGCGGCAGTAGTTGCAGTTCGAGCCAGCGACATGCTTCGTAACGAACTGGAAATCCAAGACCTGAAGGAATACTTCTGGACGGATTCCACAGTCGTTCTTGGCTACATAAACAATGACGCCAGAAGATTTCAAGTGTTCGTAGCCAATCGAATACAAAGAATCAAATCAAGTACAAAGCCTGAGCAATGGGCCTATGTTGCATCTGAGGACAATCCGGCAGATCATGCCTCTCGAGGGTTGACTGCAGAGCAACTTAAGACGTCCAATTGGTTCTCTGGACCGAAGTTTCTTTGGCACAAAGAATTACCTGTCCAAGAATGCAAGGTGGGAGATGTTAAAGATGATGATCCGGAGCTTCGCAAGGTTCTAGTGTTTAACACTCAAGCAAAGGAAGACAGATCGTTACTCAACCGCCTTGAGAAGTTTTCTGACTGGTCAAGGGTAGTACAAGCAGTTGCCAGATTGAAACGACGAGTCAAAGAACACAAAGGTGTGAAACAAAGAACGGACGAGAGTACAAGTTTAGAAGAAAGGAAAGAAGCGGAAGTTGCTATCATCAAGCTAGTTCAAGAGGAAGCGTTCCCAGATGAGATAAAGAGCTTGAAAGTAAGGGAAGTTATAGCCAAGACTAAGTATAGCAATCTGAACAAATTAAGTCCAATGTTGGATGAAAAAGAAGTGCTAAGAGTGGGAGGACGCTTAAGTCATGGCACGTTACAACCACAAGTAAAGCATCCAGCTATACTTCCAAAG
>NC_024315.1:4441917-4443637 GCF_000523025.1 Cynoglossus semilaevis | reverse complement strand
GGGGGGTTTGTGTTCACTGAGAAAACACAGCACATGGAAATGATGAAGGTCAGTGATGAAGGTCAGTGATGAAGGTCAGTGATGAATAAATGAGTGTGACTTTGACTCTTGTCTGATTGGACAACACTGACGTATAAATACATGTCGTGGCGGACAGTCTGTCTTGTAAGTAGTTTTTACTCCCTGCATGTTGAACGTGTCCGTGTCCTCAGTATTAAATTAAACTCCAGGCTCAGTTAACCGTTGTAGCAGACGGGGCCAACTTGGAAACCAAACTTCTGGCTCCCGTTTCCAAAATCGGACACAGCCACATCGACGATGGGGAGCGTTCCAGACTGTGGTGCGTCAAATTCCAACACTGTCCTCTCCTGTCCTGAGCGTGTCTGTGGGGGAGAGAGGGAGGGAGAGAGTCAGGAAGTGGGAGTAAATGTCTGCGTCCCTCCGTCGTATTCACACGCCCCCCCCCCACTCACCTGACAGCCGTCGTACAGTGCGCTGATGTAATGCGTGTTCTCGTGGGTCAACTCCTCCCCGTCTCCTCCCATGAAGCGCAGTGCGTGTTCGTGGCCGTAGGTGGCGGTGTGCAGCCACGCGGCGGAGTTCAGACAGTGGTAGGTGAAGGTCTGCTTGGCCGTGGCGCTCAGCAGCTTCAGGAAGGTCAGCTGGACGATGTGGACGGGGACGCCATCTGATCCAGAGTAAGAAAACTGGAAACCACACAGTTTGATTTGAATCTTGAAACAAATAATAAGAAAAACCAGCAGACAGGAAGTCCAGTCTGGTGCTGATTCACCGGGAATCACCACCGTTCAGTTTTCTGATCCTGATCACTGTTTGGTCTGGATGTTGACTCAGCCGACATGAGCTGAGACTGTAACTGGACGTGGTCCTTGTGCAGACGACAGAGTAAAGCTTGTGATCCAGTAAACAGCAAATATAAACACATTGATGTTTACTACATACTGATTTAATGGGTTTAATATTTAAATATGTTCATTATGGTGTATGTTCTCATCAAAGTGACCAAAACTATAAATTGATGAAATAAAATGAATATCTGAACAAATCTGTCCTCGTTAGCGTTAGCGTTAGCGTTAGAGAACGAGGCTGATGAAAAGGAGGAGAAATATCTGCGACTACAGTACTGTGTACTACAACAGTCAACCAGTCACACTGTACCTGTTTCCCTTTCCTGAACGTACTGTACCAGGTGCCTGGTTTCTCTCCCTTCCATCCAGCCAACTTCACCTGAGCACGAAAAGAAGAAAAAGAATCTGTTCACTTGTTATTTCACACAAGAAAGACGAGACACAAAAACAAAAACAGGAGTGTTTTCTCCCTGCTCCACAGTAGGACACACACACACACACACACACATATATACAGTTATATACATACTGTATATATATATATATATATACAGTACATACACAGTATTTATACAGTATTTATACAGTGTACATTCAGTGTTTGTGAGCAGAAGTATCAGGGTCTGTGTGTGATGGTGAACTCACCGACTGGAACTTCCTGTCAGGAGAGAGACACGTCTCTCCCTCAGCTGTGAAGTTACAGAACACTTTGAAGGAGTCTCGGTGACAGCCCTGGTTAGGGTCGATCCAGTATTCACCTGGGCAGGAAGGCAGGAGAGGGCAAAGGTCAAACGAATCTGGTCTTCTTCACCTTACTGAACAGATTTGTATCAGTGACTGTCCAGTGACTG
>NC_024315.1:4431413-4441817 GCF_000523025.1 Cynoglossus semilaevis | reverse complement strand
CAGTGACTGTCCAGTGACTGTCCAGTGGACACAGTCATGTCAGGTGGAAATGTTTCACTGATTTAAAGGAGGAAATAAATGAAGTGGTGACACGGTGACCGTCACCTTTGACCTCTGTCACCTCTGACCTCTGTCTCCTCTGACCACAGCTTTAACACTGTTGAAGAGTGAGACAGACCACCACACCAACCTAGACACACTAATTAGCGACCTCTGCTGGTTGACACCCAAATTTCAACTGCTGTAAGAACTCAGTTAACGTGACCAATGTCTCAGATGTCTCAGATGTCTCAGATGTCTCAGATGTCTCAGATAAACCCCTGTCCAATCGCTGACAGCCTACCGTTGGGGAGTCTGGGGTTGAGGAGCCACAGCTCCTTGCAGGTGCGAGCCGGGCTGTGGTACGTCCCCAGGGGGTTTCTGAGTCCCTCCACGTCTACTTTCATGGAGGACAGAGACGCAAACACCTCCTCCATGTCTTGGCCCTCCTTCTTCACCCAGTTGTCCGTCTCCGCCTGGTCGCCCTGCAGCCACTCCACCTCTCCTCCGTCCACTACATCCTCCTCCTGCTCCTCCTCCTCCTCCTGCTCCGGGGCAGCACCGTCCTCAGAGACGTGGGTTCTCCTTCTCCTCCCCCGCTCGGGCAGAGGGTACATCCCAGAGGCTGGCAGCCCCTGAGGGGAGACGGGGGAGAAACGGGAGCAAGAAGGCAGGAGAGGACAGAGGAGGGAGGGGAGGGGAGGGGAGGGGAGGAAGAGGGGGGGGGAGTCAAAAAGAAATGTAAAAATGTGTTCCTAAAGTGAAGTTTGAACCATTACGGAGACCAAGACCCCGTCCTGTGTTCCAGAACCTACTGGAGGTCCTGGAGGCCCTGCTGGTCCGGTGTCTCCTCGGGGGCCAATGGGTCCCTGAACAACAAACACATCACAACACGTTTATAAACACACTTCAATGTTGGGACACAACCACCAAACCATCCACTCACAGTCAGACTGACCTGGTTTCCTTTGGAGCCTTTCGTACCCACAATCCCCTGAGAGACGGCGACGGAGACGGAGACGGAGACAGCATGCACTTGGTGTCAACAAACTGAAGGTCACGTCCTGAGAACTAAACACTCTGTACTTACAGACAGGCCGGTGGGGCCGGGGGGTCCAGAGGGACCTGCTGAGCCAACTGGACCCTGAAACAATCACAGAAAAAGACGTTTGAAGAAATGGACACAACAATATTGTGTTTGATCCTCAGGCCCTGTGGGGGCGTGGCCTCACACCTCGTCTCCCTTTGGACCAGGCAGTCCTTGGATTCCTGGAAGTCCTCTGTCCCCCTTCTCTCCAATATCTCCTGGTGGTCCGATGAGGCCGATGAGTCCTCCGTGACCCTGGACACACAGTGAGTCCTTCAGTCACAGCTCCAGACAGCGTGGAGGCGGAGCCACAGCCACAGCACTACTTTACCTTGTCTCCCTTCTTCCCATGGTCTCCTTTCAGTCCAAGCAGTCCTGGTGGACCCTGATTGGATAAAAAAGCCTTAGGGTTGAAAACCAGTCTGGTCGTACTGCATTAACGAGGGTCTTAAAGGTCAACTAAAGGTCAACCTCCTCTGTTGCCATGGTAACAGTCATGGATGGACGGATGGATGGATGTTGGATGGATGGATGATGGATGGACGGATGGATGGATGATGGGTGGATGGATGATGGATTGTGTGGTGGATGGATGATGGATGATGGATGATGGATGTATGTATAGATTGATGGGTGTTTATTTCATCCCCCCCTTCTTTCCTCTTTGCTGCAGGTGGATCCTATGTATAGATTGATGGGTGTTTATTTCATCCCCCCCTTCTTTCCTCTTTGCTGCAGGTGGATCCTGTAGACAGGTCACATGACCTGCCCCCCCCAGGTGGATCCTGTAGACAGGTCACATGACCTGCCCCCCCCAGGTGGAGCCTGTATCCGCTGTAAAATAACACTGGTTTATTGAAGGTGTTCTCTCACCATTGGACCTGGTGGACCGGTCTGTCCTAGGGGTCCGTTCAAGCCCTGCTCCCCCTGAGGAAACACACAGAGACAGGTCCATGTCTGTCTCTCTCTCTCTCTCTGTCTCTCTCTGTCTCTCTGTCTTTCACCAACTCACTGCAGGTCCGGGGATCCCTCTCAGACCCTGGAGCCCAGGTCTTCCCGGGTGTCCCTGTGCTCCTACTGGTCCTGTTTTTCCTACGGGCCCCTCCAGACCAGGAGCTCCCTGAAACAAGGAGTTCAGACTGTGAAGATCAGAGTCTGGGGGGGTTCGAAACCTGGTCTCTGACTCACCTTCACCCCCTTCACGCCCGCCTTCCCCTCCTTTCCCGGTTTTCCCAAGTGGCCCTGGGAAAAGATCAGCGACTCAGCCATAATACTACACACACAGAGTACTATGGAGTACTGAGTTCACCTTTGACCTCAGAACCAAAACACTCACCCTTCGTCCAGGAGGTCCAGCAGGTCCGGGTTCTCCTGCTGCTCCTGGTGGACCCTGCAGAGACGGAGGAGGTGATTACAGCTCAGTTATTTGATGGTTCCACCTGGATCCTGGATCAGACGTGTGGAGGAGGAGCTCACAGGTGTCCCAGGATCTCCAGTGTCTCCTTTAGACCCCGGCAGACCGTCCACACCCTGAGGAGTCAAGACAGTCAAGACACACACGTGAATAAGAAGGTCAGACCCGAACCAGGACCAAGACCAAGACCAGGGGAAGAACCAAGGCCACTCACGTTAGGTCCAGCCTCTCCCTGTTGTCCAATGTCCCCAGTCAGACCAATAGGACCCTGAGGACAGACAAAACAGTTAGCCATTAACGCTAAATAAAAAGTCAGGTGGGGGGGGTAGGTTCGTTTGAGTCTTTCTCACAGAGTTGCCCTTGGATCCATCCTGTCCAGGAAGACCTCGAGATCCTGGTGGACCTGCGGCCCCCGGGGCGCCCGTGTCCCCCTTCTCCCCCTGGTCTCCTTTTTCACCCTGAATTACAAAGAAATGAAAAAAAAAAACAGTGTTGGAGGCAAAAGTCAGAGAAGATGAAGATGAAGATGAAGATGAAGAGTATCTTTAGACTGACCGTCCTTCCTGAGACCCCGACTGATCCAGGGTCGCCTGCCTCACCGTCCTCCCCCTGACAAACACACATCGTTAGAATAGTCTCATATAAATCAGGGGTTACTAGTTGACACTGGTTAGATTAAGATCACCAGCTGTAACCTGTCAGGAGTTAATGGAGATAAACCTGTGGTTCTCGGCCTTTTTTGGCTCGTGTCCACATTTTAAAAACACGTTTTTTTTTTCTAGAAGTATGATTTCTAATCATGAGGTTGTAAATACAGAGTATCCAGGTGACTTTGTTTTAAATGAACTACTAGACATTTCAGGCAGCCCCATGTGGGGTCCTGACCCCAGGGTTGGAAACACTGCGGTGAACTGTCTTACTTGACGGACATATTATTGTTGTTGTTATTTTGTACCTTCTCTCCAACGACCCCCGGCTGACCGATCATCCCTGCCCGACCACTGGGACCCTGCACAGCACAGCTTTTTATTTTTCTCCTTCACAGTCATAACAAGTTCTCAAAGACATTTAAAGGAGACCAACCTGTCCTCCGATTGGTCCCTGGGCTCCGTTGGGTCCTTGTTGTCCAGGTGGACCCTGAATCAAAAACAAGGGTTGAATTCATTGGTGTTGAACACCGTAAACACTCCTGACCTGAACTTACCATCAGTCCCACGTGTCCACTCTCACCCTTTTCTCCTGGAAGACCCGGCATACCCTTAAAAACAGGAGGGCGAGGGTTAGAGTCCACGTCGCGTCACTTCCTGTGCTCCGTTTCCTGTCTCCTGAACGGATCCTACCTGTAATCCTATTGGTCCTGTTGCTCCTTTAAAGCCACGCAGACCCTCGTCTCCTTTTGGACCATACATGCCCTGCTGACCCCGAGGACCGGACTGTCCATCCACTCCCTACAGACCAGAGACAAGTACTGAACCACTGGACCACTGGACCACTGAACCACTGGACCACTGGACCACTGAACCACTGAACCACTTGACCGCTGGACCACTGAACCACTGAACCACTTGACCGCTGGACCACTGAACCACTGAACCACTGAACCACTGAACCACTTGACCGCTGGACCACTGAACCACTGAACCACTGGACCACTGGCCCACTGGACCACTGGACCACAACCAGGACTAAGGCGGTGCTGGTCTGTCTGTGGTGATCTGTCTGTACTGGTCTGTCTGTGGTTCTTCTTCTTCAGTATTTTTCCAAATATAAGTTCAAATAAAGCAGATTATACATTAAAAATATGGCCCGTGACTACAGCCACAAGAGGGCACCGTTGATACACTGAGCCTATGTTTTAGTAAATGAATAAACTTCCCAGATTAAACATTTGTTCTTGAATTGTTGAGGGAAATAACCGTTTTCTAAATAGTCTGAGCTGATCTACAGGTCAGTCTGAGCTGATCTACAGGTCAGTCTGAGCTGATCTACTGGTCAGTCTGTGCTGATCTACAGGTCAGTCTGAGCTGATCTACTGGTCAGTCTGTGCTGATCTACAGGTCAGTCTGTGCTGTGACTGATCTGATATATTTGGTCTCTTCATGATGTCTCAACATTCATGATGTCTCAACATGTCCTCAGTGTCTCCCCCTTCACTGGTCTTCATTACGGTGAGAACATTTCAACAGCAGAACTTACTGGAACACCTGGTTGACCAATGGGCCCCTGGGGGCCAGTGGGACCTGGGGGGCCCTGAAGAATGAAAGAAACAAATGAGAAAAATGAATGTGATTGTCCAGTAGAAACCAGAGACTTCAGTCGGACCAGGTTCTACTCACTGCTTCTCCTTTGTCTCCTTTGCTTCCCTTCTGTCCTGGACCTCCCTGCTCTCCCTGTGAACACACACACACACACCAAGTATCAGCAGCAGTGACTGCAGCAGACACACACACACACACACACCCAGCAGACAAGACCTTGTCTCCATCGTCCCCTGGATGTCCAGCAGGACCTGTAGCTCCAGGCATCCCACCTGGTCCCTGCTCTCCATCCTGACCCGCTGGTCCAATAGGTCCAGCAGTTCCCTGTGACACAGACACACATACAGAACATGTCACAGTGAACATGGTTCTCTGGGTCAAAGGTCACTTCACCCTCGAGACAAAGATGACGTCGATGAGGTCGGATCATAACTTTGTTTGGTCAAGCGTCTGATTCCTGCTCAGAAGTGTATAATTGTATGTATATATAATATAAAAGTGCGTTTTATTGATACTTGAATCTTCTGCCACCTACTGGTCAGATTTCTCACATCCAACTACATCAGAGAGTCATATAGAAGGAAATAGAAGAAAGTGTGGTTGTATTTACAGGCTCCCCCTTTTCTCCCATTGGTCCACCTCCTCCAACCGCTCCGGCCCGGCCAGGCTGACCGATGGCCCCGGCTGCCCCTGGAGGACCCCTCTCCCCTGTCGCCCCCTATTGAAAGAGGTAGGATTTGACATTAAAAAGGTCATGGATGAATCCTGATGAACAGCTGTTTTCATTTCGTGATAACTTACTATTCCACCGGGGGATCCTTGAGGTCCAGCTCCTCCCTTCAGACCTGGAGGACCCTGGAAAGTCATGGATATTACCATGAATAAAATGTTAAATATTCCCACTTCTTCTTCAGTGTCATCCGTGTGTTGCCGTCTTACCATTATTCCAGGTGCTCCTCGACTCCCCCTGAACCCCTTCAGACCCGTGGGGCCGTTCTTTCCAGATGCCCCATGTGAACCTGGGTCCCCCTGAGGAAGGGCAAAAAAAAAAAAAAAGAAACAGGCAGAGAACTACAGACGAGCTGCATGGAGCTGGCAACCAATGGAATGACAGGAATATAGGCGACGCCCACCTTTCCACCCTCCTTTCCAGCAGCTCCAGGTAAACCGTGTTCTCCAGGAACTCCTGGTGCCCCCGGATGACCTCGGTCTCCTACTGGACCTGGTTCTCCAGATTTACCCTGGAATCCAAAGAGTTGATTTTTTTGATGTAAAATGTGACGTTTATGGGTTAGAACTGTACCGTACCGTACTGTACTGTTCTATACTGTACTGTACCGTACTGTACTGTACTGTACTGTTCTGTACTGTTCTGTACTGTACTGTTCTATACTGTGCTGGACCGTACTGTACTGTACTGTACTGTACTGTTCTGTTCTGTTCTGTTCTGTACTGTACCGTACCGTACTGTACTGTTCTATACGGTGCTGTACCGTACTGTACTGTACTGTTCTGTTCTGTACTGTTCTGTACTGTACTGTACTATTCTGTACCGTACCGTACTGTACTGTTCTGTACTGTACTGTTCTGTACTGTTCTGTTCTGTAGATCAACTCACCTGAGGTCCTACCACACCACCTGGTCCAGGAGGACCGGTCTTCCCTTGGAATCCCTGCAGAAAAGATTTGAATTAAACTTAAACTCTGCAGGTGTGTGTGTGTGTGTGTGTGTGTGTGTGTGTGTCCAGTGACCCCTGGTGACTCCACTCACTGGTTCTCCTCGTTGACCTGGGTGACCTGGAAGTCCATCTTTACCTGCTGGACCCTGGAAACAAATACAATGAATTTGAAGCTCAGTTCATTTGAACAGAGAAGAAATCGATCTGTTATAATAAAGAAAAGTCAGAGAAAAACAATAAACAATAAAACAACAACAACAGTAAGAAGGAGACGATAAAAAGACCAAAAAAGTAAAGAAAGTAAAGAATAACAACTTACAGAATCAGAAAAACAACGTTTGCAGTAACGTGTGTGACTGAGGACTCACCACTGCCCCCTTTGGTCCTGGCTCACCATTCCGTCCTTGAGGGCCTTGAGGTCCCTTAAAAAGAATCAAACCAAAGCAGCCGTCAGTGATGAACCCTGTGTTTGTGGAGTGATTCTGATCCTGAGGGTCTCACTCACCCTGTCTCCTGGAGACCCCGGGGGTCCGTCGTTTCCAGAGGCCCCCTGTGATGACGGGGTTTAAAGGATTAAAGAGACTGCAGTGTAAAGGACGTCAGGTGAATGACTTCAAAGACCAACAGCACCAACTGACCTTTTCTCCTGATTTCCCCGTGGGCCCCCTGGCCCCCCTGGCTCCTCGTGCACCCTAATGAAGAGGAGACATGAGTCCTGAGTACTGATCCAGAACTTCTCTGGACTTACAGTCCTAGAACAGCAGGTGGTGCCAAAGAAACAGGATCTGATCAGCAACTAAACTCTTTCTTCCTCTTGTTTACGTGTGCTCAACATGTGGTGCTCAGATCCGTGCCGTCGTCCGACTCCTCTTGATTCTGAACAGCTGTACATTTGTACAAAACTATAGATTGTTATAAAGTCAGCTGTTCATAATCATCCCCTGGACCATGTGACATCAGACATGTGATGAGTGTTAGCGGGGAAGCTAATGTTGCTAAAACGACTGCTGACTTTTACAGTCCAGTTGAGGTTTTGGAGAGTTCGCAGATGCAGATACTTCAACACGTAACAAAACTGGAAATTAACTTCTAACTCAGTAATGCCCCCTAATGGATGAAATGCTTAACCAACGTAACAAAAATAAGGCAGAAATGATTTGGGATTTATAACCTATTACTCC
Organism: Cynoglossus semilaevis; assembly: GCF_000523025.1. Lineage (NCBI taxonomy): Eukaryota > Metazoa > Chordata > Actinopteri > Pleuronectiformes > Cynoglossidae > Cynoglossus > Cynoglossus semilaevis. Next base: position 4,434,160 of record NC_024315.1, on the reverse strand, counting down.
AGGGCGCCCCCCTGTGGTTACAGATAGAATACGCCTAGCGTCACCAGACAACAGGACCAACATGATGTGTTTGGACTGGAACAGTGTTCAGAGACTAGATACTGAGGTCACTGACACACTTGACCCTGGGCCTTTTGGGTGGGGGTCAAACTCCCAACCTGTCGATGACACTCTGGCTCAACACGCCTGGGAATCCGGTCACAGTCCTATCATAAATAAAGCCGATGATCAATTAACGCTGGGAAAATAAAGGAGAACCAGGAGCGACATTTAGCCCCGCCCCTCGTGTGTCGTCAGCTCTAACTCTGAGGTTGAACTTCATTTCCTCACGGTACCAGGGCACTCACATTTGGACCCCTTTGTCCAACGCTGCCTCCCTGTCCCGCCGGACCCTGAGCACAGGAAGAAGAACAGACAAACACACCGAGGTCATGAGGTCGTCCTTCCTGAAACAGCAGGTTGTGGGTTTAAATCCTCCACTCACTTTTTTCCCTTTCTCTCCTGGGGCTCCCAGTACTCCAGGGAAGCCGTCAGATCCCTGAGGGAAGAAAAACCCACAGATCCTGTGAATATTGACTGAAATCATTATTCTTTTTTTCCGGTCATGACTGTTTTTACCTTTGGACCTTGTCGTTTCCGGACTGTTTTTACCTTTGGACCTTGTCGTCCTGGATATCCTGGAAGTCCAGGAACACCGAGTTTGCCCTGCACACGAAATAATGAGGAAAAACATTTGGACTGATTAAAAACTGGCGGTGTAGCGTACGCGTACTCTGAACGACTGAAACTGTCCTCTTGAAGCTGGACTAAATAAAAAGAGCTGTCTTCAGCTCCTGGACAGTCGGACTGACATGAAGCAGCTCATGAATCTACATGTTAAACTACAGCTACACTCTGGAATGTTAGCATTCCACTCCCTCTCCTGCAGGGGGTGCTATGAGCATTTGACACACCTCCACCTCATTTCCATTTATATATATATACTATATATACATTACATTATTATTAATTTATATAATAATAATAATAATAATAATAATATTTTTGTGTTGTTCCACGTTCATACCTTCTCTCCAGAGGTACCAGCTGGGCCAAGTTCACCCAGGGGACCCATTTGGCCCTTGGGCCCCTCTGGTCCGTCTTCTCCTCTGGCTCCTGTCATCCCATTGTCTCCAGTGTCTCCCTTTCCTCCCATTTCTCCCTTGGCTCCTGGGAAACCATCCTCACCCTGTGGACATACAGGAAGTCAGAGAGAAAGAGACAGGACCTGGTGTCAGAGCACGGATGGCCAGTTCAGACCTCTGTCTCTCACCTTCTCTCCTTTGCTTCCCTTCAGTCCTCTGATACCATCAGCTCCCTGTCAAAGACAAACTCCATGAGCGTCTGTTCAGAACAACTCAAACATGTACATCCATGTTTAGATGTTTATTAACAGTTGCATCAAAATGAAACAGAAAAGATTGTCCTGTTTACCTTAACCCCTCGTTGGCCAGGATATCCAACGGGCCCCTGCACTCCTGAAGGGCCCTGGAACAGAAGGCAGGGTCACACAAAGGTTACTTCCTGCTACCACAGAAAGAGCAGGTCACCTGCAGTGCACTGATGTGTCCACACGGCGCAGACTTACTGGCAGTCCTTTTTCACCTGGTGTTCCCTCCCTCCCAGGATGACCCTGACAAAACCAGGACTCAGTTAGGAATGTGGTTGTGATTCTAAGACTAGGATGACGAGACGACAGGATTTCTAAAGTCAATACGAGTCAAAGGGAGAACTCACTGGGGGCCCGTCGTTTCCAGGTAATCCCTGCATCCCTTTTTTCCCTTGAGGACCCTGAGAGAAGTTCACAGCGTCAGTTATCACAAGGTCAGCACGTATTCTCACCGCTCCAAGGACGACCCCAGGACACGTACCTTATCACCTGGCAGCCCCACCAACCCTTGAGGACCAGGGAAGCCCTGCAGGAGAGCGGCAGCATTAACAACGCTCTTCAGAGTCAACTGACTTTACATGAGTGGAAAAATCGGTTTGTTTTTTTTTGGTCCGTACCACGATGCCAGGGTTGCCTTGTTGTCCCGGCGCTCCGATCTCTCCCGGTTGTCCCTGTGTAAAAAAAAAAGAAAAAAAAAAGGAAACGTGTTGTTGTAGTTGATGAGCAGTGTGTGATCCGGCTGGGTGGTCGGTCGGTCGGTCGGTCGGTCGGACTGTGTTAGACTCACTGTGTTCCCCTTGGAGCCTTGGACACCATCAATGCCTCGAAGTCCCTACGAGGCGACAGAGGAGTCAGTGAACAAATGAAAAAAGAGCTGGAGCTTTACAGTAGCAACACAAGACACTGAGTGTGTGTGTGTGTGTGTGTGTGTGTGTGTGTGTGAGTAAAGAGTTAACAACAACAACAACGACAACGACACTGTCTCATGAGAGAGAAGAGCGCTGTATAAAAGCCACAAAGACAAGACGGTTACAGATGATGATGATGATGATGATGATGATGATGATGATGATGATGATGATGATGATCATCATCCCTTCATAAGAATCAGATGTGTGTGTTTTACTGCCGTCGTGTGGAAAGATTTATGTGTGAGAACGTAGCTGCTGTGATTGCACGCGTGTGTGTGTGTGTGTGTGTGTGTGTGTGTGCCAGGAAGGAAACGTGAAGCGTTGGTACTCACGGCCTGGCCTGGGGGTCCAGGACGACCTCTGGGCCCAGTCAGACCTCTGGAGCCCTGCAAAGAAATTCTTTTTAA
>NC_024315.1:4416345-4426859 GCF_000523025.1 Cynoglossus semilaevis | reverse complement strand
GGAGGAGCAGGAGGAGGAGGAGGAGCAGGAGGAGGAGCAGGAGGAGGAGGAGGAGCAGGAGGAAGAGGAGGAGGAGCAGGAGGAGGAGCAGGAGGAGGTGTAATGTCAGGGTCAGACTGTTCTCTGACCCTGACCTCCAACTGACCCACATATATGCTTGAATGTAACGGTGACTATGAACTGACACCAGGTGATGGAACCCACCAACGGTCCGGGTCTCCCTCGGAGGCCTAGTGGTCCTGGTGGTCCCTTCATAGCCAGCTGGAGGAGGAAATGGTTGGAGAGTCAACCCTATGTAAACAAGAATGTTGATGTTTCTTCTTTGATGTAGTAGGAGCTTTGAAACCTTGGTCTGCTGCAGGATGGCCTGGGCCTGAGCCTCCTGAGCAGACACCAGAGTGCCGGCCTTTGGACCCCCGCCTGACTGAAACTACACACACACAAACACACACACAAAGGTTACAAATCAGACTCAATACTCCATCTAGTGGACAACCTGTTGCACTGCTACTGAAGTGAAGGTCTGTGCAGGTGTAACGGACATGTTACACCTCATGTAACGCGATGGTTGGACCGTTGAAATGATTGACAGCCAATTGGAGGGTTAGTCAAGGTCACGTGATCTGAGACTTTTACCCCTCACCCTGAGGCTTTTTAAAAGGTTAACAGAACCAAATGAGTCAGAGCTCAGGCTGTGAGGCCTGGAGCTTCACAGACGTGTCTTCATGTTACCGGGAGGATCATGACGTTGCCTGGAGGACCTGGTATCCCATCAGCCCCACTGAGTCCTGGTCGCCCCGGGGGACCCTGAGACAGAGGAGGACAGGGGCGGGGTGAATCACTCACTTATCATTCACACGTTGAGCCAGAGTTCAGTCCTCACCAGCTCCCCGGGGTCTCCTCGAGGTCCCACTGGGCCTGTGATTCCTGGAGGTCCTGCTTCTCCCTTAAAAAAACAAACCAAACCACAACAAGTCAGCTGTGGGCAATAAAAGAAAGTTCCATTTATATATATCTAAAGTCCTTCAAGCTCTATTAAAACACAGAGATTGGAATCAAATGTGCGTCTGCAGAACCAACCTCCGGTCCCGCAGGTCCAGATGGTCCTGTGATCTGGGTTCCCTGCAGAAAATTCACAAAAGTCTCTGTGAGGACACTGAGACAGTACTCCCTGATGAGACCCAGACTAGTTTTACTACGTTATACATGTTGACGTTACTGCGACGACGGATCCATCGCTGGGATCAAAGGTCACCTACAGTGACACCTGTCTCACATCACCATCAAACATCCAAGAGCAGTACAGTGTTTTTCAATCTTGGGGTTGCAGCCCCACATGGGGTCACTGGGGAATTCAAATGAGGTCATTATGATAAAACACACACACACACACACACACACACACACAGTGAGTGCAGTAGGTTCTGGTTCTAAACTGGTGTTCCTTCTCACCAGGCCCAGATATCCTGGTTCTCCTTTCTCTCCTTTCTCAGGGATGTCCTGAGGAGAGAACGCCAAGATGTAACATTCACCACAGAAGGATTTCTCCAAACCAAGATGGGAGCGTTGGTGATTGGACGATACCTGTGCGCTCAGAGAATACTCTCGCTCTTTCTGAGCCGGTCCGTACCGCTCGTCGTACTCTTCCTCGTACTCGTACCGGTCGACGTGGTACAAATCTGTGCCGTTGTCGTAATCCTCGTACTCCACGATCTGAACGGCAGCAAAGACAGACACAAAGACGGATTTCTACCTGGTTCTCCTCAGGTTTCTGCCTCGCTCTCTGCTGAGTCTCACCTCGTACTCTGTGACGTTGGGGCCGACGGTCACCGTGGAGGTGGAGAGGTCATCGTAGAGGTCGCTGTAGTCAAACTCCTCAAACTCCTCGACCACATGTTTCCTTGGCGGCCTCTCCACCTGACAACCACAAAGATGTCAACAAACGATGAAGAGGAAATGACATTTAAACAGGGTTTCTCAACCTTGGGGTCTGGACCCCACCTGGGGTCACCTGGAATTTAAATACGGTCAACTGAAATGTCTTGTAACTGATTACTGAAAATTACTAATGAAAATATTTTTTCAACGTATTATGATTCTTTTCAAAATGATCATGTGATCATGATGTCATAGGTGTGACTGTGTTCGTATCTGGACTCACCGTCGCTCCATGATGTCTCTGATGGCAGACAGTGTTTCAAATAAGTAGTTGTTAATTCAAAAACACACGCTGCGCTGTGTAATTCCACATCAAACCACAAGTCTGTCCTGGACTGTGTACCATACAGCTCTATCAACAGCATTAGACTGAAACAAATCTAAAAATACTGCAGCGTTTTCAGCGTTTTCAGCCTCTCGTCAGACGATAAACCAAACAGATGGCAGTGTAAGACAGATTTGAACCGTTTCCCAGGAGCGTGGAGCGCTGGCACAGGAGAGCCCACTGTAACAGGATGGATGATTCATTCAAGTTCAGAGGGCGGAGGACGAGAGCTGCAGCCGTGACTGACAACAGCTGAAGGATTCCAAACACAAACTGTTCAAACAGGATTTGAACACAATCTTGGTTCAGATTTAACTATAACCATAACCGTCACATCTAGTCTGGATCTGGTCATGTGACTTCACTCTCTGTCTCTAATGATCTATGATTCCCAGATGATTCTTTTTTTTCCCAGGGTTCCATGTGGTTTGGGCTGTGACTAAGAGTTTCTCGTTCAGAAACACAGCCTCGGGGCTGCTGCACCTTTAAATCCTCAGTCTAGATTTATAACCCCCCCCCCCCCCCCCCCCGTCCTCTGGTCTCTGTTATGTACAGACCGTCCAGGTTGGATGACATCATCACACGAGGCTGATGTGATCCCTGTGCTCCTGCTGCTGGAACTTTACCTCCTCAGCCTCAGTCAGGATGCTGTCGTAGGGCAGAGGGGCTTCACAGTCTGGGATGTAGTCCTGACAGTAGGTCTGTGCTGATGTGGGATCGTCTGTGATCAGCAGCTGCTGGATGTCTCCCTGTCACACACAAACATTTTTGCAGCTGTTAAACGTTATTTGTGGGTAGATTTTAACCCAACAAACAAAGAAATACAGTATTGTTTTTGAGGCATTTCAAAGAATCCAAATTCATTGACCTCTCAATATTTCAAGGATTTTGAAGACAAATATAAATCCCAGCAGGAGGATCGTTGGAAACATGTGATCATAAATAACACACATAAAGTTTTTACACTCAGGCTGTTGTTGTTGGATCTCGCTGAACAATGTGTGGTTCATTCCAGGAACGACACGTCGTCTCCAAATGTTGCCCCGTGTCTTTATCACCGTACACACTCATCCATTCAGATCAAAGTGACAACACATTTAGAATTCTCTGATTTATTATTGGTGCACGCTTAATTATCTGCAGACCTCTGAGGCTCCAGCAGCACATGAGGTCCACACACACACACACACACACACACACACACACACATCAAGGACCAAGTGCTCCGTTCAGCAGACGGACCACCTGACTTTACAACAAAAACGAGGTCAGAGTTCACGCTCAGAATGACCTCACAAAAAGATGGACGGTTCAGAAAAAGAACTCTTTAAAGTTTAAACTGCTGCAGACTTTTATTCATATTGGAATGTTTTTAACATTTAGATTAAATTAAGATTCCTGTTTACTTAACGTTCACTTTTATATTAGTATCATTACTGTAGTAGTACTACTATTGTACCTTAACATGTATTAAAGTATTGCTGATGCAGTGCGGCAATTAAACCACTGGAGGGCAGTGCTGGGGCCCTGCTTTAGATTGGTTAAATGAACACAGCAGCGACGAGTACAGACACTTCCTCACCACACGAGGAGCCGACGGTTTGTTCTTCAGCAGCCGACCACGTGTCGACCTCGACCTCCTGTCACGTTACGTAACCTCCTGCCACACACACACCCACACACACACACACCCACACACACACACACCCACACACACACACACCCACACACACACACACCCACACACACACACACCCACACACACACACACCCACACACACACACACCCACACACACACACACCCACACACACACACACCCACACACACACACACCCACACACACACACACCCACACACACACACACCCACACACACACACACCCACACACACACACACCCACACACACACACACCCACACACCCACGTGTCCGTCTGTGGTCTTACCTCAAACACGTATTCGTCCAAGAGGCGGGTTCCGAACACGGACACCCCCTCGGTGCTGACGTGGGGCTGGTGGGCTCTGAGCAGCTCCAGTGTCTCCACTTCTACACAGTCCAGATGGAGAGTCACTGATTGGCCCTCCACGCTGTAGGCCACGCGGTGCCACCTGACAGGACGAGACACGCGCCTGTTCACTGACCCTGTCACCGACGCTGCAGTACATGTCAGTCGTTCCACTTCGTCCAGATGTAGCATCAAACTGATGCTACGTCTGGACGTCTGTGAGCAGAGTCTGTGAACAGTCTGTGAACAGTCTGTGAACAGTCTGTGAACAGAGTCTGTGAACAGAGTCTGTGAGCAGAGTCTGTGAACAGTCTGTGAACAGTCTGTGAACAGTCTGTGAACAGAGTCTGTGAACAGAGTCTGTGATTGGTGGAGCTTCAAAATCTTCAGTGGTAAAACCACAGCCATATTTATTCCTCCTCCACATTTATTGTCTCCAGTCCGGTTGAGCTAAGCTAATCCTGCTAACACCAACCAAACTGAAGCTTGAATGTGTTTGTCCAGAAAGTTGATAAAACACTGATGTCAATGTCTGACATTTTGGGTGTTTGAATGCTCCTGTGTGTGTGTCTGTGTGTGTGTGTGTGTGTGAACTCACACTTGCCATCAGCCAGGTTGACCTTTCGAAAGGTTGGGTAAAGTTCAGGAGTGGGTTGACCCTGGTGGTCCTCGTACAGGAAGACGGGAGAGCGGCCGATCTCCAGGCCCAGCTGCTGCGTGCCCTGAACAACACGTGACACAAAGAAGAACTGAGAAGAAGAACTCACGTCTGTGGAGGACAAACATCTAAACCAGCCCTGGGCAAACTATGGCCCGGGGGCCTGATGCGGCTCGTTCAGCTTCTTAATCTGGCCAACCAAACTTTTCCAAATTATATATTTTTTATTTGATTTATTATCATTATACTTCTGCCTTTTCCCTGCAATACCCACATTTCCCCAATAGATGGTGTAGAAAATGCTAAAAGCATTTTAGCATTGTAGCCTTTATGCAGGATTTTTACGTCATTTATCTTAGTTCACATGAACGCTCCATCTACCTGCTCCTGACCCCCCCCATCCCCCCCACAACTAATCAGAGATGATGATGATGATGATGATGATGATGATGATGATGATGATGATGATGATGATGATGATGATGCTCACCTGGGGGTCGTAGATGGATAGAAGAAAGACCTGGGAGCCTTTGGAGGCTCGGACAGTGGTCATCACTGAGAAGTTTGCAGGAAATGGTGAATCTGGTGGAAGAATCAAACAAACAAACAAACAAACAAAGAAACAAACAAAGAAACAAACAAAGAAACAACCAAAGAAAGATGTTAGAGAAACGGAGCAAACGAAGGGAAACCTAAACCAAACAAAGTGAGAACCAACCAGGGAACAGCTGTTTGGTTGGAGCGCTCAGCTGAATCTTCTTGTCAATCTTAAAGGAAAGATCCGTCTCCTCCCTGTCCTTCCTGCTGGTGCACAGACCCGCCTCCAGGGACACGCCCTCCATGTCCTCTGACAGCTCCAGGACCTTCAGGACATCCACTGTGTTGGCTGAGGGACAGAGAAGACGCTCAGTGTCAGAGGTGGAGGTGTGGAGGTGTGGAGTCAGGTTCTTCACTCACTCTCTGACCCTCCTGTCTGAACGTCATCATTCTTAACCAATCACAGGGGTTTTTTCTGCTCCTCCAACATCAAACAAATCCTGTTTGAGTTGGAGCCTCATTCAAAGCCCAACGACACGTTGACCTTGAAACTCCACCAGCTGAGAGTCAATCCTACAACAACGCTGCCGTCTGATAACGCTAACGCTAACGCTAACCCAGCTGCATGAAGAAGAACTGAAAAACTTTACATCAGTGAGGGTCGGGCCCACAGGGGGCAGCATTCTCCCAAGAAGGACCATTAACAAAAGGTTTTCATCAATACAAACCCTGAAAAAAAAGAAGCAGAAAAAGTGGAGCGTGGAGTTGGCGTTTAAATGTAACCAGGAAACGAGAGCGGCGTTGGTGTGAAGAATCCTGGAACACATCAATGAAACGTTTTGGCAAAAACCTCACTGTTTGCTCGTGTGTGTGTGTGTGTGTGTGTGTGTGTGTGTGTGTGATGTCACTCTGCCAAAGAGTTATTTAAACCATTCATCCATCTGTGTGTGTTTCTGTTGGAGCCAGGAGTCACCGGAGCTGGAGCAAACTACTTAGTTCAGGGTTAGAGTGGGTGGGTTATTAATGTGGACATGGACGGGGACGGGGACGGGGACGGGGACGGGGACGGTCTCAGAGCTGCACCAGTACCTGAGGACAAGGTTATTGATTTACTGCTCACCATCTGGGCCAGAAATGTTCTGTAAAAAGATTCTGATTCCTAGTGAGTTTTTTGAGAGGAAGAAAAAAAACAAAGTGGTCGACGAATCTGGTCGTGTTCAGAATATTTAACATTTTTTCTTCATCTTTTATGAATTTGGCTTCAAGCTGTGTGAATATTCCGACGGCTGTGAGAAAACCCAGCTGTTTTATGGTTTGAGAATGTCAACAGACGCCTCCTGTTGTTGGTGTGTGACACTGCATCATCAACATGTGGCTGATAATTAATGCTGCCCTGTAAACACACAAAGATGAAATATCACATGTTGGCTGAGGCTCGTCCTCGTCCTCGTCCTCGTCCTCGTCCTCGTCCTCGTCTGTCTCTTGGTTTAATTACAGCATAATCCTCATTTGGACACAGAGGGAGCAACAGGCTGCAATCCACAGCAGAGATTAAAGCCAGAGAGCAACAAAGGACGCATGTGCTTAGTCAGTGACTCACACACACACTCACACACACACACACACACAGTGAGGCATAAAAATGTTGAAAAAAGAGTGGAATTCAACCAAACAAAGACGTTCTGTTTTTTTAGACAAAAACACATGCATCGCATGGACCTGACACAGCAGAGACAGAGAGACAGAGAGACAGGAGGGACAGCAGGGAGAGCAGGGACGGCAGAGACAGAGAGACAGAGAGACAAAGAGACAGCAGAGACAGAGGGACAGCAGGGGCAGCAGGGACAGCAGGGACGGAGAGACAGAGAGACAGCAGGGACAGAAGGGACAGAGAGACAGGAGGGACAGCAGGGACAGCAGACACAGAGAGACAGCAGGGACAGCGAGACCGAGAGAACGAGAGGAAGCAGGGACAGCAGCGCGTCACAGCTTGGACGAGGGCTCCATGACGAGACAACAGGACAAATGTGTAAAAGTGAGGTTTTCCAGAGGGCAAATAGCAGAGATGATGTGTGTGGAGGAGGACAGGCCTGGACTGGTGGGACTCCTCCACCATGAACCTCTGAGACTTAGGTAAACACCTCCATCTGCCCCACACCTTTTAACGCACACACACACACACACACTCACACACACACACACACACAGAGAGGCATAAAAATGTTGAAAAAAGAGTGGAATTCAACCAAACAAAGACGTTCTGTTTTTTTATACAAAAACACATGCATCGCCTGGACCTGACACAGCAGAGACAGAGAGACAAAGAGACAGCAGAGACAGAGAGAAAGCAGAGACAGAGAGACAGGAGGGACAGCAGGGACAGCAGGGAACGAGAGACAGCAGGGACAGCGAGACCGAGAGAACGAGAGGAAGCAGGGACAGCAGCGCGTGACAGCAGCGCGTCACAGCTTGGACGAGGGCTCCATGACGAGACAACAGGACAAATGTGTAAAAGTGAGGTTTTCCAGAGGGCAAATAGCAGAGATGATGTGTGTGGAGGAGGACAGGCCTGGACTGGTGGGACTCCTCCACCATGAACCTCTGAGACTTAGGTAAACACCTCCATCTGCCTCACACCTTTCAACGCACACACACACACACACACACACACACATGGAAATGTGTGTGTGTGTGTGTGCACGGCTGTTGGGCATCAAGCCCCAGCTTGAGCACCAGATCTGTTTGTTTACCCATCGTATCACAGTTGGGTCTGTAGACTGAAGACTAGGGGCTGTAGACTGAAGACTGAAGACTGGGGTCTGTAGACTGAAGACTGAAGACAGTGGTCTGTAGACTGAAGACTGAAGACAGTGGTCTGTAGACTGAAGACTGAAGACAGTGGTCTGTAGACTGAAGACTGAAGACAGTGGTCTGTAGACTGAAGACTGAAGACAGTGGTCTGTAGACTGAAGACTGAAGACTGAAGACTGGGGGCTGCAGACTGTGGTCTGCAGACTGGGGGCTGCAGACTGGGGGCTGCAGACTGAAGACTGAAGACTGGGGTCTGTAGACTGAAGACTGGGGTCTGTAGACTGAAGACTGAAGACAGTGGTCTGTAGACTGAAGACTGAAGACTGAAGACTGGGGGCTGCAGACTGTGGTCTGCAGACTGGGGGCTGCAGACTGGGGGCTGCAGACTGAAGACTGAAGACTGGGGTCTGTAGACTGAAGACTGGGGTCTGTAGACTGTGGTCTGTAGACTGTGGTCTGTAGACTGTGGTCTGCAGACTGGCATCAGGCGTCTCCTCCTGAGCTCAGCTCTGTGTGATTTACTGATACAGTGAATATGGTTTCATCCAATCCTCCAGTGAAAACCTCACCATAAAAACCTGTAAAAAGTCTGACATTCCGTCGATGTGATTGGCTCTAAAAGGTATGACCTCGCATTGATGCCTCGACTCAGAGAAGAAGAGAAATAATATTTGATTCATTTGACACTAATAACAGACAAATCAACGACAACAGCTTCACTAATTTAGTCCCAAATGAACTCAATCTGACTGTCGGCCACTGAGAGCAGGTCTTATATCCTGTGTGGTTTGGAGTCAGTACTTGTTGTCAAGAAAAAGTCTGGCACGTCTGCCCTGCTGAGAGTCTTTACAACATCAGGGCTGAGCGAACCATCTCCTGTTGGATCTTTGGATCTTTGGATCTTTGGATCTTTGGATCTTTGCATCCTGTTACATCCACACACACATCACCCTCAGGGCGACCTGCGTCTTACTTTGTTAAATGGTAAATGTTTGCATGACAGCGTTCCATTATCAAAGAAACACATGAGAGACAGCGGAGCTGCCGCTGTCACAGTCCAACAGGGGGCGGTGATCGGCAGCCGAGGACAAGACGAGACACGGGCGCTCTGTTCGCCTTCAAACGCATCGGGTTCTCTGCTGCTGACGGGGATCGTGCACGTGCGGTCACACCGCTGGGCTAACGTAGGCACCAGCGTGCACGTGGCTCCTGTACGGACGCCGGAGTGAGCACCGAGGTTCAGGGGCAGCCTGGTGGACGTGCACACACATGCGGGTGGACGTGCACACACATGCGGGTGGACGTGCACACACATGCAGGGTATGCGTAGAGTCAGAGCAGCTGCAGTTCGACAGTTCAACACTGATCTGATGTGGAGTCTGAACAAGTCCTGGGACGTGAGGTGAAGGTGAAGGTCAAACTCTGACCCTGACCCACAGTGACCATCGTAAACGGACGTCACTGGTCCATCACCTGTTCTGGGCCCATCAATCAGACAATCCTGTCCCCACCGCACGGCTGCAGATCGGCTCTTCACACATGAAACCCTCAGGGTCAGGGTTCACTGACGTTCTAAACTCTCTTTTGTTCCTTGAAGAAATGGAACTGGGCCTAAATCTTCCAGAACTCCAGAACACAGACTTCTGTCGGTGCCGTGTTTGGACACCAGTAAACACTGACTGAAAGAGTTTCTGAATGAAGGTCCTGCCAGAGAACAGCTGCTCAGTGATCGCAGCCAGAACAGACAAACACAGGAGCGTCCAGGAACGTCCAGGACAGAACGTCCAGGACAGAACGTCCAGGAACGTCCAGGAACGTCCAGGACAGAACGTCCAGGAACGTCCAGGAATGTCCAGGACAGAACGTCCACGTACATGTTGTCTCTGTCCAGCCGGTCGCCTTGGGGGAGACAACCTCAAAACAACCCAGACCAGCAGAGAATAAACGTTGACAAACACCAAGCAGAGACACCGATGATCTAACAAGGACCACAGAGGTCCACAGACCAGGGTTTGGACTCCCAGGACGGGGAGGATCAGACAACAGCACCTGTATGTGTGTGTGTCAACTGGTGACTGCTGTGTGTGTGTGTGTGTGTGTACTGACAGAAACAAGAACAAATGTTTAGTCCAGACCCCCATCCCCCCCCACAGAGAGGTGGGGGACAGGGAGACAGTCAGACAGACAGACAGACAGACAGTCAGACAGTCAGACAGACAGTCCGGCCGGCAGGCAGAA
>NC_024315.1:4414430-4416161 GCF_000523025.1 Cynoglossus semilaevis | reverse complement strand
TGCCTTTCGACTCATGCGTTCTCCCTCCCCCAGACCAGACTCTGGAGACACTGGTTCCAGACCTTGTTCTTTGACATCTTTGCCCTGTAACAATATTTGAAGTGGCTTCAGAGGGAGCAGAGGAACAGAACCAAGAGGAGATGGAAGCCAGAGGGACGGGGAGAGGTGAGGGACAGGGAGACAGTCAGACAGACAGTCAGTCAGTCAGACTGACAGACAGACTGACTGACTGACAGACAGTCAGACAGTCAGACAGTCAGACAGACAGAGAGACAGACAGACAGACTGACTGACAGACAGACTGACAGACTGACAGACAGACAGACAGACTGACAGACAGACAGACAGACTGACAGACAGTCAGTCAGACAGACAGACAGACAGTCAGACAGTCAGACAGTCAGACAGACAGACAGAGACAGATTTTTACACAGATTTGTCCTAAAACCCTGTCTTTCCTCCTCACCCAGATCAAAGCCTGCATCAATATTTGTGGGTTGCAGGATTCCTGCCCTCTCTGACAGCTACACACTGCTTTATGTGGCTCTGCGCTCTATTATTCTTGGATGTTGCATCACAAGGAGACTTTGATTCTGGAGAACAAAGGGGAAAGCCTCATTTGAGCATATGAAAATTCACAGCACACAGACATCACCGCTGGAATGTCAGACAAGATGAAGTGCGATAGGACCGTCATCCTAATGTGATTGATTGGCCGTTCTGCGCCTTTTTGCGGTTGGCATGACATGCTACAAACATCCAGTGCAAACCGAAACATGACACAGTGAATTGGACCTCTGTCACAGACAATTAGTCCAGTGTTGGCCTCTGATTTAACGGCTCTTGTTATTCAAAGCTGGTTCTGATTATTTATCTCTGGGCGGTTGGTCTTGTTGTTACTCCAAAAATATTACGACGACTTTTTTTAAGGAGGACCGGAAATGGATGAAAGCAGAGGAGGAAAAAAAACAAAGTCAGCTGTAGAGTATCTGCTGTGAGCGCCATCACATGGCTTCACAGCAGTACTGCACAGGACGGCACCATGTCCTATATAATAACTGGGTTTCTTTGGAATCGTAGCCTGACAACGTCTGAGTTCTGATTTCTGAAGTGGCTGATGGGAAGGTGACGGGTTTGGAGTCCAATCACATCCTGTCGTTACACTTAGACTGTTAAAGGACTGAGTCCTTAGTAGTCTGCACTTAGCAGTCTCCCCATTAGAGGTCACTAACTCTCCTTTTGTCTGTCTAGATTATATAGTGGTTGGACCTGATGTTACAAACGTCACTGAACCACATTCTGGACCAAACAGTAACGTTTGTTATAAAGAAAACACATGATTGTTATTATATTGTTATTGTATTGTTATTATATTTACCAGTCTTTTAACAAGTGACCTTATTTGGCTAATGAATCATGTATAAACTAACGAACACTGTTGTGTGTCACTACCTCAAAACCTAAACCACGACATCATGTAAAAGAATCAACGTCTGTTGTCGTCTGTTGATGTGACGATGGTTTGACTTCAGGTCATTTCAACTTCCTTCTAATATCAGGGAAATATTTCCCAGTTTTACTCACTTTTACAGAATCGCAGGTCGGACGTCTGTGTCAGGTTAATAACAACCCGTCGACCGGTCGAACGTCACCAGACATGTTTGAGAGTCAATTACAGGAAACAGTAAATAAAGAGAGCTGCTGACCCCCCCAAACACCCCCCAAACACCC
>NC_024315.1:4411498-4413997 GCF_000523025.1 Cynoglossus semilaevis | reverse complement strand
CCCCAAACACCCACCAAACACCCCCCCCCGACATCATCTAAGATCCAGCTGTTGTAATGTACCTCAGGGTTACGTTTAACTAATGACGTAGTTATTAAAATAATAATAATGAAGACACAGACTGAACTGTGCAACTGACACTGCAGCACTGACTGACAGAGCCACTGACACAGAAACTGATCCACAGGCCAAGTCAGGACCTGGACGGACTTGAAGGAATCAGCAGTTGACAGACGTCACCACGTCCTGGAGGAGTTGAACTCCCCACGGCTCCAGCTTGGCTGTGTCTCTGGGAAACGTGGCTTGTTGGAAAACTGTAAAGATAATTCTTACTGACAAGAACAATTCCAAATACTGTCGTCCAGGAGCGCTTCCTTTACAAGAATGTTCAGAAAATGAAGTTCAATGCTCTGTTTCCTTGTCAGACCTCGTGTTGGATTCCAACAGGAACCAACATGCTGCGAGTAACCACTGCACCACCGTTCCTGTGTTGAACACTAAACACAGCACAGCGGAAGCATAACAGCAATCAATCTGGAGGGAAACGGGCCGGGCAAACGAAAGCTAACGTCAGATCCTTCAACAGTCACCGATCAGAATGACGAGTCAGCGACAAGTAGTCGGTGCCGGTTCTGCAGCTCTCCTTGAGCCAAGACCACTAAAAATACCCCCACATTTGGTTTCCACATTGAATCACCTGACCCGGAGCTGCTGAAAAACTCAACCATGTTGCACCTCTGGCCAAGTCCCAGAACGTGATGTTGCAGCAGGTTTTTCTAATCATCTCTCAAATCAACACCTGCTGTAACATAACCGACTGAGGTGTGGCCAAAAGTATGGTTCCTAATTCTGTGCAGGCTTCAGCAGTAACGCTTTTCTTTAATCTTTTTATTTCGTCCTGGAGTTTGAAACAGAAAGAAATCAGAAATGCAGAGGCAGGAAACACCGCAGAGGAGTGACAGGGTACGGACGTGTGGGGGATTTCCACTTCCACTTGACTCGGACTCGTCTTCTACATGTTAGCTGTGTGCAAGTTAGCATGAGCTCAGGACAACAAATCAATCCTGTGTATTTCACAGATGCTCTGACCTGAGAATGGAGTCAATGTCCTCACTCCATTTAAAATCCAAACCAAACTAAGGTCCAGAGGTGTGAGTGCAGGAGGTCGGCCCTCAGTGGGATCATCTGGGGGTAAAGTGTCAGTGATGTCAGTGATGTCAGTGATGTCAGTGACGTCAGTGATGTCAGTGACGTCAGTGATGTCAGTGACGTCAGTGATGTCAGTGACGTCAGTGATGTCAGTGACGTCAGTGACGTCAGTGACGTCAGTGATGTCAGTGATGTCAGTGTACTTGGGTCCTACATGGTCAGACTCACACAACGATCTCTGTCTCTCTGTCTCACCTACAGGGCTGGGTGGGACACGATGGGGTCTGAACCCCCTGAGGCCACACAGTGGCAGTGGAGTGTTAACCCTGACTTGACCACGTCCACCCCCCCCATCATAATTCACAATGAGCTGTTAACGAGATGTTGACAGCCAGGTGTGGAAGTGTCATAGAAAGTGGTCAGAGGTCAATGTTAGTGAAGACAGTTTAACGGCAGGTGAGGTGAAGCTGAGTCCAGTCCAGCTGTTACAGAGGAGCAGGACAGACGCAGGACGACACCTGTCTGAGGACCACTGACAAATGTCTTCTTATTGACAGGTCGGGGCTCTCCGTGCACCAGGTGTGGAAGGAAAGAGGGTTAACCCCTGACCTGGACTGACCCCACAAAACATTAGAGGTCCAGAGGTCAGTGATGACCTTTACAGACACGTAACCTGAAGGTTAGTGGACCAATGACACTAACACGGTGGAGTCACCTGCTCACTGACTAACGCAGTCCAGCCTGACGCTGGTGCAGAGGAAGAACAACAGACGGAATGAAAGCTGTGCTGCTCAACAACGCCACCCCTGAACCTGTGTTCGGTTGGTGTTATTACATTTGAGCTCCAGATTGACTTCAGTGAAGCTCTGGGGCTTCAGATGTTCAATATCATCTCAATAGACCACGGTGCTCAAGGTTATTGTGAGTCCACAAGGGGGCAGTAGCAGTGAAAGCAGATACATGTACCTTAGGTACCTGAGCATGAAATAAAAAAGACATCAAGGTCAGAATCAGAACAGTGGCAGAACTTCAACAACGACAGACTCAGGCTCAGGGTTAAAGGTCAGCAGTTATCTCAGAAGTTTAGAAGTAAAAGCCGAAGAATTCCTTCTTTTGAAACTTGACTTAAAGAACAGATAAGTACGACTGACACAAAATAAAACATTCAAACGTGTATTTTCCCCATGGTGGTGTGTCTGTTCTACGTTAACCCTTCATAAAAATAAGTGCTGAAGTTACTGAGGATTACCAGGGCACCTCATCATCAGCTCTCCACACATGACTGCTGAGTGAAGGTTCTGGACCTACAGTGTCTGTTACCAGTGCAGCACAGTCTGCACTCCAGTGTTA
>NC_024315.1:4406861-4409010 GCF_000523025.1 Cynoglossus semilaevis | reverse complement strand
GTCAGTGATGTCAGTGATGTCAGTGATGTCAGTGATGTCAGTGATGTCAGTGATGTCAGTGATGTCAGTGATGTCAGTGATGTCAGTGATGTCAGTGATGTCAGTGATGTCAGTGATGTCAGTGATGTCAGTGATGTCAGTGATGTCAGTGATGTCAGTGATGTCAGTGATGTCAGTGATGTCAGTGATGTCAGTGATGTCAGTGATGTCAGTGACGTCAGTGACGTCAGTGACGTCAGTGATGTCAGTGACGTCACCTACAGGGCTGGGTGGGACACGATGGGGTCTGAACCCCCTGAGGCCACACAGTGGCAGTGGAGTGTTAACCCTGACTTGACCACGTCCACCCCCCCCATCATAATTCACAATGAGCTGTTAACGAGATGTTGACAGCCAGGTGTGGAAGTGTCATAGAAAGTGGTCAGAGGTCAATGTTAGTGAAGACAGTTTAACGGCAGGTGAGGTGAAGCTGAGTCCAGTCCAGCTGTTACAGAGGAGCAGGACAGACGCAGGACGACACCTGTCTGAGGACCACTGACAAATGTCTTCTTATTGACAGGTCGGGGCTCTCCGTGCACCAGGTGTGGAAGGAAAGAGGGTTAACCCCTGACCTGGACTGACCCCACAAAACATTAGAGGTCCAGAGGTCAGTGATGACCTTTACAGACACGTAACCTGAAGGTTAGTGGACCAATGACACTAACACGGTGGAGTCACCTGCTCACTGACTAACGCAGTCCAGCCTGACGCTGGTGCAGAGGAAGAACAACAGACGGAATGAAAGCTGTGCTGCTCAACAACGCCACCCCTGAACCTGTGTTCGGTTGGTGTTATTACATTTGAGCTCCAGATTGACTTCAGTGAAGCTCTGGGGCTTCAGATGTTCAATATCATCTCAATAGACCACGGTGCTCAAGGTTATTGTGAGTCCACAAGGGGGCAGTAGCAGTGAAAGCAGATACATGTACCTTAGGTACCTGAGCATGAAATAAAAAAGACATCAAGGTCAGAATCAGAACAGTGGCAGAACTTCAACAACGACAGACTCAGGCTCAGGGTTAAAGGTCAGCAGTTATCTCAGAAGTTTAGAAGTAAAAGCCGAAGAATTCCTTCTTTTGAAACTTGACTTAAAGAACAGATAAGTACGACTGACACAAAATAAAACATTCAAACGTGTATTTTCCCCATGGTGGTGTGTCTGTTCTACGTTAACCCTTCATAAAAATAAGTGCTGAAGTTACTGAGGATTACCAGGGCACCTCATCATCAGCTCTCCACACATGACTGCTGAGTGAAGGTTCTGGACCTACAGTGTCTGTTACCAGTGCAGCACAGTCTGCACTCCAGTGTTAGAGACTGGTGAACAGGTCCAGACATATAGACCTCCTTCAGACCTCCTTCAGACCTCCTTCACTCTGCAGCTAATGTGCATGGGCTGCAGTTCACTTCAACCAGCTGTAGGTCTGCGTGACCTGGTGAGACTAACCAGTCTAACCAGTCAACACACAGACTACAGTTGACGCTGAACTACATTTGACATGAACTCTGAGGCATCAGTGACCTGAGATCAAAACCGTTCCATCAGTGGAGGCAGCTGAGGCAAATGGACAAAGTACCAAAGAAATGTAAGGGAATGTAGTTTAAATAAGTATACATCACAGCAGAGACTGTCCAGAAGTGTCCTACCTGCCCATGTGGTGTGGGACACCGTCACAAACACCAACAGCAGCCACGTCGTCCACGGATCCATCCGGTCGGTAAAGCGGACACCTGCCGGGGTCAGAGGAGCGTCGGCCGGGGCAGCCGCTCACGGTGGAACAGTCTGGGCTCCTCGCGTCCGTGTCGCGCACTCCAACTGCCGGCTATCGGGAGCGCGCATGTGCAGGTAAAAGTGATGATGGAAGATGTTTGTGCAGCAGCTGCGGTTCCTCCTCAGCGATGCTTTTCTTTACGGTTGGTCAGAAGAAAAAGGGAGAGAAGCGGAGTGGGGGAGGTGGGGGGAGAAAATCTCTTCAACTTAGATGGTCCTTCCTACCTCACCCTCACTGAGAACTTTCTTCACTCACTTTCGCTCCCCTTCTTCTCCTCCTCCTCCTTCAGCCCGCTCTCTCACTTCTTGCCTCTCCTCCTTTACGATGTGACCCCTCCC
>NC_024315.1:4385595-4406826 GCF_000523025.1 Cynoglossus semilaevis | reverse complement strand
GGGGAAACATCATTAGTCTACTGTTTATTTTTGTGGATCCTTTCAGTTCCATTGTCAACTCAGTCCACCTGAGAGAGTTTCCTTGGGATTCAACCCAAAGACCTGGAGATGTAGTTATTCATTTATGTTACAGCAGAGCCTGTGTCTGTGAACTACACCGAGGGTGGTCTGTTGTTGACTCTGTCAGTGGGGTTTCTGCATCAGCACAAAAAAGACAAAAGTAACAAAAGGCACAGTGAGTCTGACTCCGTGATCCTCATCTCTACATAAACAATGATTATTGGACCACAGTCCTTCACATACTTTCTCACTGTTTAACACGCTGTCTGCCTCACACACACACACACACACACACACACACACACAGACGTGCAGCATGCTACGACAGGACAGCGGCGCTGCCCAGCTAATAAACTATGCTGCTGCAGATTCCAAATTCCAGTGCCTGTCTGTCTTTGCCCTCCCTACAGTCTTTTCCAGCACAGTCTTCTTCAGGAGCAACTTTGAAAAAAAAAAAAAAAAAAAAAGAGGTGAAAACATCACGTTTGTCATCTCTACCTGCTGAAGGTCGAGCAAAGGTGTCCGAGAAGTTCAGACAAGTTTATGGCTGAAAAAGTCCAAGAGAAATCCTGAGCTGCACACACACACACACACACACACACACACACACACACACACACATGTGTGAGAGCCCCCGGCCTCCAGCAGGTGAAGCTGAAATAAAAAGAAATTACTATTTCAATACATTAATAAAACACTGCAAAAAAAGCATCTTTTTCAAATATAATGAGCTCAATTGTATTCTTTTTAATTATTGGTGAATCTCTGTATAAAAATATAAAAGTCGTCATTTGAACTGTTTGACCAATGTGAGTCATTTGCTACCACAAATACAGCCGGCTAAAAATAAAATAAATAAATATTATGCATATATATATTATAAATATTAACGTAGTACATGCAGTACTTGAGTACATGGCATGCAGAACATGAAGGGTACTCTTTCTGGAAGTAGTGGAAATAGATTCCAGGAATATTTCTGCTGTTTCTTCCTCAGGCTTTGGGTTTGACTGACAGGTTTATTGTTGCTTTGAAAAAAGTGCGTTAGTGCGCGTGCACGCTGGTGTGTGTGTGTGCATGCGTCTGTGTGTCAGTCATAATTATGACAGAAGGGGGAAACACCCTTCAGCACCATCATGTGTGATGATGTATCTGAGTTAGTGTTGACCTACACCGGGTACTCCTCTGAAACAATTATAACATTGACCACTTGGTGGCGCCAAATCACTGTAAAGATGCCTGTGTTCGTTTTGACTTTAAGTCCAAGTGTGACTACAACAAGCTCCCTCTAGAAGTGAACAGATGTCTGTTGATTATGGGATGTTGTATGAATGGTAACTTTCTTCCAACCAGGAGGTAATCTTCTCTGTGCGGCCTGACCATGTGACCTCTCTCCTACTCCGTCTCACTCATCCTCTTAGAGCAGCTTTCTGGTCAAATCGCCTCAGACCACAGAGCTGCCGGTCTGCTGGAGCGTCAGTCGACGGTCTGTGGAGCAGTGAGGAGCAGTGAGGAGCAGTGAGGAGCAGCAGGAGAGACATGGCCGGTCCTGGACAGAAGGTGGTGCTGATCACGGGCTGCTCCTCCGGCATCGGCCTGAGGATGGCTGTGATGCTGGCCAAAGATGAGCAGAGGCGTTACCATGGTGAGTGCACCCCCGCTGTGGTCTGCAGAGGGATTCAGAGTGAACAAGTTGTCTTTGGTGGTTTGGTTCAGCTGAGGGTTTACTGCATTACTGCATTACAGTACTGTGGTTAGGTTAGGGTGGTTAGGTTTAGGTGGTTAGGTTTAGGTTAGCGTTAAGTTAGGGTGGTTAGGTTTAGGTTTAGGTTAGGGGGGTTAGGGGGGTTAGGTTAGGTTTAGGTTAGGTTTAGGTTAGCGTTAGGTTTGGGGGGTTAGGTTTGGTTTAGGTTAGCGTTAAGTTAGGGTGGTTAGGTTAGGTTTAGGTTAGGTTTAGGTTAGCGTTAAGTTAGGGTGGTTAGGTTTGGGTTAGGGTGGTTAGGTTTGGTTTAGGGTTTGTTTGTTCTCTGTGTTTCAGGAATTCACTCAGCATTAAACACATTTTTAGAAATGTAATGTGAGACAAGAGGTCAGAGACATATCGGTGAAGCCACTTTGACCTTGACTTTTGACCTTGACTTTGTATATACAGTAAGTCGAACTGAAAGCAAATGTTTAGAATTTTCCCTCCAACCGTTCTCTTGCCTAATCATGTTCAAAAGAGTGTTTGTTTCACCTTCCCCTCAGCATTTTTTGCACTTTGACAAGAAGGAAAAATAATCAATCAATAATCAATCCACATTTTAGTAACAAGCCCCGACACAACGTGTTGTTGACAAAATGATCATTTGTCAAAACACTGCCTTGGTTGGTTTCACCAGCGTTCACTTTTGCTGCTGATTTCCTGTTTTTCATCCCACTGTGCACAGTCATTGCCACCATGCGTGACCTAAAGCGTAAAGATAAACTGGTGGAAGCAGCCGGGGACACGTACGGGAAAACTCTGTCTCTGGCTGTGCTGGACGTCTGCAGCGACGAGTCTGTCAAACAGTGTGTCGACAGCATCAAAGATCGGCACGTTGATGTCCTTAGTAAGTGAAGTAGCTGATAGTAAGCTGATGTAGATCAGGATCTGGATGTGTAGGATGTGACCACCAGAGGGCGACTATTGTCTGTAAGAAGAGGTTTGCACAATGAGCCTCCTTACAACTTTATTCTTTTTCACTGCATAACTATGTTTGTTTTTTGGTATATTTGATCTATGATTGAGCTTAGCGTGTTTTTCGTGTTTTTATCTCCAGTCAATAACGCAGGTATCGGCCTGGTGGGTCCTGTGGAGAGCATTCCCATTGAGGAGATGAAGAAAGTCTTTGAGACCAATGTCTTTGGAGTCATCCGCATGATAAAGGAGGTGATGCCTGACATGAAGAAGAGAAGAGGTGGACACATCATCGTGGTCAGCAGTGTGATGGGACTGCAAGGTGGGTAGGGAGGTCAACTGGTGAAAGGGTGAGTGGGTGGGGCCAATGACAGGTTTGACAGATGATTGGTGGTTGACGTGCAGGGTTGGAGTGAAGAAAGGCTAACGGCCATGAGCTTTGTTTGGTTTTTTCCTTGGCAGGTGTGGTGTTTAACGACGTGTACGCAGCGTCTAAGTTTGCCATGGAAGGTTTCTGTGAGAGTTTAGCTGTGCAGCTGCTGAAGTTTGATGTCACGTGAGTGTTACTGTTCCCTATTTACCACAAGAGTAAGAAGGTTTCATTTAGATGGCATCACATGGTTCCTTAGCTTTTCTTCTTAAGGTTAAATATTTTATAATATGTATGTATTATTTCTAATTTCTAATTTGTTTCTCATTCCGTTTGGGGTCATCCTTCAGTGTTGACTTTCTTACCTAAAATCTGCACACATAATTTACACATGTAATCTTTATTATATTATACTTAATATTATATTAAAAATATAATATATAAAATAGAAATTATTTAGCTTTCAGGTTATGTTATATTAAATCTTGCTACTATTAAAATACTAAAACTGTAGGCAGACAAAATTAGTTTCTAACAATCTGTACAAAGGACTTTCTTATAGTTTCTCGTATGTTAATTTGTTTGTTAATTACTTGTTAATCCTGTCCCTCAGACTGTCCTTGATTGAGCCTGGACCAGTTCACACAGAATTCGAAGCAAAGATGATTCAGGAGGTGAGGCAGAGAGACTGCCCCGGCGCTGACCCCGACACGGTTCACTATTTCAAAAATGTCTACCTTCCTTCTTCTATGGACATCTTTGAGGTTATGGGGCAGACGCCTGATGACATCGCCAGAGTAAGTTCTCTGACAAAGAGTTTCCCCTGCTGATGATCCTTCCTGTTCGTCTGACTGTCAACTGTTTCTGTCAATGTTCAAATCTTCTGCAGTGCACAAAGAAAGTGATCGAAGCAGCAAATCCACGTTTCCGCAATCTGACCAACCCCATGTACACACCTATTGTGGCACTGAAATACGCTGATGAGACTGGAGGTCTGTCTGTCCATGCCTTCTACCACATGCTCTTCAACATGGGAACCCTAATGCACATCAGCATGTCTGTGATGAAGTACCTGACATGTGGATGTCTGAGGAGCAGGACCATTTCACCAAACTGAAACCTCATGTCTTACATAAGCATTTTGAATAAAACAAACATTTGACATAGGATTTTGACTTATAAAGTAGGTCATTTAATAATTTCTTCATATGTTTCATTAGTTGTTAAGAAAGAAACTGCTTACATGCATTCTTCATTTAAATTCATGATCTGCCTAATTCACACTTTTAGTAATATGTGAACTAACACTTAAAGTTACATTCACGTCATAACATGACCGTACTCTGTGTGTGTGTGTAATGGTAATGTTTAGGTAACCTTTTCCAGAGTGCCAAATGTGCAAATTATTACTTAAACTACAAGGATAAATCTATTTTATTCATATATTCTGTTACTATTACTTCATACTTTGTACTGTGTGAAGATAATTAACAGATATTAGTTGATAAATTGTTGTTCCTTTGCGTTTGATAACACAAATAAAAGCTGTGTCAAATATTGTTTCAATGGAATCAGTTTATATATATATATGTATATACAGTATATATGTATATATGTGTATGTATATATGTATATAAATATATAGCTAAGGTATATATATATAGCTTGGTAGCTAGGTTGTGTATTTTTTTCACCAGCCCTTGTACATTTTGAAGCAGAGGATGAACGCTGATCTCACTTGCTCCTGGAAGAGACGGTAAAAGTAACAGTTGTACTTGTATTATTGGCAAAACGTGGAATTTGTTACGCTATACTAGAGCGTTGAAACACTTACTGTTATGCAGGAAAAAGCTCAAGGCAACACCAGGTTCGAGGTGACACAAAATCAGTCTTACTTAAAGGTTAATCAGCTGAGCTGCTAATCCCTCAGTTAAAGGACTTTACACATAGACTGCTGCTTCCTGAGGTACTCAGTTGACCATCTTCCTCTCATTATTAATGCTGGGATCCCTATTCAGTTATTAGTTAATAGTAGATTGGGTGGTTCTGAACTACAGCACACGTTGCTCATAAAATACTGCAAATGCTAAAATTCTTTTAAAATAATTTAAAACTTCTTTAAATTAATAAATATTACACTTAATGTATTCTATAGCCAGGCAGATCGAATACTCGGAGCGCAGTTGCTCAGGTCTGCTATGGGAGTAGCGGGAAATTGGAACTAAGTCGATGCCGGCGCAATCGATCAGCAAAATAAACTCTCCATGTTGAAGCAGTAACATCATGACGTGAACGAATGTAAGTGGCTCTGAAACAGCAGCATTCTGATTAAAACTACGACAGAAAGAAGAAGTTAATGTGAAGCCGACGTTGGTGAACGTTAATGTTTTACTCGGTTATTTCAGCGAATCTTACCTACGTTTTTCTAAGTCGAGTCCAGCGATGTAGGTAAAACCAGCTTCTTGTTAAAAAGCAACAACAACAACAAGAAGAACAACCCAGTTTTTGGGTATATAGGTATGTTTCTGTTGTGTCAGTGTCATGTAAAACTATTCCATGTGTTTAGGGCTGAGTGAGTCCGTGGGAACGATGGAGAGAGACGTGGAGGAGCAGCTGAAGACCACACTGATGTACGACGATAAGGAAAAGGTATTGAAGTAAAACAGTTACTGCCGCTGTGTTGTACTGTTTTAGTCGTATTATTTAAGAGGTTTTCACATCGTATATATTATATTGATTTCGAAATAAATAAATGCGGATGCTGACTGTAGAAGTTTGTAGCTGGTTAAGGACTAATTTAAATAACAACATATCCTGCTGGGTCATTTAAATAGGCTTTATTATATAGTTAAACAACCAGGTAGTTCAGCAATATATTAGTATTATTTTCAGAACCGTATGTTCTTATGATTTCTTGTAGACAAATATTCGAAAGTGTAATTATGTTATGTTATTATGTTATCTTGTTTAAGTGCACATTTTTCTGCCTATTGTTGTTACATGAAGTGATTTAATGACCTAATTGGAACATTTTAGAATATCTCCTCTATTAATATTACATTTCACAGCTCCGTAGGAAGTTGGAAATCTTACAAAGAGAATATGTCAGGACAGCTGAAAAACTCAAGGTAAGAAAAGTGATAATGTGATCATTTATTTATTTTTGTTAGTCATTTGTAAAAGGAAAAAAGAAAAAAAAAGAATGTACGTGTTTGCAGCGTGCTGAGCGTTTGGAAGCAGTGCGTCACCATGTGAAGAACAGGATCATTCAGCAGAACCATCAGGGGCAGAGTGACAAGGACGTGACGTCCAAGCTGCAAATCAGTCAGTCACCACTGAAGCTGAACCCTGGAAGTGCAGCAGCAGACAATGGTATCATTTAATGCTTTTATCTCTCTACAGTTTCTAATATGTTGGATGTAGTTTGCATTTAATATTTATCTGAGACTTTTCTTTTTCTAGGTTCCTGGGACAATGATAACACCAGGGGGCGCCATGTTATCAGGATTCTGCTCCCCTCTGATTCTTCTTGCCAACAGTCTCCAGATCCTTGTCATGATGGTGAAGGAGGCCAGAGATTTAGTCCTGCTCTGCGCCTCAGGTCCCGGCGCAGTCGTCTACGCTTGGAAAGGAGAAGTACTGAGGCGTCCGTGAATCCAGACAACCACGAGGAAGCAGAGGAGAAGGGGAAAGAGATGGAGAGTTTTAAAATAGAGAAAGAAGTGGAAGAAATCCAAAGAGCCACGGTGGAAGTCAAGTATGAAGAAGAAGAAGGGACTGTGAATGAAACTGAAGACCTGTTCTCTGGCTCCACCTCTCTGACACATTCACACTGGGAAACCCATCCATACACTGCAAATATTGGAGACAAGGAAGAGGAGGAGAAGACGCCTTTAGAATCCTCAGCTTTGCCGGTCAAATTTGGGAATCTTACTGAAGACACAGAGCAAACGAGTCGGGTTTGCACTTTAAAAAGAAAAAGAAAGCAGGAAGAGGAAAGAAACGATGTTGAAATGAATAAATGTCATGGGCCGCCAGTGTCTTCTGCAGAGAATCGTAACAATAATGCTGAACAGAATGCCACAGTTAAAAAGGAAAATAAAAGCTATAATGAGAACAATGTGGTAGTGAAGAAAAGACAGAGTGTTGGTTTGTTAGACTCGTGTACACTAGTGGAGGGGTTAATTTTTCCTGCAGAGTACTATGTTCGAACTACAAGACGTATGACCATGTCACAGAGTCAGCCTGACATGCAGGCTGTCATACTGTCACAGCTCAACATGGGAAGGCATCGCAGGAGCCGTGGTCGTGGCAGAGGAGCAAACACCAGACGGTGGCAGAGTGATGTGTGTTCAGGTCAGACCGCATCCTCCCCGCTGACCACTTCATCTGGTCACGAACCATCAAATAACAGTCTGGTTGATGGAGCAGCAGAAGTCACTGTTGACCATCAGAGCTCCAGTCACATCACTGAGCGGAACCAGTCGTCCCCTGGGACCTGCACTCCTGCTGCGAGAAGAGGCGGGAGGAGAAAAGGGACCAGGGCTAGAAGAAGACGTCAGACTCCAGTGTCCGGTCGAGACGAACAGCCCACCCCCCCGCTCTCCTCTTCACCGTGTCCTCCTGATCCTGTGACAGATGCTGGTCAGACTGTGCTCCACCTCAGCACACCTACCCAGCATGCACCTGCAGTCACTGGAGACCAGAGCGGCCCAGCATCTGGACAACAACAGAATGTGTATCCCATGTTTGTGAGGAGGAGTAACAGGGAAAAGTCACAGATGAGTCAAAGTAAGTTTGAGAAGCCGACTTTGTGATTTCTAGCTGTTTTTAAAAACATTTTAAGGAAGTTTTTTTTTAATTTCATTCATTCTAAAATCTTTGTGCCCAGGTCCATCCAGCTGCCAGTCTCTCCTCCTGCCTTCTTCTCCTCCTGCTCAAACTCCAGTTCTCCCACTCCCCTCGCTGACCTCCATCTCAGTGCTGAAAACCCTGGTGTCTCTGGAGACCCACCAGGACTTTCATCTCCCAGATGACCAGTTTGCATCTCTGAAGCTGCAGAAGCTACAACAAGTGGTCACAGAAGCAGGAGTGGAACATTTCTCATCACCTTTCTGTAAAACACGCAGTAGCGTCAGCCGTGGTCTCCCCCCCTGCAGCAGCAATGACACTGACCTGTCGCTCCCTCTCACACTCAGCCTCACACCCACAGTTGCAAAATCACAAAACCGAGCTCCGATGAACGGAAAAAGCTTGAATAAACAGTCAAAGCGGTCTTTGAGCGAAGAGCCACTCAGCAGCCGAGATCAGTGTGAAAATGTCAAATCACAGCCTGGGTCAGTGGCTGTGTCAGTGATTCAGCCATCTGCTGCAACAGAGCAAACCACTGACACCAACCCTGAGACTCAACCCTCGGAGCGTTCAGCAGAGAGCCCTAGAGGTGAAGTGAATGACCAGGTGACTGGTCAGTCTACAGACTATGGAGTAGAACAGTCAGCATTAGAGAGAGATCACAGACCTTCAAATGAGGAAAGAGAGAGTGGCGCTGTCATCAAACATCTTTCTTTTGATTGGCCACTGCAGGAGACACCTGTTATTGGCTGCTCTGCTGCGAGGTCATGTGACGTCAGTGAAGCTGCAGGAGTGATGTCACTGGTCCAAGACTTAAAGACAGATGAGAAGTGTTTACCACGCCATGATGTCACCTCTCAGCCCTCAGCCCTCACCGCCCCCTCCCCCTTCACAACCCCACACCTGACCTCCCCAGCACCACCTTCTGTTGGACTCACACCTCACCCTGTGTCTCCAGGACTCCCACCGACTCCTTCTCCCTCTGCTCCAGTTCTCAATTTGGCTCCGTCTCCCCCCTCTCCAACCGCCTTCACCCCTTCTCCCCCATCTCTCTCTCCCTGTCCGTCCTTTACGTGCTTCCCCTCCAGGGATTCTCCCGTCGTTCCGATCGAGGCCCCCCTAGAACCAAAGCCTTCAGATACTCAGTGTCTGAGTGCAGAGCCACAGGAGAAGAGCAGCACAGAAACACTAAAGGTGGGACTTTTCCTGTTTCCTCAGGAACGACTTGTCGTCGCCACCTCCGTTGTTAGAACTGTGTCATTTCTGTTCAGACCCCAGCAGGAGGCCGTCTGGTCGACGCCTGCTGCCTGTCTGGACCCTCAGGGCGCTTGTATGTAGCAGCAGCAGGGAAGTGGGCCGCGTGCTTGTGGAGTCGGACGGAAACATCCGACTGGACCCTAATTCACACCTGGACCTTCAGACACGTGAGTGTTGTCTGGAATTTCCCAAACCTGAGAAGAAGAAACCTGAGGTCGAGTTCATTTTTCCTTCTTTTCCTTTACAGCCTGTGATCAACGTGTTTCCTGTCCCTGATGCTGCGGGCCTGATGTTCGTCACTTTGGGTCAGCTGGAAATCAGAGAAGTCCGGTGAATATAACTTTCAGACTTCTTTCCTGCACAGAAATTGAAGCCACGAATCAAACAAAAGTTTGAACTAAAACGATCAGAGAAACGTCCATGTGAAACATGTGTGTGTCGTCCACGTCCACGTCCACAGGACGCTGTCGTGCACCAGCTTCATGCAGATGCTGTTATGTGAAGGTGTAGTTCAGGCTGCTGTGGGGGTCTATAAATCCAGAGTGGTAACATCCTCCCACTCCTCGGCCGGCTCCACCCTGCAGGTGTTTGACCAATCAGACCACAGCAGGTACCTGACACCCCTGTTGTTACCCTCATCACTGCTGCCCTCCACTGCTTCAGTGCTGATCTTCTTTCTTCCTCAGAAAACCAAATGCTCACAGTCTTGTGTCTCCTGGGGTGCGTGTCGGGGCCCTGGCCCCGGTGGAGGGGCTTTCTGACGCTCTGATTGGCTCAGATGAGACGGCACGTGTCTTCATTTGGTAAGGCAGGATCGGTGCCACGGTGTTTGATACCACTGCCCCAGATGTCACTGGCTTTGACTCTGGAGTGTTCTGTTACTGGTGTGTGTTTGTTGAAGGCACCTGGAGACCGGTCAGCTGCTGCGGACGCTCGTCCTCCCTGATGCTTTGATGCCTTCAGTCTGTCTGAGAGGATTCTCCTACAGAGTAAGTCTGTTTCGTCTCATCAGGGTGAAGCTGTCTCCCTCCTCAGAACGTCTCACCCCTGTGTGTTCCCTGCACAGGGAGTGTTGTTTGTCCTGCTGCAGCATCAACAACTGGTCACCGTGGAAGAGGAGAGAGAGAAAAGAGCCTTCTTCTCCGTGGTCGCCGTCAATCCTCTGAACAGAACATCTATGGTGCTGACTCAGCTGTATCCACCCACGGTCTGGTCAGGCAGGTGAGCTGAGGACAGGTGTGTGTGTGTGTGTGTGTGTGTGTGTGTCCCACTGTTCCCTCCGGTACCTGACGCTCCCCTGGTGTGTGTCTTTGCTGCAGACTGTGCGAGGCCGACGTCAACAGCTCCAGCGTGGTCGGCCTGAGTCAGAATGGCTGCGTGTGTGTGTGGGAACTCCAACGTCACCGTGCCTCCAGAATGGTGTGGGCTCCAGAGAAGGAGGGCTGGCAGCTGGCTCGCTGGGGGGGAGGAGGAGGAGACACCCTGCTGACCGCTCATCACAGCGGAGATGTGACGTTACACTACTTCAGTCAAATATAGACTTCAGTCCTGAGGAAACCTTTACACATTTAGTGGTAGTTTCATTTTTATCCACCGTGAACTCCTGTAGATTATATTAGAATATTCCTGAAAGATGAGTCCAGCTACAGCCTGCTGTTACCAACACTGGACGTGTTTTAAAACCACTGGAGCGTCATTAAAAAAAACAACGATTTTATTGTTCACATGTCGTTATATTTAAAGAAGAGAAATATCCTGTTTCCATTGTTTTTATCTCATTCCCATTAAACTTCAAACGTCAATATTGTGTTCAATCTGTGAATTTAAAACCAAACATTCTTCTATTTTAATCAGAAAGTGAACTAAATTACACTGAAAAATGTACAGGCTATTTTAAAGCACCAAATATAATGCTAAGCTAAGTATCAACGACACGTCGTACACCAGTCCTGCTGATGAAAACTGACTGACTGTGGCATTTCCTACTGCTAATACTGAGGAGTTTTCAATTTTCAGGAAATGGATCTTCAAACTGTTGGAGAGAGAGCAGTGATGTCATCAACACTGCTGTTTTGATCAAACTGGAAAATAATTTACATATAACAAACATTTCTATGATAATGTCTTTGTTCTTTTAAACATCTAAAATGTAAAACTGTCAAATTAACCAACACATTTAATGACCACCTGCAGAACAACAGACGACCACCTGCGGAACAACAGACGACCACCTGCGGAACAACAGACGACCACCTGCAGAACATCAACAGACGACCACCTGCGGAACAAACAGACGACCACCTGCGGAACATCAGCTGGTTTTAAAACAAACTGCAGCACCACTGGTCATCTGAAGAAAGGCCGTCAACCAATGGACGAAGACGGAGAAATATTGTCATCTTCCAAAGTCTTTATTTAAATTTGGTAGAAAGTTATCATCTTTACAACAGGTACACGTATTATGGAGTATGTACAAGTTTGGGACAGGGATCTGACAGAAACATTTAAAAGAGGACATCTTAAAAGGAGACGTGTACATGATGAAGACGTGACGTGGTCCGTTTCTCTATGTACAGCCCAGATAAAACAACAGTCTTCTGTGCTCATTTCACCCACGACACCTGAACACAACACCGGATGTCCAGAAAGAGTCAACGTCTGCAGCACCTGCAGCAGTGACCCAGAAGGAGGCGCTGCAGCTGAGGAGTTAAGAAGAGGATGACGATCACCGGACTAAAATACAACAGACGACCAAGAGTCAAGTCACAGCCTCCCACTGCCACAGTAATAAAAGACGAGTCGAGATGATCTTTTCACCAGGAGACAGAGCAGGAGCCAGTGATTAAAGACAGAAATGATACAAGAGGTGAAGGTGGAGATGGAGGTGGGGGGTTTGACTACTGCACGGTGGCCGAGGATTTGCTGTCCAACAGTTTCTCCACCATCAGTTTGGCGTAGCGCATGCGGCTAGCCAACTCCTTACTGCAGCCAAACTCCTCCAGCAGAGACAGCTTGTAGGTGCGGAAGACCTTCTTCTCGTCGATGTAGGTCACGGCCCCCATCAGGGGACACAGGATCAGCTTGGTGTGGTCCTGAGGAAGAGTCAGAGGAAATGTAAATGTTCTGAGCTGCCATGGAAGGAACGACACTGACGATGATCACAGAGAGAAACGCAGCAAAGACGGCACATTTTTTAGATATTGTCTAATATTTTGTCCCCTTGGAGGCGTGTCGTCAAAGTGAGGTTTCAGTCGTCTGTGTCACCGCGGCTCTGACTGCATGAACAGTCGGTGTCCCGGCGCAGCTTCTGGTCTCACCTGGAAAAAGTTAATCTGAACGGTGCCGTTGGTGAGGTGCAGCACGATGGCGCTCTTGGTCCTGAACCACAGGTGCAGATAAGGCAGTCTGGCCAACTCGTCTCCTTCCCGCCGTGCCACGTTCGCTCCGGCCTTCAGCAAGTGCTCGCTCATGTAGTTACGGAAATACTTCAGCAAAGTTATCTGCAGAGAAAAACAGCTGTAAGTTCTGCTGAACAGAAGATGAAGACGAAGACGTCGAACGACCTTCAGACCTTTTTGTTCAGGGTCGCAGGGTAGTTGCGCACGCTGAGGTAGGACTCCGCCGCAGTTTTGTCAATGTACTGCAGACTGTCTCCGTCAGTGTACATGATCAGACGGGTGTAGTCATTGAACAGCACACCCACACTGTTGTCACACAGCTGGTAGCCTGAAACACCACAGACAAATCTGGTTTTTTAGGGTGGATTCTTCAGACTGTGAGTTCAACTGGAAACAGTTCTTGGTTCTTACCCAGTCCGTACTTGTCAGAGTAGTCCACCCATTTACTGATCCAGAAGATGGGGATACAGGCGGGATCTTCTGCCTCTTCTGTGAACACATCAATAAACAACAAGTGTTGGAGTGGAAAGAACAGAGCAGCTGCAGTGTGGAGAGGAGTGGAGAGGAGTGGCGTGGCCTCAGCTCTCACCCTGTCAGTTCACAGCCTTCTCTGAGGGTTTGGCCGCCAGGATACCGTTGAGCTGCTGCAGCATGTCTTTCAGGTGGCATTCTGAAGGCTCTGCGTCTCTGCACAACAGAGGGAACATGACGGACACATCAGAGAGACGTCAAATATTCTGTCTCAGTAATGAACGAAGGAACCTGTGGCGGTCTGCAGACCTGCCACGTCTCTCACCTTTGCTGAAGCTCGTCCTTAGATTCTACTTTGTCCACACCTGCTGACAGAAGGAGAAACAGAAACAGACGTCCTTCAGTGGTTTATTCCACATCAATACCTGGTACTACAGAGGACGGACACGCCACCAGCTGGGTCCAGACCGTGAGGCCGCGGATCGGGGACAGAACCTTACCTTTGTTGTTAATGGCTGTCAGTGGACGCCTCTGGCTCAGATCGCCAGCTGTAGACGGAGCGATGGAAAACCTGGGTGGAACAGTGAGGCAGGTGGTGGGCAGACGCAGAGGGATGTAGCCTGAGGTGAAGAACTCGTCGGCTATCACCTCAGCGATCGTAGGCCGCTGGCCCGGGTCGGCGTGCAGCATCCGTTTGATTAGAGTGGAGGCAAGTGGGTTGATGTGCTGCAGGGAGGGAGGGGGGGTCGGGTGTGTTAACAAACAGAAACCAAACAGTGATGAGTGATGTTCCAGTGAACTGTGTCTTACCCATGGGATGGTGTAGTTGTTCTTCTTGATGCGGGTGTAGGTCTCCTTCAGACAGGAAGTCTCAAATGGAGGCTTGCCCACCAACAAGGTGTATCTGTGAGAAGAGACGCACTGTTGAAGACTGGTGCCACTGCCGCCCCCCCCCCCAGTGTCCTAACTTACAGTATACATCCCAGCGACCACACGTCCACTTCGTAGCTGTGGCCTTTCTTACACAGCACTTCTGGAGCGATGTAGTTCGGAGTTCCACACAGAGTCTTCTTCCTCTCGCCGTCAAACTCGATCTTGGTGGCCAGGCCAAAGTCACCTGGTCCAGAAGGGCAGAGAAGAAGAGTGAGCTCTGAGAAGAACATCAACGGGTCTTTACGTTACGTTAACTATAATAAGACAGAAAGCCAACCCTGTGGGAGTGGGTGGTGGTTTGTTCTGTGGATATGAAAAGGTGGAGGTCGATTCTGCTGCGGCCTCTGTTTGACCTACAGCAGAAAACTAAAGATAGTCTGGAGGTTGAGGAGGCACTGGGTCGCATTTATGTTCTTCATCAAATCAGACGGAAACGAGACTTCACATCTGGTTAAGTTGGTTGTAGTAGCTTCAACTTGGTGATCCCATTTGGTCCATTAACTAGTTACTGTGACGTACTGGTTCCTGTGCAGAGATTCAGACCCTGTAGACCGCCTCTGTTGAAACTGTCGTCACGCAGTTCAAAACAAGGCCAAACTTAGCTGTTCACGTCTTTATTTGAGTGAGCAAACAGGAATAAAGTGATAGAATGTTCCAGGAGCTCAGTTTACTGATCAAAACATGAGTCAACCTGAAAAAAAAAAAGGTTTAATATCAATCAACTGTGTGTGTGTGTGTGTGTGTGTGAGACTAATGTCCACTGTTGAACCAAGTTCATCCAACACGGGGTTTTATTAGTGCAGATAAAGTTTATATAAATAACTTAATAACAAAACATATTGATTTGGTCCACTTTGACAGGACTGCAGCTGAGGAACAGCTGAGGAACAGCTGAGGTCTAGAAAACCACCTTTGTTTTCACACTGGATGACTGTGTTTTAGTCCTTGTTAAATGTGATGCAGTGGAGCAGCGGGGTCGTTACCGATCTTGGCATCCATGTCTTCGTTGAGGAAGATGTTGCCCAGTTTCAGGTCTCGGTGGATGACCTTGTTGTTGTGCAGGTACTGGACTCCTCTGAGCATCTGCATCATGTAGTACCGAGCCTCCGGTTCAGTCACAGCCTTACGACGTTTGTGCAGCTCCAACAAAGACTACAGGGGGGAGAAAAAAAAAAGTTTATCGAGTCATAAAGTTAATTAGAATTTCTGACATGTAAATATTAAAACAGTTAAAAGTTTATGAAGGTCTGCCTCCATGTTAGTGACCGAATCAGTGTGAAATAAGTCGAAATCAGTGGATTTTATTTGTGATTGACTCAAATACATGAACTGAGTTCAAACAGGAAATCATCTCAGTAACGTCCCTTCGATTGTATGAGGACAATGCTGTGGTAACCGTTGGCCCTGGGCAGGGTGTTGACTGGACAAACACTCACCCTTCTCCTGCATATTTCGAGGACGACGAAAACGAAGTCATCGTCTTCGAAAAAGCCATGGAAACCCACGACGTTCGGGTGGTTCAGGCTTTTGTGAATGGCGATTTCCGAGGTCATCTTCTCCCTCTGGTGCTGCTTCATGATGAGGGACTTAGGCACGATTTTTCCGGCGAAAACCCGTTTCGATTCCATGTCTGTGATTTCATAGCACTTGGCGAAACCACCCTTTCCCAGGAATCGTCCCCTCGTGTATCTCCTCATGGTGCGCGAGTCCACCAGAATATCTGGGATTTCTTTGAGAGGAGCCGACTTTGGGTCGACGTGGGCCGACGGATTCGCCGGCTTCGGGATCGCAGCACTCATTTTTGGTGTCGAGTATTCTTCGGCGAGTTAATAAAAACTTTAAAACTTCGAAAAAAGCTCTTCAGTTACGAATTATATTTTAAACGACGCTAATGTATGGTAATGGAAACGAGGCTACTCCCGTATGCGCCTGAAACCGACACTCAGATGGAAATACAAAAAAAAACACTCGAACATTTACTTTAACAACACATATATCATGTAAAGAACGAATTTAAATATTTTAAAAGATCCGATGAGGACTAGATTCAGACGCCAAACCTGACTGTGCTGCTGCGGCGTCCAGTCTTTTGACAACAGTGTCTGGTACAAGTTTAAAATGCTGCCTCGTTCGTTATACGGCTCTCTGATTGGTCTGCTGTATTTGAATTCTGAAGCGGTGCAGCAAAGCATCTTGGGAAACCAGTGCAAAAATGGCCAATCACAAGCCGAGAAAGTCTGAGGCATACTCTGATTGGTTGAACGTCATCGCTGATTATTTTTCCGGTTTCGGAACAGAGGCCTGTCGGGAAATCTAGTCCTAAAGGGATTTTAACCTGACGTTTGACGTCGTGGGCTATAAATGATCAAATGTTGACTTTGTTGACGAGTTTAACCAAACAACCAGAGCATTTCTGTCAAGAAGGAGTTACTGCCAGACAACATGAGGGTGAATGTTGGTTATTTTACCATGTCGAGTGTTTTAATTGTTGTTCTCCATTATTCAGTATAATACGGGCTCCGTAGTTTTCTCTACCGCCTCGTTGGTTGGAAATGGCTTCAGTGGGTTTGTCATGTTTTAAATCATTCAGGCGTGAAAACACACACACACACACACACACTATGTGTCCATGCCTGTCTTTGACACAGCTTGGTCCACAGGAGGAGGAAGAGGCTGCTCTGTCAAATACAAATGGTTTAAAGTCTATAGGGCTAAATAGTTACACCAGCAGAGGGTGGTATAGGCACG
The DNA here is from genome assembly GCF_000523025.1 of Cynoglossus semilaevis. Lineage (NCBI taxonomy): Eukaryota > Metazoa > Chordata > Actinopteri > Pleuronectiformes > Cynoglossidae > Cynoglossus > Cynoglossus semilaevis. The sequence goes on along the minus strand of NC_024315.1, from coordinate 4,390,079 downwards.
CTCAACCCTCGCTTCCTATGAATGCACCAGTCAACGGTTCTAACACTTCGGTTATGGGACTTATTTAAATACTCTTCCGTAGTAAGACCCAGGTGGCGCTCTGCTGTAGAAACATTGTCATTGTGAAAAAATTCTGATGAAGCAACGATGATTATTTTGATAATATTTATTTAGCACTTGGTATGTGTGAGAAATGACAGCTGTCGTCTTCAATAGTTTTACCTCATTATCCAACATTTTCTATATTCCTTGTTTTTCTGCACATATTTATACTTTTGTTGTGTGAACGTGACACATGGATGGATGTATGGATGGATGGATGGATGGATGCTTCCACATGACTGGGTTCTTATCTACATCATCGATGTCCTAAATGTGTGATGTCAAAAACCCATCTGTATTTGTGAGATTCATTGTGTGAACATTCATCCCCCTCACCTCAGATCTCTGCTGTCTCTGGTTGCCATGGCAACACATGCACAGCCGCTGCTGTCTGCTGCTGCCTGTTTTTATCAGCACATGATTCAGCAGACCTCGATGCAGCACGGTGGTCTCCTCGGTCACATTCCTGCGGTGGAAGGAAAGAGGAAGTAGAGCAGGTCGCCTCCCGTTCCTCAGCCTTTGTTTCAGTTTTAGCTCAGGAACAGATCATCTCTAGAGAACCCAGTTCTGCTGCCGCTGCTCTTCTTCTTCTTTCTTTCCCTCATCACGCTGCTCCAATAAATCTGTTCTGTCTTCAGTTTGCTCATTTACAAGTCGTAGCTGAGCAGTGTGTAAGGTGTTTAAGACCACTCTAATCACTGCGACCTCTGACCTCAGGTATCCTCAGATATTACAAACCTTTCACCTGAATATCCACAGTCAGTCACAGCCACAGTACAGACAGAAACCTTTATTTATTTACTTGAAAAGTAAAAACATGGAAGGCACACAGTCACAACAAGAGCCGGAGACAGAGACGGAACAGCAGCAGTGACAGAATCCAGTTCAATCCAGAGAAGGCAGACGTGTTGTCGTCGTCATAGAAACCAATGTGCTTTTTCTTCTGAGTTTTTGACATTTTGTGCAGGTTTCTGATCAAATCATGTGCAAACATTGAGTTTTTGTTTTTGACATTTTGTGCAGATTTCTGATCAAATCATGTGCAAACATTGTGTCCAGTACTGCAGTACTTTTTACAAGCGTGATCATGTACGAGTAGTGGGTATAAAACAGGGGTCAATTCATTAGGTAATTGGACTGACCCAACCATGGTCTGTCGTCCGCCTCCACCTGACACGTCAACCATTTTGTTTTTACATTTTGATTCAGTTTACAGCAGAAGCATTTGAACCAATTGATCCCAATACGACGACGACGTTGTGCTTTTTAGGCGAGAGAATGAAGGAAACAAACACAGCTAGCAGCACAATTCAAAGTTACATATGGTGAATCGCAGGCGTGACGTACATCAGTGTCGTGGCCTGATCAGGCAAAGCTTAGGCGACAATTAACGTAGAATTCCGTTACAACGTTCTCTTTATGAAATACCTCAGAACAGTGAGAAACATTTGATGCCGTTCTCCAGTAAAATAAAAACAGTAAAGGTGCCTCTGTCCTAGGACCTCGGTTTGTCAGCTTCACTTTTTTACTTCATCCATACAAATACACCGGTACACACACCTACCTACGGTTTCTAACAACAACATTTTGAAGCTTTTTGTCGGCTGTGTTTTGTCTAATACTCCCACAGGGTGGCGTTGTCCAGGGAGTCTGCACTTGCCTTGAGCCCCCCAGCATGGTCTCCTTTGAGGTACTTGCCCCCCGGTGCACGGACGGCCATCTTGTTGACGTCACAGAACTCAAACAGGAACTGGACAGGTGAGGAGCTGCTGCACGTCACCGCCGTGTCGTCTCCAACGCACCAGTACTTCCCCTGGGAGTCTGGGCAGACAACACACTCTTAATGAGGCTCATGTCACAGCTCTACAGCGCCTCCTATGTTCACATGGAACATCTGTCTAATGTCAACTACAGACTATCCCCTCTAGGTGGTGCTGCTGTTGGTCCACGTCACGTATGAGTCATAGATGGTTCATTTATCACTTGAGGATATTGTAAAAAGACACGGGAAGTTAGGAAAAAGATATGTTATAATACTACTCCCCCGGCTGAGAGGAACTTTAGGAAAGTTAGGAAAGAAGTTTTTGGAAACTTTTCAAAACTCAAGAGCGATTAAAAAAAGTTAATATTTATCATCATTAGATCAAACTCAAAGGAGAAATACTGCAGGGAGTCGGTTCAAATCTCTGCTTCCCTGGAAAGTCTGTCCTCAGGGCCTCTCACTGCTAATGAGGTGGGTGGAGCCTGCAGCGGCTCGTTACCATTTAAAGGGACAGACACTGGCTGTACGGGGATGTCAATCATTTGTTTTTTCATTCCACTAAAGTTCAACTACCCCGTCCTCGCCTGTAGGTGGGAGCGACTGGTCCAGCACCGCCCACGAACCCAAGAGGTAATATGTGGTAGATGATGGATGGATGGATGGATGGATGGATGCATGGATGGATGGATGCATGGATGGATGGATGGATGGATGGATGGATGGATGGATGGATGGATGGATGGGTGGATGGATGGATGGATGGATGGATGGATGGATGGATGGGTGGATGGATGGATGGATGGATGCATGGATGTTGCTCACCTTTGAGAGCGTAAGCTCCATTGTGGAACTCGAGCTGGAACACATCGTAGGACGCACGGTTAGAATCCAGAGTAGCTATTCCAGCCTTACGAGCTCCGATGAAGCCGTGCTCCCCCCGAAGGACGATGAGTGGACGGTTGATCAGCTTCATCAGGAAGAGTTCCGCCTCGCCTACAGATTAGAAATACAGCCAAGATGTGACCCAGCTCTTTTTGATCCTTTACCGTCTCCAGAATCACGGCTCACCTGCGTTGTCAACGGCAGCGGCCAACTGCCCGTTCTTCTTGGCGGTCACGTACTTGCCGTTAGCTCCGCACAAACACACACGACCGTCCCGCCACTCGAGTTCAAAATAACTGTTGGCTGATCTGTGACATAGGAGACGGTGTCAGTTTAAGGAACCTGATGGTACTGTCAACGTGCAGGACAGTATCTGTGGCTGTGGACTTACTTGGTCAGGGCGGTGCACTGCAGACCCCCGGTGGCCGTCAGCGTCCAGTATTTTCCAGCAGCTGTTCTGAATGCACACTTCCTGTCTTCGTGGTTCATCTCCAACTGAAAAACTTCCTGGTCTCCGATCTCATCCTGATTGGCTGACAGGTCCATGCCTAGAAAAGTGGAACCTTTTTTAACCCCCGGCACGGGAAAAACCCCAGGGACACCGCCAAACAAAAAAACTCAAACAAGTCTATGTTATGAAATCTAATAATCTTCTAGTTTAAACGACATCATCATCGACTAAAGTCTCAGCCTGATTGGTTGAAGACAACGCTGATATACTGGCAGGAATTGAAGAAAGAAACTCAAAGATCGTCTTCAACAGCTCTGACCCCAAAACCTACTTCTACCACCCAGGGTCCTGGGTTGGTCAACCTAAAGGTTAACCTTTAACCCTGAAGCTGGGTTTGGTCATGTGACCCAAACTGATCAGAATCATTAAGGTTCTTTCCCTCTCTGCACTGTATAACAGACCACACAGACTGATGGTAGTACTATTGTGCCCCCCCCCCGCCCCCCCCTATATTCTGCAGTAAGTCTGAAGTATTTCATGGCCGTGGTCTGAGGGAACTGGAGCAGCCCTCCTCACACTGAGGATTTAGTCCTGGGCCTCCACTAGAACTTCAGTCCAGTGTGTATTTCCCAGAAGCCTCTCTGCTACACACGCCGCTGACGTCGCCTCCTCGGTGATGGTTTGATTGAACGTCTGATCCAGTCAGTCAGCCCAGACTCTGGTCCAGCTTCTCAGTTATTTTCCCCCTTGGGGACAGACATGTTTTCAACCCGGAGGAGGAGGGATGAGGCGCACGGTGGAGGGGAAATGGCTGCCGAAGACAAGCCGGAAGGTAAGGGAGAGAAATAACCGTTGTTTTATTGTTATTACTTATTAGAGAAGGCAGAGTATGGCTGTACGGGAGTCAGACGTAGCGACTGAAGGATGGAAACAGAGCTGAGGAAGAAGAGACAGTGGCATCGCGGCGGGGGGGGGTTTCCCCCCCCCCCCCCCCCCCCCCCCCCCTGCTCTGGTCTGTGGTCCTATTGTGAGTCCTGGACTGCTGTAACAGCTGTTGGCAGTGGAGCCCAGTTATGCAGTGACGTCATCAGCGTGGACAGCTGTAGTGTCCCCACTGTCCTCACCTTGTCTGGTGGAGACGTTCCTCTCGTTTCCTGCAGTCAGCACCACCTGCGCGTGGCTTCGCTCCAGGCCGAACAGTTCATCCTTCCCCACGCGCCCGCCCCTCCCACCCTTCATCGTCCCCGTGGGGCCCACGCGGGCCACGACTCGGCCGCAGCAGTGGCC
>NC_024315.1:4382943-4383854 GCF_000523025.1 Cynoglossus semilaevis | reverse complement strand
TGGTGCCAGGTATCGGCCGTTGCAGTCGCGGAACGCCACCTTCCCGGAGCGGAACTCCAACATGTAGCCGGTGTCCTTGTCCGTCCTGGTGGACAGGCTGCCGTCGTTACGCAGGAATCGGTTGTCGCAGGTCTCCAGGTGGTAGCGCTGATCGCGGTACACCAGGGTCACCAGCGAGTCCACGCCCCAGGGGGCGTCCCGGGCTATGGACACCTCTCCGTGTGAACCCAGGTGGGCGAAGCGTTTGCGCGCAAAGCTGTAAAGGTTGACCTGCGGATGCACGGCCAGGTGCACGCTCCATTTCTCCGCAGGAGAGGCCGTTTGCGCAAAACACGTGATTCTGTCCTCGGTGCCGCCGAGGAAGCGGCCGTGAGGCTCGGACTGCAGCGACCACCGCCCGTCCTCGTGCGCCGTGATCACGAAGCGGCTGTCGCGGCCGCGCGTCTCGCTGTCCGCGGTCACGTTGCCGTCTTTGTCCGTGGCGAGGTAGCGGCCCAGGTGGGAGAGGAGGAACACGGCGCTGCCGTCCTCCCCGGTCTGCTCCAGGGTCCAGGTCTGCTTCTTCTTCAGGCTACCGGCCGAGGCGTTGATCTTGAAGCCGAAGGTCTCGGCGGTCAGATACTTCCCGCCGCCGTTGATGAGCCCCAGAGGGATCCGCAGCAGGTCCCCGTCTGCACCGCCGGCTGACATGATGCTGGTGCGTCAAGAAGAAGAGAGCAATGGAGAGAAGATGCTGGACTCCAGGCGGGCTGGGCGACGAAGGGAGAGTGGGTGTGAGGGTGTGGGGGTGTGGGGGGAGTCTGTGGGAGGGACACCGAGAGGAGGGGGTTGTGCTGAGTCTCCACCGATCACTGCTGCCGTGGAGGTGCAGGAGTTACTGGACCGGGAGGTGAGTGTTCCTACAGTCAGAA
>NC_024315.1:4374680-4382877 GCF_000523025.1 Cynoglossus semilaevis | reverse complement strand
CATCCAGTCTATGAAGTGTTCAAATCACATCAGTCAAAGAAACACAGGTTCATCCACAGATGTGTGTGTGTGTGTGTGTGTGTGTGTGTGTGACTGGTTAACTACTACAACTAACTTGTACTAACCCTGTCTGGTTATAGTAAACTTTTAGCTGTAGCTGATAACGATCTTCACACTGACATCCTCCAGGTCCCAGGGTCACGTGACCGTTAATGATTAACGGACGTCATCGTGTCGGACTGTCTTCACATTCGATCAGTCATGATGACAATCAAACTCTTCGCTTCCTCATAAGAAAGGATGGAATAAAACGTCATGACGTCACAAACAGAGTGAGAAGAGCTTGAAGGTTTGGAATAACAATATTATCGTTGGTGAAAATCACTTCTGTTCAGAGTGCGTTAACTCTGGAGTTTAAAAAAAAAAGTTTTTTCCTGATGGCAAATGACCAAGTTTCTTCTCAGTGCCATGTTGACCCCTAGGTGGCAGTAAGTTTTCCAGATGCCAAATAATGCAGAGATGTTCACTGGACTGAATAAAATATGTATTGAAATATGTTCAGGCTCGTTTTGTAACAATCCTTCTAACAGTCCTTCTTTCTGGATTATTGATCTTATTGATCATGCCCCACCAAAGCTTGTACACACCTCATCGCCCTCGTGTGGATCTCCATATAATTACACCAGATTCAGTCAGGCACAGTTACAGCAGGTGCTGTGAGTACTGTACAGTTTGAGGGAAAACAACTGCAACTGTGAAGACACTCGGACTAAATATCGTTATTGTTGATATTGTAAAAATCAACGTGAAAACATTTGAATACAAACAACTTTGTACATAAGAATAAACAAACTGCGTTCTATTTAAAGATGACGTCTGGAGCTGTAGAAGTTTAAACAATAACTTTATTATTAATAATAATGATGATTATTATTATTATAGTCTATACAAGTGAAAGGCTTTGGTTCTTGGTTCTTGTTCTTGTTCTTGTTTTTTTCAGTGAGGTGGTCGTACTGTGGTTTTAGTTGAGCTGTATCCGTGGTGTTTTCCCTGCTCCACGGTGCTCCGCTCAGTCGTTCCGCTCGGCCCCGGGGTTCCACCACCTGTACCAACAATATGACTGAGAATAGGCTACAATAAAATGGTGACAAACGTCTTCTTCTGACAGTGTTATTGTGTGGAGGAAGGTCCAGAAAAGACCCCTCCGTGTCCATATTAACTCATGTAATCCATTATTGAATCAAGTCTAAAAATCAAATAATAATCAGAACGTTCTTCGAAATAAAACAACGAACACGTAGTTGTGATCGTTCGTTGTGAACTGATCATTTTTGCTTGTTTGTAGTTTTATTTTGAAAAACGGGTTAAGCCTTTTCCTGTTCCGCTGTAACTTTTTGTCGCTAACTTTACAGCCTTCGCTAACAGTTGTCCTGGTTGCTAGACGACTCGTATCTCCAACACTGACGTGAAAACACTAACGCTGCTCGGAAACAGGACGACGACGACGACGCACAGATTAGCGGAGTAGAAGTTGTTCCTGTCGGCGTCTGTCACACGAAACACCGGCTCTAACTCCAGGAAACCCGCAGTGTCGCCGACTAACGTGTGGAGTTGTAGCATTTAGCTCCGTTTTTACTACTGACAGCAGCGACAGGACGTGAAGTGAGCAGCCGGTTCTGATTTGGAGAAGAACCGTGAACATGTTCACGAAGGGAAAGTTCAGGTCAAGTCTCCCGACGTAACGGGCGTGTGTTTTCTTCCGTGTTCACTTCTGTTGAAAAAATGTCTCTGGAGGCGAGTGATGTCCAAACGGACGAAGACTGTGAGGAGCTGGTGAGTCTGTCATCCACATGTCCTCATGTCCTCATGTCCACAAGGTTTAAGGCTGGACTCTATTGACCGGACTGTGTCGCAGCAGCACAGAGACATTTACAACAACAACATCCAGGAGAACAAGCCGAGATAAAACGTTGTTTTCGTCATATTAAAGTGTCATGTATCACAGCAGGTTTAGAGTGATTTGATTTTTCAGGGTTTTGCTGTGTCTTCAAAAGGACCTTACAGTTATAAACTGATCCTCATCATTTCTGTGTTTGTTGTTCTGTGACAAACTTTTTCTCATGCTCTCTCTCTCTCTCTCTCTCTCTCTTCCTCTCTCTCTCACTAACGTAACAATAACCCAACCCTAACTGCGGAGGTGGAGGACGGCTCTTCTTTCTCAGTGGATAGTTCAGAAAAGGTAAGGGGAGTGTGTCAGTAGTTAGCTCTCCACATGTCTGTGTGGCTTTGGGTTTTTCTGGAGGACAGTGATGTTGGTTTCTGTTCTGTTGGTTTTTTTTCCTCCACCAGAGAACAAGGAGAAAAAGATCTTCTGGAAAACCTCCACATTCTGCACGTAAGACTCTCAGCTGCTCTGTGGAAACGTCACTTCCTTCCAACGTCCGTGATTGTTGCTGTAACACGGACGTACCGTGCACACAGGGTCTCCGTACCTCTCCAGCCTCAACACCATTTCCAGGAGGGCAGCAGTGGCAGCCTGGAGACCGTCCGGGGCGTCTCCTGGGGACACGAGGCGTGAACGCCCCGGGGAAAGTGACTCGGCTCATCTGTCGTCCCTCAGCAACGGCCACGGTAGTAAACACGGCGTGGACCCTGTGGCTCGAGGGGCGGAGCCTCAGCAGCTCCGACAGTTCTTCAGATTTTGAAGCTGCTTAGACGGTAACGTGGATGACTTTCATGTTCTTCTGATCTCTGTGTTCAAAGACCTGTCCCACACGCTAAGGTCGGTGTGTGAGGTCACTCCAGAGCTTCTCAGGCAGACGCTGGGCGTGAGGAAACACAAACATCTCCACCCTGCAGCCAATGGTGAGAGAAGAACCAGTGGATTGAGTTTTCTAATGAAAAACCATGTTGAATGTCTGACTGTGTGTTGTTGTTGTTGTTGTTGTTGTTGTTGTTGTTGTTGTTGTTGTTGTTGTTGTTGCAGGCTTCACCATGACCTCAGGTGACTACAGAGACAAGGAAGACATGTATGATGAGATCATTCGCCTCAAGAAGGTAAAGTTGACGTTTAAAAAATCCAGAAATCTTTGTTCACTCCTCCTGATTGACAGGACAGGACTTCAGTACCGTCATTTCTGGACACCAGAAAATAAAACTCAAACTGCTCTCAGCTGTAGCTGCCGTTCACAGACAGACTGACCAGTACAGCACACCCCCCAGGACAGTCATTGGTCGCTAGTCGTATGAACTTCGTTAGCCCATAAAAAGTCCATAAATCCGACCCATCAGGGTTTGAGCCGCAGGGTTCAAAGTGTAGGAAAAAAAAGTAACGACTTATAGTCCGGAAATTACGGTAGTCATTAAATAAATGAATGAATGTCACGTGACCGTTTATCTGTGACTGTTGATGAGCATTTATATGGTCTTAACAAAATCTATTTGTCACTGAACAGTTTATAAATGTTCAATGTTTGGTTTCAAACGTTCTCCTCAGAATCTGCAGACTCAGAAATCTGACAATCAGCAGATGAAGGTGAAACTGCGCCGCCTAGAGGAGGATAATGCTAAAAGAGAGAAGCAAATAGAAGAATTGTTGGATCCCACTAAGGTATGACTGTGTTCCACACATGAACTTTGTTCTTTACCAACTTCAACCCAAACATGAGAGGACTGCTCCGTCTTCAGGCTCCGGAGTTCACTCGCAGTCTGGTGGACAAGAGGAAGGAAGGCAGCGTGGTGAGTTTGTCCACTGTGCTGCTGAAAACACTCCTTTCTTTACACGTTAACGTTCTGTTTCTGTGAGTCCAGATCCTCAACGGCCTGAAGCAGAGAATCCTAAAGTTGGAACAGCAGTGTAGAGAGAAGGAAAACGCCCTGAGGTAAAAACACGACAGAAACATCTGCTCACGTTCTCCACACGTGAATGAGTGTGAATTCTGCTTCTCTGTTCTTCAGTAAACTCCAAGGTGAGCTGAGGAGCACCAACCTGGAGGAGCTGAAGGTCACGGTGGAAACCTACTCCCAGGAGGTAACGCTCGCTGTCAGCCGTCACTCTGATGGTCATGTGACCACCTACCGTCCCTGATGTCTTTTCTCTATTTCATCCATCAAAGATCAAAGGTCTGAGGGCGCTCCTGGAGGCTGCGGAGAAAAGGTGTGAGTGAAGACGAGACCAAGTCGCACGTCGGCTCCTGAGATGAACGCTGTTGTTCTAACGGTGCTTCGTCGTCCTCTCCTCCCTCCTGTAGCGGTCGAGCCGAGAGCAAATGTTCTCAGAGGCAGCAGAAGGTTCTGAGCTCCACGGTGCGCCGTCTGTCAGAGAACCTGAGGGAAGTTCAACAGGAGAACGCTGACCTGAGAGAGGAACTGGACACAGACGGCCCTGCTGGAGGGCTCAAAGGTCTTTGACTTGAGAGTTAATAAAACGCTGTGAACCTGACACCAAAGTAATTATGGGATGTTTGTTCCATTCCCCAGGTTACAGGGAGTGGAGCAAACAGAGACTGCTGCGGAGATTGTTGGAGGTGGAGAAGGTGAGATGAAGCTGAGCTCCTTCACGTAAACATGTGGCTTCACCACTTACAGGCTCCTTCTCTCTCACCCAATCAGAGGCGGGGAGGCAGTAAAAGACACGCCCAGTCAGAGAGGAGTCCCAGCCAATTGGATGTAGGGGTCCAGGCCACGCCCACTGATTGTCCAGGCTTCACCATAGCAACAGAGGCGGAGGTCTCAGTGGGAGCGACGGCTGAAGGAGAGAAGGACGCAGTCGCCAAGCTGAGACAGCGCCTCAGCCAATTAGAGAAGGAGAGGGCGGAGCTACAGCAGACTCTGACAAGTAAAGAGTGAGTGTGCAGCAACATGACAACGACGTGTGTGTGTGTGTTGAACAACCAGGAAGTCCATCAACGTCCTGTGGTGGTTTTCACAGTGATGAACTGAGACAACTGAGGACAGAAAGAGACAGACTGGAGGAGGAGACAGTGAGGAGGAAAGGAGAGGAAACAAGGAGACGTGAAAAAGAGAGACAGCAGCAAAAGTACGTTTGAAATATCTGTGTTCATGAAAAAAAAAACCATTCAACTCCAAGTGAAAGATGAATCCAGCTGACGATCCTGTGACCTCAACCACTCGTCCTCTGTCCTCTTCATCTCCTTCTTCTTCTTCTTCTTCTTCTTCTTCCGTCCTTTATCCAAAAATGATTATGATTCAATTGAAGTCATTTTCTTTTGTTTGTCGTCGTGTGGGTTCCACAGACGAGAGCTGGAGAAGTTGTGGGAGAGGATTAGAACTCTGGAGGCCGACCGTGTCACATCTGACCAATCACTGTGCTCCACAACAGCAGTGGACCGCGACCACGGTTTAAGCAAATCAGGTCTGAAGGATGGAGGGAAGGAATGCAGAAGTGACGAAGAGAAGAAGAGACGCGATAAAAGGCCCCGTAGAGAAAAAGAAAAGGCAGCCAGAACCATCCAGAGGAAGTGGAAGGAACACAGAGAGAAGGTGTGTATGTGTGTGTGTGTGACAGAACACGTGGCCCTGACTGTGTTACATGTTGAACACTCAGCCCCCCCCAGCCCCCCACCCCCCACCCTCTCTGAACAGCTCTTCTCTCTGAAGGACGCTGTGATGCTGCAGTCGGTGATGAGAGGCCATCTCCTCAGAGCATCACAGCTGAAGGACCTGCTGAAGGACTCTGAGAGAAAGGTCCACCTCAGAACACACACACACGGAACACACACATCTTCCCTTGAACTCTTACAGTACTGCGACTGTGCCATGTTTTCACCTTCACCTCCTCATTCTCCAGACATCAGCATCAGCAGCAGCAGCAGCAGCTCCACCTGCATGTGATGACGGTGACGTTGCTGCTGTGGTTACGATACAGTCTGCACTCAGGGGACACCTGTCTCGCTGTCAGCCGACACAGGACGGGTGACTGATTCCACATGTTTTCATGTTCAAATGTTTCTGGAATTCATCCAGAGTTTCAGGTCATGATCTGTGTGTGTGTGTGTGTGTGTGTGTGTGTGTGTGTGTGTGTTCCCACCGTAGCCCCAGGCTCTGTGTGCCGTCACCAGTGGAGAACCGTTTCAACAGGAAGCCACAGAGAGGATGTCACGCAGCTCCCAGCTCCACAGGTCATTTTTCCACCGACTCTCCTCTAGTTCTGAAGATGAAGCCTGAGTCTGATGAAGCAGGCAGTGACCCTGCCCCACAGTTTGGGAACCACCACAGCCCCATATCAAACCTCAGTCATCAGTAATAAACCTCCTGTCAGTCAACATTCACCACGTGTCTTAACAGGAGCAAAAGACAAACGTTTGGTTTCTCTCTCAGAGATCAGTGATGGGCACTGACCTTTAACCTGACTGAGGTCATAACATTCTGTGATTTAGAATCTGTTGCACATGTAAACAAACGGAGGAAAATAATCCCTGTTTGATTGACATGTCCAGAACAACAACAGTAATACTGACAGGGTAAAAGTCCACCGTGAAAATGTTGGTTTTTGGTTCTGTTGTTGTGAAGGAGCTGCATCTCCGTGTGAAGAGGAGAGAAAACCCGGGGACACAGTTGAGCCGTGGCCTGTCCCCGTGTCCAGGGCCTCCGGGACCACACAGGCAGCAGGTACGACTGTTGTCTGACTGTTGTCTGACTGTGCTGTCGTGACATCACAGATGTCCCTCTTCACTCAAGTCCTTTGTCCCCAGCAGACCAGACGGAGGTCCGTGACCAGGCCGAGTCTGGAGGATCCACGGCAGGCGACTCTGACGACTCCGATGACATCATCGTGTCGCCGTCTCGACCTCTGAGAAGCAGAGAAGTGCTGCTCTCGTAGGTTGTTTGACGGTGACGTTCGTCTCCAGGTTCTTCCTCATCTAGGAACGACAGCTGGGTTGATGTTCCACTGTCACAGCCCCCCAACCCCCCCAATCCCCCCTCACCCATGTCTGACTGGGTTTCGTCTCCATTCATCGAACTCAGAGAAAGTTCAAACTGAACCATGAACAGGTCAGGGTTGGTTGTGGTGCGCCACCTAGTTGTGGGTCACAAAATCAACCTACATCATGGAGATCAGTGATTGTTGGTCTGATTCCGACTGGAGTTCAAGAAAGAAAACTAGTGACTAACTCATCCTTTTCTCCCCCTGCTGGACACACTCAGACTGCACGTCCCTCATGGTTTCATCACTGCTGCTCAGATGGTCAGGAGTTCAAGTCCCGTTGAATAAAAAACAAATGCTGCACTGATTTGGAAGAACGTCAGTCAAAACCCTGACCCTGACCCGACCCTTGACCCTGACCCTGACCCTGTGAGACTCACCTGTCTACTATGACTAGTAACTGATGTGGACTTCAACTGTGAACCAATCAATGATCTGCTGCAACAAACACAACACAGTCTCTTCAGTGGAAGGAGAATGGGTCAGTGTGTGGGGGGGGGTCAGGTGAGGGGGGGGTCAGGTGAGGGGTAACAGTGAGTTTGTTCATGAGGGCGTTTTCAAAGGTGTTAACTCCAGATGAAGATCTCACTCCTCGTTTCCAAAGACAAAGACATTTGTCCAAAGACGGTGTCTTGTTGTCTGTCGTTCTCTCCTCAGGATGGGGGGGTCGGGGGGGGGGGGGTCGTAGGCCAAACATGACATTCCGTTGTGACGTTCTGGTCTTGGTCGTTTGTCGTTGACCGCTGGTCTTTTCTAAAACCCTTTTTTAACGTTTTAGTCACGAACGTCACTGTTGTGGTTGTTCACGTTGTATTTTGACTGTTGTGTGGTGGTTGTTTATATCACCGTCACTGACTGTTCTTCTGCAAATTTGTGTTTCCTGTTATTTTGTTGACTTAAGAATAAGACGACCCCCCGCCCCCCCAGTCTTTGATTTTTCTGTTTGTAGACTTGATTTAAAATGAGCCCGTGTGTGAGTGTGTGTGAGTCTGTGTGTGTGAGTGTGTGTGAGTCTGAGTGTGTGAGTCTGTGTGTGTGAGTGTGTGTGAGTCTGCTGTCAAGAACAGTGTGTTATAGAATCGTTATTGTCAGTATACTACATATAGAACACATCGCAGTACTACTGTTATTTGAACGGCAGGGGGCGTCCTTTGCACTTGTGGTCAGCGAGGTTATTTCAGCTCTAAACGCATTCACACTCAGTGCTGGAGCTGCAGCAAAGCGCCCCCCCCCCTCCCCCTCCTCCTCCCC
>NC_024315.1:4373472-4374387 GCF_000523025.1 Cynoglossus semilaevis | reverse complement strand
GAACACTGAGGCGGTGGAACGGTCCAGATGTGAGCGGAGCTGCTGCCCCAGGAGCCGACGAGCCTTTATTTTGAATGCGGCTGGGAGTCGTTGCAGCGGCCGCGTTCATGCAGCAGCAGCAGCAGCAGCAGCAGCAGCAGCACTCGGTTGTCGAGTTTCACTCCACCAGCGGACTGAGGCAGACAGAAGCTTGGATAAAGGCCGGTCTGCCGGACTCCCAGGACCGCGTTTGAACCAGGAGAACCAGGGTCTGCTGCGGCTGCTGCCGAGCCCCCCCCGTCCCCCCCCCGGGGCTTCACTGAGGTACGTTAAAAACCAGCGTTTCTCTCCGTGGTATTAATCTTTATTGTTGTGATGTTGATTGATTTATTGTCATTTCCCCCTCGTTGAGCTGAAACGGTTCTGACAGAGGACTGCGGTAGTTCCCGGGAACAAAGCCCGGGATGGAGGTGTTGTGATGAACGGGGTTAACGGAGGAATCTCGTTCCCTCGACGTCTCGTCGCCAGTGGACGAGTTCCACACACACACATTCATGTGTTTGGTGCAGTAAATTAATGAGAATCCACTGAGGAGAGACAGCAGGCTGTGGACGTGCGCGTGCATGTATGTAGCATGCGTGTGTGTGTGTGTGTGTGTGTTGAGGCTCACACACCAACCATGTCACAGCCCACTGTTCCACAGCACAACACGGGGTTCAGATAAAAGACGGTGTCGGTCGTATGGTTGTCGTCTGACGTCACCGTTCCTTCAATCAGAGCAGGTTGTCAACATAGCGACAACATCCCTCCTTCATACTGTGTTCATGAAAGGGTGACGTCACCATTCACTGTTAGATATTTTTGGGGTGAGACAGGTCCAGGTGTCTCACCCCTCCTTCCCCTCCCCCCCCCCCCTTCGCCCCTGCCCCCCCCTCT
>NC_024315.1:4372132-4373465 GCF_000523025.1 Cynoglossus semilaevis | reverse complement strand
TAATATCGTCGTTTTTACTCGTTTGACACCAGAGAAACTGATCAATAACCAGCATGTGATACGTCATATTGCAGTGTTTAACACACACACACACACACACACACACGCAGATGTAGGTTGGTGGTTGGACTCCCCAGGACTCTGCAGTGACTTCCTAGAAAGCCGAGCCCCGGTGTGAACACTGGTGGACCCTACAGGACGTCAGTGTAACTGCAGCTGATCCTCACCTGAACCACAAGTGACAGATGAATAGAATAGAATAGAATAGAATAGAACAGAATAGAATAGAATAGAACAGAATAGAACAGCCTTTATTGTCCTTGTACAGTGTACAACGAGATTTGAGCGCTACTCACTTGGTGCAAAAAAAGAGCAGAAGAGACAGTATATACAAACATGTATATACTGTTATATATATATATATAGATGTGAACAGAGCAAATCTCACTGCATCTGAGTGTGTGTGTGTGTGGGGGGGGCGGGGGGTGTCACTGTCCCACCTTGTTTCTTCACTGCTGAAAATCTCTTTGTGTTTCTGTGATTCTGTTCCAGCTGTGATAGTGTCTGGTACCAGGTGATAAGAACCAGCTGACAGTCAGGGTCCAGTGCTGGTCCGGTCCGTCAAGATGGCCGCCGTGGTGAACTACTCTCCCCCCTGGTGGGTGAACCTGCTCCACCGTTTGCCTCATTTCAACATTGAGTTCCAGCTGGTCAGCAGTGACTTCAGACCGGAGAACTCTGAGTACCAGAAGGTGAGACTGGAGTCAGGAGGCTTCTTCATCTTCATCATCTTCACCATCATCGGAGTCAGGAGGCTTCTTCATCATCTTCATCATCTTCATCATCTTCACCATCATCATCTCCTAAACTCCTCTGTTGACCACTTCCTGCAGCCTGTTGACAGTGGAACTAAGGGTCTTTGTGTGTGTGTTGATGTGTGTGTGGGGGTGTGTGTGTGTTGATGTGTGTGTGTGTGTGTGTGTTCTCCCACCCTGACGCTGCTGTTTCATCCTCTGTTCTGTGGCCAATGGTGGGGCTGCACATGATGATGATGATGCTGGTGATGACGTCATCGTTGATGATGATGATGTCATGTATGTGTGTGTCTGTGTGTGTGTGTCTGTCCCACATACTCCACAGTCTTCATGTGTGTCAGGCCCATTGTCTGAGGTCACAGATGGCCGGGGGGGAGGTAGAGGGTGAGAAGAAGGGGGAGGCTGAATGGAGTCTGTTGGTGAGGGGGGAGTCAGAAGAGACGGAAGGGGGAAGAAAGTGGGAGGAGGGGGGAAGAAAGTGGGAGGAGGGGGGGGGAAAGTGGGGGGGGGGGGGAGGA
>NC_024315.1:4366191-4371395 GCF_000523025.1 Cynoglossus semilaevis | reverse complement strand
TCAGTGAACGCCTGGAGAGAGTTGAGAGGACAGTAGGCAAGGCCAGACTACGGACTGACACAAGGACAGTCCTGATTGGTCCTTTAAGCTCAGACGTGTGCACACACACACACACACACACAGACACACACACACCTCACCAACTGACATGGTCTGTGAACCTCATCTCCAGTGATCTGCTCTGATTAAGCTGGTCAAACTGCTCTGCTCTGGTTGACCTGGTTCCACTGGAGAACTCTGTTGGTGTCTGTGGAACACGTTCTTCCCACGTTCTGTTCCAACACCTGAACGTCTCTCAGCCGACGTAGGACCTGACGTATCTGGGTTTGATAGTGGGTTTTCAGGAGCACACTGCCACCTACTGGACTGGAGTGTGTAGTGTCATGGTCTGACCAGTGACTTTTTGCAGCCTGCTCCGTACGACTTGAGGCTTTTTTTTTTACAACATTTGAATCGATTTCATCACTAATTACTGCTCTGAGACTCCTCCCACTTTAGACAGTGAGGTGTTGGTCCTTCAACCTTCTAGTGAACCTTTGTGGTGGTCTTCTCCACAGTCTGTCCTGCTGCTGGGGGCCGTGGTGTTGGTCTGCCTGGGCCTGGACCTCCTCTTTCTTCTCTTCTACTCCTTCTGGCTTTGCTGCAGGCGTCGCAAAAGTGACGAAGCCTCCCACTCGCACGCGCACTCTCATCGGCCCAGCCCTGACTGCTGCTGCACGGCCTGGTGCGTCATCATCGCCACGCTCGTCTGCAGGTGAGAAGGTTCTTCACATCAGAACGACAGCTCCACGGAGGTGCCTTTGAATGAACCTTGTTTTGTTGAATTCTTGAGAAAATGTGCCGAGAGCGTTACAACTAAAGGTCGTGACGCTGAAGAAGAGAAGAAGAAGTCAGTTTGATGACAACGAGTGCTTTCTTTGTTGGTTGTTGTTGTTGTTGTGTGTGGTCTCTGAAGGTCTCTAACTCTGATGTATATGTTCATGTATAATACAGTAGTCAATACAATCACAACAACAGCCATAATAATAATAATAGAGTTCCTTATTAAATGTTAAACCTTATATAAATATTGGTTTGTATCTACTGCCCAAATTAGATCAACTGATTTGACTAAAGTGAGTTTGATCATTTAAACTGAAAGAATACAATTCAGTCAGACTTAAGACTGAATCAGAATGGTCAAAATCAGCGAACACTTTGACCACACGGATGAGAAACTCTGGTGGGCCACATTAAATGATTAGGTGGGCCACATTAAATGATTTGGTGGGCCACATTAAATGATTTGGTGGGCCACATTAAATGATTAGGTGGCCACATTAAATGATTGGATGAGAAACTCTGGTGGGCCACATTAAATGATTAGGTGGGCCACATTAAATGATTTGGTGGGCCACATTTGGCCCAGGAGCCTTGGCTTTGACGTTCGTGGTCTAGACCCTGTGGATCTCAGTTGGATGAGGAGAGGACGAGGACGTCTCTCTCTACCAGATCATTCTGTCTGTCCTGGAACAGTTGCCATGGAGACAGGAGCAGATTTGATGTAGAGACAAAAAAAATGAATTATACAGTCAGGGGGAAGCTGTGCTCTCTCTCTCTCTCTCTCTCTCTCTCTCTCTCTCTCTGTAGGCGTGTGTGTGTGTTCCTTCAGGTTCTTTGAGCTGGTTCTCAGCCCACGGTCTGTGGACTGTTTGTGTTCAGGTCGTCAGCACTTTTCATTGTAAATGCAGTTTCATTGTCTGCTAAAAAAAAAAGAAAATGTTGTCTCAGAAAGAATGTTTCCATCATCTCAGCATGAACTTCATGGACAAAAACAGATATTTTCTTCTACTGCGTTCCAAGGAGTACTGCAGTCCAGTATCAGCTACATATACAACACACAGTTGGGTTTAGGACAGAGAAGACGGGGGGGGGGGACATATATCACATTAAAGTGTCTCCATGACTACATTCACCTGCTGCTGTCAGGAGGTACAGTACATTACAGATGTAATCCATTATCAAGGTCTTAAACACTAACCTTCACACACACACACACACACACACACACACACACTGCTCCCAGTCTAATGGGCCTGAATGAATTGCCTTTACAGTGACCAATAAATCTGAGTTCTGTTCAGTTTGTCTGCACACACACATCATTAACTCAGAGTACAGTGAAACACACACACACATTAAGTACACATTAAGTTGATAGTTGATAGGTGATAGTTGATGTGAAGCAGAATCTATGTTGGCAACAATCAGGGAGAAGATGTCGTTCAGTGACAGAGGTCAAAGGTCAGATGGAGGGGTCCTGGACTGGAAACACTTTGACACCAACTGGACCAGATTAGGTCTGGTCTGGTGACCCACTTATTCTGTGTATGTGTGTGTGTGTGTGTGGTTCCTGCCTCAGGACTGAGGATGACACCAAAACAATAGGACTGTGTCTCAGTGCTGCCTCTTACTGGTTCAAAGAAGACGGTGCAGTTCTGTCCTAGAAGATAGGTGATAGTTGATAGTTGATAGGTGATAGTTGATAGGTGATAGATGATTGTTGATAGATAGGTGATAGTTGATAGGTGATAGTTTCCAGTTGTTTGATGATTTGCTCCGCCCCTCAGCGCTGGTATCGCTGTTGGATTCTACGGAAATGGAGAGTCCAGTGATGGAGCCAGTCGGTTGGCCTACTCCCTGCGTCACGCCAACCACACTGTATCTGGGGTGGAGAAACTGGTGCGTCATTTCACTTGTGCACTCACACACCAAATGGAAACTTGGCCCGAGTCACTGGAGATGTTTCTGTTTGTCTTTTTGAGTCCAGGTGACAGACAGCGCCCGAGCCTTGAACCAGACTGTGGAAGAGAACCTGGTCATCCTGGAGACCGCCTTCCAGGAGCAGGCAGACTACATGTCCATAGTCCAAAAGCTGCAGGGACAGCTGGACGAGCTGGTGAGGCTGATGGTGGACGTTCCTTTTTGGTCCAGTACTGACGTCTCCCTGGACGACTTGGCTCGCAAGACAGAGGAGTTTGACTTTTACAGGTCGGTGACCAGATTCTTTTTCTGTTCAACGCCTTCTTTCTCAGCTTTTGTGTTGAGTTGAGAAGACAGATGTCCTGAATGTCCAGAGTGTGAGCCCCTGTGTGGACCTGCTGTCTCCTCAGGTGGTCGGCCTACCTGGGCCTGCTGCTCTTCGATGCACTCATTTGTCTGCTGGTGCTCTTTGGTTTGATTCGCAACTCCAGAGGTACTCTCATTGGGTGAGTTGATTTGTAGTCATCCTGACGTATCATCGGGATTCTGTTCTGATGAGTGGAGACAAACCTACGGTCCGCAGCCCAGACACGTCCCAGCGTGATCCAGCTTCAAACAGATCTGCCTTTTTTCCCTTTCAGAGTGTGTCTGCTGGGGGTTCTGACTCTCATCATCAGCTGGGGGTCTCTGGGCCTGGAGCTGGCTGTTGCTGTGGTGAGTGTTACCATGGTAACAGGCTTGCTCTCTCAGTGTCTGCAGTGATGTAATCTTTTCCCACTGCTGAATTGTGAGTGTGCTGTTGATCTGCAGCCTGATGTGTCATGTGATCTCCCTCTGTCTACAGTCGGCCAGTGACTTCTGTGTCTCCCCGGATACCTACATCACCACGGTAACCAAGGACAACACTGTCATCAACCAGGGTATGCAGATGAGAAAACACAGCAACAGCCGACACACACACACACACACACACACACACACCATCACTGTGGAGAAGTGATATCTTAGTCACGATGATATATTGAGGTATTCCCCCCCCCCCCCCCGTGTAACTGTAGTCAGAGTGTGATCGTAGTATACTATACTGCAGTATCTCTGTGGTACATTCACAGAAATACCGCAGTACTACCTCGTAGTAATACTTTTGTGTTGTGGTCCATTCACAGAGATACTGCAGTACTACCTCGTGGTAATACTTTTGTGTTGTGGTCCATTCACAGAGATACTGCAGTACTACCTCGTAGTAATACTTTTGTGTTGTGGTCCATTCACAGAGATACTGCAGTACTACCTCGTAGTAATACTTTTGTGTTGTGGTCCATTCACAGAGATACTGCAGTACTACCTCGTAGTAATACTTTTGTGTTGTGGTCCATTCACAGAGATACTGCAGTACTACCTCGTAGTAATACTTTTGTGTTGTGGTCCATTCACAGAGATACTGCAGTACTACCTCGTAGTAATACTTTTGTGTTGTGGTCCATTCACAGAGATACTGCAGTACTACCTCGTAGTATTACTTTTGTGTTGTGGTCCATTCACAGAGATACTGCAGTACTACCTCGTAGTATTACTTTTGTGTTGTGGTCCATTCACAGAGATACTGCAGTACTACCTCGTAGTAATACTTTTGTGTTGTGGTCCATTCACAGAGATACTGCAGTACTACCTCGTAGTAATACTTTTGTGTTGTGGTCCATTCACAGAGATACTGCAGTACTACCTCGTAGTAATACTTTTGTGTTGTGGTCCATTCACAGAGATACTGCAGTACTACCTCGTAGTAATACTTTTGTGTTGTGGTCCATTCACAGAGATACTGCAGTACTACCTCGTAGTAATACTTTTGTGTTGTGGTCCATTCACAGAGATACTGCAGTACTACCTCGTGGTAATACTTTTGTGTTGTGGTCCATTCACAGAGATACTGCAGTACTACCTCGTAGTAATACTTTTGTGTTGTGGTCCATTCACAGAGATACTGCAGTACTACCTGAGGTGCAGTAGTGGACACACCAACCCCTTCCAGCAGGTAGGCCCGGCCTCCGGCTCCTGACTGTTGTTGTGATGAGTGGACTTCCTGTTTGTGATGTCATGTCCTGTGTTGACGGTGGACAGAGGCTGTCGGGCAGCCACAAAGCTCTGGTGGAGATGCAGGACGATGTGGCCGAGCTGCTGAGGTCGGCGACCCGTGATTACGCCAACACTAAGGTATGACAGGAGCAGGAGAACGATGACCTGGAGAGACACGGTGGACAGATGTTGTTGACTGTTGACCTGGGGGTTGTTGTTGTGTCCAGGAGAGTCTGGAACAGGTCCAGTCAGTACTGAACTCCACCGAGGTCGGTCTCCACCAGCTGACGGCTCTGGTCGACTGTCGCAGCCTTCACATGGTGAGGAGCTGTGGTTGTTGAGAAGAACTCCCAGTCTGATGTCTCCTGGTTCAACATTTCACCCCCCCC
>NC_024315.1:4365524-4365843 GCF_000523025.1 Cynoglossus semilaevis | reverse complement strand
GGTCTCATCTATCTGATCCTGTTTTCTTTCATCACGGCTCTGATGTTCTCCTCCATCGTCTGCAGTGTTCCACACACCTGGCCTGGCAAGAGGTAACACACACACACACACACACACACACACACTGAAGTAACACACTAACATGTAACTAGTGTTGGTTCCGTGACGTCTCCTCATCTTCCTGTTTGTCTTGACTCCATCTTTTCTTTACTCCACCTCCACGATGACACTGGTGTTTTGTTAGATTCTGTTTCACTGTTTTTCTTTTCCTTCCTTCTCTGCCCTACTTTACTCTTATCGCCCCCACCCTCCTCCCCCC
>NC_024315.1:4363255-4365153 GCF_000523025.1 Cynoglossus semilaevis | reverse complement strand
CCTCCCCCCGCCCCCACACTCCCCCCGTCCTGATTTGGAAACGTTTTGGGCTTCAGTGAATGATGACGTG
This sequence comes from Cynoglossus semilaevis, assembly GCF_000523025.1. NCBI lineage: Eukaryota > Metazoa > Chordata > Actinopteri > Pleuronectiformes > Cynoglossidae > Cynoglossus > Cynoglossus semilaevis. The sequence continues at coordinate 4,365,083 of NC_024315.1, read as the reverse complement.
ATATTAGGGAAGTCGACCATCTCATGTTCTAACAGATGGCTCTGTCAAACCTAATAAACCTGATGTGGGCCACACACACACACACACACACACACACACACACACACACACACACACACCCCACAGCATCAGCACCGGTCCGACCCGGCTGGGCTGGGCTGTGGTGCTGGGTCAGAACAGCAGTCTGTGTTCTCCCTGCACTGACAGAACAACGTGACTGACGTCTGTGTTGACTGTGCATTTAACAAGGAGTGAAACAGCTCCACTTAGTGGCCAGTGAGGGTATGACAGGTGCACCTCTGCTGCAGCAGTTTTCAAACATCACTACAGTTTGTTGTGACTTCACTGGTTTAAACTGTATCTAAAATCATCCAGTCTGAAAGTCAGTTCCAAATCAGCACCAACCTTAGTGTCTACTTCAACGACTCATCGTTTTTGTTGCTGCCTGTTTTTTTTGTTTTGTTTTTGTTTTCCGTTTGGACCATTTTATGTTTGAAATGGTTTACCCTGTAAGAGCTTCTTCTCTCCTCGTATCATCTGCTCATCCTGATGTTTAAGAATGCATGAAAGTTGGTTTAGACACACCAGATGGCGCTGAACGGTTGCATGACTCAGCGTTTCTAAAAACTGCAGTAAAACCGTTGACGGTACAAAAATAGCTGTCTTACCTGAGACTCGTTTGATATGAAGGTCAGTCGTGTCAGTGTCGAGAGTCTATTTTGTCTTTCAGTCCTGTTATTTTGGTTTGGTCTTCATCAGGAGAGTCTTCCTCTCACTGGTTAATGCTCTGTTGTCTCCTCTGGACCTTCATCCTCTTTACCCCCCCCCTCCCATCTAATCATCTTGACCTCTTATGCCCTGCCTCTACCGTGACCATTTGAAGGACGGACGAGGACGATGGAGAGGACGAGTCGGGCGCCTCACGTGGCGGCGTTCACGATAACCTCTACCGCGTTCACATGCCCAGTCTCTACAGCTGTGGCTCCAGCTACGGTAGCGAGGCTAGCCTGCCTGCTACAGCCCACACTGTCAGCAATGCCCCAGTCACTGAATACATGTGAGTTAGCACCTACTGCCATCTAGAGGTCAGCTGAGGATGGTTTACAGTAGCTACAAAGTGAGGTCAACTGCTGGGAGTTTACAGCATCCGTTTTCTGCCATGAACAGTTAGCATGTCCTCCGTGATGCTGCTCTGCTAACAGAAGCCTCCTGGGTAACAGTTAGCATTAGTCAGCAAATGGTCAGTGGTTACAGCCACCGCCACTAGGATTCCTTAGATTTATATTTTATAAAGCAGAGTTTTAGCTCTCAGTATTCAATATTGTGGTTAGTTTTTAAATAAAAACCAACGAAGATTGTTGTCGGTGGTCGTCACAGTAACAACAGAAGTTCTTGTTTTAGCCACCCAGTGTGACCACTACGGTGGTCTTCAACAGAGGTGTAACTCCCCCGGATGGTCTCTGGTCAGTAGGTTCTAATCAGGAGCAGATCAGGGACCAGCAGTTGAACACCATTGGCTGAGGCTGATCACATGTAGTAACCTCTGATTCTGTAACGCAGGAGCCAGAACGCAAACTTTCAGAACCCTCGGTGTGAGAACACCCCCCTGATTGGCAGGGAGTCCCCTCCACCCTCTGTAAGTGCACACTCTGTAGAAGACACTCTCCCTTCACTATCTTCCAGTACCCACAGTGTCCACACGGGGCAGAATTGTAAATTCTCTAAGGCATTTCAAAAACCTGATTGAGGGAAACATGACACCTGCTGGTGTGAGTACTGGAAGGTAGTATCTGCTGCTGCACCCCCCCCCTCCCCCCCGGGTGTCCAG
>NC_024315.1:4360900-4362919 GCF_000523025.1 Cynoglossus semilaevis | reverse complement strand
CTACATATACATTCTTTAGTCAAAGTGTGTGTCCTCTGTTTCTGTGCCCCCTCCCCCTTTACCATCAATGCAGTCACTGGAGCACATGTTTTTCCTCCACCTCCACGGTGCGACTGTAGCGCCTCCTGTTGTCTGCAGTAACCACAAACCTCCACAGACCTCCACAAACCAAGCTGCTGTCAGAAACCACTAACTCATACCAGGCTAACCTCCTACATCAGAACTAGAGCACTAACTTCTGACATCTGTCACAGAGCAGTGATAACACCTGAGTCCCAGCTGTCAAATGACTGTCCCCCCCCCCCCCCCCCCCCCCTGTCTGTCTACCTGGCTAGCTTCCTAGTTACTGTAGCTACATATCTAATTATCTACCTGGCTAGCTAGCTAAATATCTAGCTACATTAATCTGTCTGTCTGCTAAGCTAGGTAGATAGCTACCTAGCTAGCTTGCCTGCTAGTTAGCTATATAGCTATCATATTGTCTACCTGAGGAGCTAGCTTGTTTCTAAGTGTCTTGTTAAGCGTCTAGTGTCTAGTGAGATCTAGCTTGATTGCTCTAGCTAGTGTTATAATGTACTGTGGAAATCCAGCTGTGAAATCTGAAGTCACTGTAAAAATATAAATAAATATTTGGTTGAAGTTGACCAGGTTTTTATTACTTTGATCAGTTCAAAGTATTTCCTGATTTTGCTGGACTTTGACTCCTCATCAGATCAGTGCTCAACAGTTCCAGGTTCCTGGACACAGTGTCAATAACCTGTGTTCAACTTTAATATATACCTCATAATAGTAGTAGTAAATGTTGCACAGCATTTGTATTGATACTTTGAGCATAAACCTCTCATTTGTTTGTAACAAAAGTGTGCGATGATGAAAACTCCTGGATTTCTTCTTTAAATTATTATTTTTTGTGAACTCAGATTTGACAACAGAACGTTTTTTCTCATTATTTGTTCTTGATATCTCTTCACTCCCAAACTTCAGTACACCTCTAGTATGAGAGCCAAGTATTTGGCCACCAACCGACCAGACCAGAACCGACGCTCTGTTCCTAATGAACAACTGGACCCGGCGAGCCGACCTCACCCCACTGCCCGACCACAGTCCTCTGTCCACTAGACGCCAGAGCCACTGCCCGACTACAGTTCTCACAGCCAACAAGATCAGACACAGCACAGACCAAACCTCCAGCTCCACAGCCACAGCGCCACCTGGAGCCCAGTGTTCCCAGTGTTCCCAGGTCCACTAACACTGGGCGACGGCAAACAAACAAAACTCCAACCACTAACCTCAGTCAAAGACTACACTTTAAAAAGGCAACTTCCTCTTCGTCACTTCCTCTTCGTCACTTCCTCTTCGTCACTTCCTCTTCGTCACTTCTACAGCCGTTCAAAGGCAGATGAGTTCAGATAAAGAACAGCGATTCAACCTCCTCCTCCCCCTTGACCTCCTCCTTGACCTCCTTGACCTCCTCCCCCTCCTCTTCTTCACATCAAGAGCTCCTTATTCTACTACTGCAGTGAAAAAGCAGCTGGATTACCCACAATCCTCAGCAACTGAAGGCTGTTTCTAGTTTCTCCTTCTTCTCTCCCTATGTCTGCCCATGCTGACCCCTAGTGGACAAAGTTACTTCACCCCTGACCCTGAGACTTGTACAGTTAGATTACACACACACACACACACACACACACAGTGTAAATAGCTTCATCCTAACATTTAAAAGAAGACGCTGGAATCATAACTGGTGACGTGGTGTGACGTGTAAATCTTTGCTGTATCGTTCATCTCACACACACACACACACTCTCTCTCTCTCTCTCTCTCTCTAACTTGTGGTGTAACTGGAGCGTCGCGGTCGTCGCTGCCTCTCTACGTGTTTACATCCTCAAACGACAGGACGCTGCTTTCTGGACAGAAGTCTGTTGTAGGAGAACTGAAGCCACAAGACGGACAGACAAGGACGACCATGTCCACCTGTGCCAAAAGACTTTCAACCCTGACCACCCCCCCCCCCCCCCC
>NC_024315.1:4359235-4360367 GCF_000523025.1 Cynoglossus semilaevis | reverse complement strand
ATATACACACACATATATCTATATATGTGTGTGTATATACACACACATATATCTATATATGTGTGTGTATATATGTATATACACACACATATACACACACATATATCTATATATGTGTGTGTATATATGTATATACACACACATACACACACATATATCTATATATGTGTGTGTATATATGTATATACACACACATATATACACATATATGTATATATATGTGTATATAGTATATCTATCTATATATATACACACATATATATACATATAGGTGTATAATTATACACATATATACATATATGTGTGTATAGTATATACATATATACACATATACACATATATATGTATACATGTGTATATAGTATATCTATATATATACATATATACATATACACATATATGTATATAAACATATACGTATATAAATATATATGTATATGAATAAATATATAGCACAAACGTCAGTGTGAGACAGTGAAGCAAAAACACTGCCAGTGTTTTCAGTTTCCTCTCCAGCTCCGACGCTCTGTGTACAGTGTGTACAAAAACTGTAGTTGTGATGAACCTGTGTTCATCACCCCCCCAGCCCCCCCCTTCCCTGCCCTCTGTACTTTATCCAATCACAGAGCTCTGTAACTGCACGCCCCTCCAAAACTATGACATCACACTGCTGACCATTTGCATTATGGGTGATGTAATAATGTAGTAGCAGTATTTCCTTTAAAAAAAAAAGCCTGCTGATCGAGGTAAGTATAATTCTACTTCTTCATTCCAACACATTGGTCCATCCGGGTTGAAAGTAAGTCTCCCCGTCCTTGTACAGCGTTGTAATATTTGATAATCAGTGGATGACCACTTCCTGGTGTTGACCAGACAATCCTGCCAGTGTGATTTGACTCCATGTTGCTACCTATGGTCCAGTATTTGTCAGTGTTACATTTTTGTACCATGGACACGGACCAGGTGAAGACCATTGGGACTGGTCACTGGTTTTTCATAATGTTTTTAATCTCCATATCTCACTCTTATTTTTTTCTTCATCTTGTAAAAATCCACATTCAAGGTAAAATATTAGCTAGCTGTTTTGTAGAAGAACAAACCCCCCTCAGTCCCCCCCCTCACCCCCCCCTCA
>NC_024315.1:4357566-4358274 GCF_000523025.1 Cynoglossus semilaevis | reverse complement strand
TTGACTCTTGTCTTGTTTTAATAAAACAATTACAGTGTCGTCTGCATACCTGACCAAAGGTGGTATTTCAAGTCCTGTGCAATGCATTCTGGGATGCCGACATCCTGGTACTGTACGGCAGGTGTGGGGAAACAGGTAAATGTGTGTAAGAGTGTGTGTGTGTGTGTGTGTGTGGTGCTGACAGGACTTCAGATCAGCCTGGAATTCATTCAAGCAAATTTACCGTAACAAGACCTGGTCGTCTTCAGAGGAATAAAAACCTGGTTCTTGGTCTGAACTCAGGGCCTGGTCAGAACCTGGTGTACCAGGTGAAAACACTGGTGTCACTGGATTATCCACGGGTCATCACCGTTCACCTGTTACGGCCAACTAAACGCCGCTGCAGCAGAAACGGTACCAGGTGAGAGGTGGAGATCGATGGTAATCAAATGAGAGTCCGCACAGAAGAAGAGCGTAAACAGAAGAAGAGCGTAAACAGAAGAAGAGCGTAAACAGACAGCACTGACGGTCAGTAATCACAGCAAAGACCGAGTCATGTGACCAGCTGAAAATGTCAGAGATCTTCATCTGGTCCAGAGTCTTCAGGAGTCTCCTCAGCTGCTCTGATCTGACCAGGTGGACACCAGGTGGACACCAGGTGGACACCAGGTGGACACCAGGTGGACACCAGGTGGACACCAGGTGGACACCAGGTGGACACGACACCAG
>NC_024315.1:4355949-4357559 GCF_000523025.1 Cynoglossus semilaevis | reverse complement strand
ACCAGGTGGACACCAGGTGGACACCAGGTGGACACCAGGTGGACACCAGGTGTGCTGCTGACACACTGACGAACAACCTGCCACCTGGGACGAGGAGCAGACCCTGGGAGGAGGGGCCGTCACCATGGGTCAGAGGCAGCTTGACTACTTTGGCACTGAAGTCGTCGCACTTCGCCACCAGGGCGACGCCAGAGCGAAGCCAGAGCCTGGAACGCATGGACCTTAAGTTTCAAGGACATGAATCAAAACCTCTGGTTGTGGCCCCACGGAGGTTACAGCAGGTGACTAATGTGTGGACCAGGTCTACAAGGACGGACGACAGGACCACAGGACGACAGGACCACAGGACCACAGGACGACAGGACCACAGGACCGTGGTCTGAGCTTCTGTGGAGGACATACAGCACAGGTATGTGTGTGTGTGTGTGTAATAATTCTGATGATCATGTGACCACTCAGTGATGAGGAAGTTTATATTCATACAGATGATTAATATTCATTTATTTGTGCTTCGTTATATTTTTGTCATGAAAGAATTTTAAAATGACCATTTAATCATTTTTGTAGCAGCCAGCAGGTGGCATTGTTTGCACAGCAGCCTGTAGAACCTTGTTCAACAATGTGTCCAACACTCCCTCTGGTCCGATGGGTCTAAATTGTTTTCTGTCATGCCCCCCCCTCACACACCCCCACAAATTAAACCACTATTGAGACCCTGATGACATGTATGTTTCAATCTGTACAAACCACTGTATGAGGTGCTGCCACCTAGTGCCTGGAGGCTGGTTATCATTCAAGCATCACAGCAGTGGTACACTGATGTCCAGTGGAAGACCCTCATGTTGGTGTGTGTGTTGGTGTGTGTGTTGGTGTGTGTGTGTGTCCTGTGGTTCCTGAGACGCAAAGAGAAACTGAACCAATCACAGGTTTGAGCAAAGACTTCATTATAATTAGTCATGACGTCATCACTGAGTCCAGATACTGGAGCAACAACAACAACAACAACAACAACAACGACAACAACAACAACGACAACAACGACAACACTTCATCATTCACATGACACAGTCACAGCCTTCGTTCACTTCACGGTTCACGACGACTCAACGTGAGTCACTTTTCAATGAAACCTCTGACTCAGGGTGCAGTACCGTGGTTGAACCACACGTCCGTGTCATGCTCACCACTTCGTTCTTCACATTCAGTTTTCTCTTCAAACCAAAGTGTGGAACGATCAGCAACGTCTCGTTTCCTATCAAACAGGAAGTGATGTACTTCATACAGACGGACAATACTGAACACTGCAGATACTACTGTAATACTGAGCTGAATGTACTTCAAGCAGCCAAGCCCGTCGGAGGTGGAGCAGGTGGAGGTGCACAGCAGTGATGGAGGAGGAGAAACTCAAGTTCAGTGTAAAATACACCAGTCAACAGCTGGGAATGTGTCCACTGGGGGGCAGAGTGGACTTTGTCGTTGCCTAACCACATGAAGGTCACTTGTTCCCACAATCACAGGCTCAGAGTAACCAAATACTGCAGTAATCCTTCATTCAAACCAAAAAGGAAATACTTCTGTCCTATTAACAGAGAAGGTCACAGGAGGTCATT
>NC_024315.1:4343554-4355922 GCF_000523025.1 Cynoglossus semilaevis | reverse complement strand
CCCTCCCCCGTGTCCCACCCCCCTCTGCTGGCGGTCAGAGTTTCCAGACGTTGGGACACCAAGGAGTGTCTGGATACAGGAGACAATGGACCGTCCTGAACCTGGGACACAGAAGGACAACAGTGACACAATGACAGGAAGTCGCCAAACGGGGAATTCAAAATAAAAGACAGAATACAAAGAATACAAATACAGACAATGAACAAAGGCAGGAAACTTGTAGTAGTAAAACACACACAGTCAGAAGTATTTATGTGAAACGAGAAACTGTAGTAAAACTAGTACAATCTGTAGTTAACACAAAAACCAATGTTTCCTGAAGTGAATTCAGAGGCCGAGGAATGACATATCTACTGTTATTCATATATTCACCTGCTGGGATCCTCGTTGGTAGAAAACGCTCCTTTCACATTGACGGTGTTCTCGTTGTTTTCCACGGTGCTGTAGCTCAGTGTCACCTGAAAAGACGACGTAAATGTCTGAACATTTTTTCACGGACCGACCTTTAATAAACATATAATAAGGAACATGAATCCACTGTGTGGTCGACTTTGTCAGCAGCGTCGTTTTAATGCAGAACCCTCGCTCTCCAAGTGGTGGAGCAGTTTTGAAGGCTTCGTCGCCTCATCAGAGGGCCGCTCGCCGCGTATGACACGCCTGGGCTCGGTGCGTGGGGCGGTCTAACCGTCGTTAGTTGGTAACTGACCTCTCACGCCAGCAGTCCGTACCTGGTTCTGTATGTCTGTCACTAGTCCCAGGTTCTCCAGGTGTGAGTGGAACAACGCTGAGCGCAGGAGCTCGACACCGAGCAGCGCCTCCACGATGTAGCCCACGGTGCAGTCATCAGGGAGGCGGATGTGTTGGGCTGTGTCCATAAAAGAGCCGTCGCTGGAACCAGAGAAGAGCGGATCAAGAGAGACGTTCGATTACAGAGCTGAGAAGAAAGTAGTTTCAATCTAAGGGAGGCAGGCCCTACCTCGCCCAGGGCTTCATCTTCAGAGCCAGGCCGCGGCTCAGGCAGAAGCCCGCTCCGCCTGTGGCGAACCAGAACCGCACCCGCTTCTGTACATGAACACAAATGGATGGAGTGAAGAAGGACGTGACGGTGTTTGGAGACAGGGCGGAGCGACGCTGCACTGACCGTCTCAGCGGCGCCCAGCTGCTCCGTGGCCTCTAGCGGTCGATCAAGGCTGGGTCGACCGATATAAACGTCTTCTGTGTGAACGAACTCCGACAAGAGCTTCAGGAGGGAACCGACGTTCACGTAGTTATCGTCGTCAACGTGACAGAACCACCTGCAACACACGGCTGCTGTGAGTCAACACCCAGTAGAACTCATACTCTGGCTGACCACCAGGGGGTGTGTGTGTGTGTGTGTGTTGTGGACTGTCCTCATGTCAGAGTTGATAAAGGTGTCGTACTCCTGAGCCATTTTACAGGACAGAGCCTGACGGCTGTGGACTGACGGACAGTTGGTGACGATCAGCTGAGCTCCTGACGGACCAGAAAGACGCAGTACGGTACGCAGTACAGGACGCAGTACAGGACGCAGTACAGAACACAATACGGTACGCAGTACAGGACGCAGTACAGGATGCAGTACAGGACGCAGTACAGGCTGTCTGAACCCCTACCATCAGACTGCACTGTAGTTGGCTGGTGTGTAGCTAACTGCTGAAGCTAACAGCTGGTGTGTAGCTAACTGTAATGTTCCAGTCAAGTCCAACTGTTGACTACGTCTTCATGGAAGAAGGTTTTCCACCAAGTTCCAGCTGATTCAACTGTGACTTCCTGCTCGTCATGGAAACATAACATTGACCAGTCAGCAGCCCACTTCCTGTTTCCTGCCTTTCACTGTTACAGAATACATTGGTGTGTGTGTGTGTGTGTGTCCTCACCCATCCTCTTCCTCAGCTCTCTGTCCTCCCCATCAGTGAACACATACGTCTGTGGAGACAGAAACAACGACTCCTCTTATTCAGCTGAGCTTCATTTAGCAGCAGTGAAGCAGAGACAAACGACTGCTCCCTCTGCTGGACTGATCTGAGACACACTACTGCTCCCTCTGCTGGACTGATCTGAGACACACTACTGCTCCCTCTGCTGGACTGATCTGAGACACACTACTGCTCCCTCTGCTGGACTGATCTGAGACACACTACTGCTCCCTCTGCTGGACTGATCTGAGACACACTACTGCTCCCTCTGCTGGACTGATCTGAGACACACTACTGCTCCCTCTGCTGGACTGATCTGAGACACACTACTGCTCCCTCTGCTGGACTGATCTGAGACACACTACTGCTCCCTCTGCTGGACTGATCTGAGACACACTACTGCTCCCTCTGCTGGACTGATCTGAGACACACTACTGCTCCCTCTGCTGGACTGATCTGAGACACACTACTGCTCCCTCTGCTGGACTGATCTGAGACACACTACTGCTCCCTCTGCTGGACTGATCTGAGACACACTACTGCTCCCTCTGCTGGACTGATCTGAGACACACTACTGCTCCCTCTGCTGGACTGATCTGAGACACACTACTGCTCCCTCTGCTGGACTGATCTGAGACACACTACTGCTCCCTCTGCTGGACTGATCTGAGACACACTACTGCTCCCTCTGCTGGACTGATCTGAGACACACTACTGCTCCCGGGCTGATAAAGGACACTCGTTATGAAGTGGGTTTAATTATAGATAATGGATGTAATTATTACAACAGTGTTGTCTGATTTTCATCATCATCATCATCATCATCATCATCATCACGTTGGCTGCTGATGTCTGCAGTTTTTCAAATCTTGTGGTGATAAGAAAAAAAGGTTTTGTCCTAAATGAATAATTAGCACTCTGACAGTTTATGCAGATGATGTTCAGATCTCACACAAAGAGCTACAATAGTAAACACTAAGAAAAAAGAGAACGAGACGAGAGACATGTTTTCCTTATCATCACTTAGTTCTAACAGTTCTGTCTTCCGTCTGCCGTGGAACACTTGATCTCAGAGTGAGAGAGTCCAGCTGTGACAGTCAGTGTGTGTGTGTGTGTGACATCATGGTGGTGGCTGTAGGGGGAGGGAGTTTTACAGCACATCATCTCTGTGTTGATGAGGAACCAGAACCAGGACATGGAGGTGACAGCAGCGGTGAGGCTGGAGGAAGTGATAAGTCTGTGTTTGTTTTTCTCTGTGTTGATGAGGAACCAGAACCAGAACCAGGCCAGAACCAGAACCAGACCAGAACCAGACCAAAGATCTGATCCTGGTCCAAATGTTTCTTCAAGTTAAAAAACCCTGATCAGTCGGTGCTTGGATAAAGTAGAGTAATCATAATTGTTATACCAAAACACACCAGTAGAGTGCAATGTCACTGAATTATTAAATATAAATGATAATGATTATTTACCCTCAATTCTTCATTTTACCAGTAGATGGTGCTGGTGGGTTCATCTGCAGTAACTCTGCCTGTATTTTCTTCCTGTATTTTCTTTTGTCATATTGAACTTATTGAACAGGCATTTGAACCCTCTCTGTAGCACCCCCACTAGGCAGACTTGATGAACTACACGATCTGTGTAATTCCTGCAACCGACAGACACAGGGTCAGAGAACGGCGACAGGAAGTAGACCGCTCACATGACCCCAAGTCAGAGACTGGTGTCCTGACAAGACGACTAGAACACACACATCTGTGAGCAGGTGTGTGTGTGTGTGTGTGTGTTTACACTTGTGATCAGGGCCATTTCTATCTTCCCATGATAAACCTGATGAGGGCGCCTGTGTTTTCTGAAGGTAACACTGTGAGAATGAGTAGGTGTGTGTGTGTGTGTGTGTGTGTGTGTGTGTCCTGGTGCAATGTTTATATTACTCAGCAGTTTTTCAGTGTGTCAGGTAGAGTTACCTACACCTGACCGTGAGAGCAGAGGCTGGAATGTGCTGCTCTCTCTCTCTCTCTCTCTCTCACACACACACACACACACACACACACACACACACGGTCAGCTGATGTGTGGTCTTTGTCTGTGTCTTCCCTGCTCAGAGTTGAAGTGAAAACGTCTGCTGTGGCTGCAGTTCACCACAGCTCCATGTGGTGGGGCTGATGTTACAGCAGGTCCACGTCATACATCACAAAGTCTCTCTACTTCTGTTTTACAATTCTGATCAAAGGGCCACTGGAGCGGTCACGTGACTGGACTTTACAGCTCACAACTCCCTGCAACTGCTATAAAAGAGGAGGACATTCATGAAGCCACTTCCTGTCACGGAGGAACCAGGAGACCAAGGTTAAATCTAAAACTGACTGACCACAGACTGATCATCAGCTTTTGGCTACAATTCATTTTCCCGTTTCAGTAAATCTATCATTTCAACAAAGAGTGGTTTGTTGAAAATAGTGCCGAGCTCCTCTGGTCTGTGGGGCTGAGAACCTCCAACTTCCTGAACCTTCACTGTCCCAAAACAATAAAACCGAATGAATCAGTCCATGTGACGCCGGCCTTTCATTTGAAATACTGTTCTAGTTTTAAAAAGCATCAAATATTGATTTCTACATCAGTCTAATACCTTGCTGCATTGAGTTGTATTGCTGCCCCCTACTGGCCTTTTTTCACTCCACTTTTAAGATCCCAGTAAACTGTCATTGACACTTGTTTTGTTTTTTAGCGGATGTTGAGACAGCGAAGGCCTCACCTGGGGCTCGTTCCTGGAGATCCAGGTGTCCAGCAGCAGCTCCATTCTCTCCCGGTGAAACCTGCCGGTGGTCTTCACTCCTATGAAGAGGTCCGCGGGGCTCAGACGCTCCCTCGGCCCGGGGGGAGCACTGCTCCTCGGGGAGCCGCCTACCGCCCTTCTCTCCCGGCCGAGTTTACTGAAATAAGCCGAGAAAGTCTCCCCGCTGGCAGCAGAAGCAGCAGCAGCAGCAGTAGCAGCAGCAGCGGCAGCAGCGGCAGTAGCAGCAGTAGCAGCAGTAGCAGCAGCAGCAGCAGCAGCTGAGGGCTCCGGGGGCTCCGGGGGCTCCGGGATGCGCTGATGTCCCACAGAGACGAGCAGCATCCCGGACACGAACACGCAGGTCACCGCGGCGGCAGCGGCACGGCGGTGTTCTGAGGTGGACAGCGGGGGCTTCACCATGGTGACAGCGGAGGTTGGAGAACAGCGCCCCCCCCCAGTGAAGTCCTAACTCCAGAGTGAGACCTCTACGAGTGGGAAAAGTTTTCAACTGCAGCGGTGGGTGGAGCCCTGCAACGATGGACCAATGGCTGCTCTGAGCGACTTTTTGTGGGCGGGACTATACTGAGGCGAGGTAGCCAATGAGGAGCCTTCAACAGGAACTGTAGTAAAGAAGGAGAATAACGGAGGAGGTAGAAGAAAAGTCCGTATAAAAAGTATTCTGATCGAATACTTCAGTACAACAGTACAACTACTATGACCAGTTCAATAAATACTACTACTTTCACTAATACTACAAGTGCTTTTACTACTTCTACTATTTATTTATTTATCTTTATTTGTTATAGAGGGACAATCCACATTAGTGAACATTTAAAGATCAAATTCAAAATTCACCCAGTTGGAGCCAAAAGGCTGAGTTTCTCCGACATCAGTTCTTTTTAGGTCAAACAGTGGGAAAAGCTCAGTGTTTACAGCAGCAGAGTATAAAAATAAAGTACACTGCAGTACTACAGTAGTAGAAGTACTGGCCGACACCAGGATTTACATTTAACCCCCAGTGAAGCTGCCCCTGCTGGTCACGTGAGCTCAGAAGCGTTGAGGTGTGTGTGCGATAAGAGGCCTGAAGGTGGCGACGTGTTCACGTGCAGAGTGAAAAGGAGGCGGTGAAGGCACAAACACTGTCTTATCTTATCCAGCAGGGGTCAGGTGACCTGGGGTCTAACAGTGTTGGTGTGAGTGGAACTGAAAGAGGAATGATGATGATGATGAAGATGATGATGTGATGATGATGATGATGATGAAGATGAAGATGAAGATGATGATGATGATGATGGTGATGGTGATGGTGATTATGATGATGATGATGATGATGAAGAAGATGATGATGATGATGATGGTGATGATGGTGATGGTGATGATGGTGGTGATGGTGATGGTGATGGTGATTATGATGATGATGATGATGTGATGATGATGATGATGATGATGTGATGATGATGATGATGGTGATGATGTGATGATGATGATGATGGTGATGGTGATGGTGATTATGATGATGATGATGATGTGATGATGATGATGATGGTGATGGTGATGGTGATTATGATGATGATGATGATGTGACGATGATGATGATGGTGATGATGTGATGATGATGATGATGATCGGCAGGGACTGAAGATCTGATCATTTGTTTCTTAGCTAACTGCTGCCATCTAGTGGAGGAGGACAAATATTTATAATATTTCTGCAGTGGTGACAGACTTTTCCTTCAACCTAAAAAAAACAAACGCAATGACCCTACAAGCAGCTGTGTACATTTTGTTGAGTACCTTATACTACAGTAGTATCTGTACTGCATATTCACATGTGCAGCCTCACTGTGGCGTTACGTCACTGCTGCTGTGTGCCGCAGCTCAGTAAAGTTGTGCCGGGGCAACAGGAGTCCGTGGACCGTAGGGAAGGGTACTCCTCCAGGGGCTGTGGTGAGAGGCAGCCAATGAACGGAGAGAAAAATCTCCGCGTCAGTCCTGGTGTCAGTGTATGTTCCAGAACGTCCGCCTCGGGCTGCTACTTCAGCCGCGACATGTCATCAGACGACCTACACTGGTTAGCCTCACTTCATCACAGCCGTCACAGCCCGGAGGTCGTGGATTTTGTACTCTATACTCTACCCTGCTGCCCAGCTCTGGTACTGCAGTGATAAATGTGTGCTGAGTGTCTTGATTGGACTGAAAGTCCTGCATCTACTGCAGTAATGTGTCTTTGAATACTCCATGGTACTACTAGTATAAAGGTGACATCCTGATGTGGAGATGGTTTCAATGAATTAATGTGTGTGTGTGTGTGTGAGAGAGAGAGAGAGAGGGGGAAAGAGCCCTTCCTGTTTTCCTCTCTCTCTCTCCCTCACCCTCCAGGAGGGCAGGGATGTGAGGAGGCGCAGAGAGGAGTCGCGGACCGCTGACTACTCCTCNTGTGGGACTGTCCAGTGACTAAAGGAACAAACCGTACAGTTCTTTTCCTCCTTCACGTCTTCACCGTCATTTCGTCGTTACTCTGCGCAGACCTTCAACATCTGTGCCGTGTTTTGACGTGACCGTGGGGAGAACGACTTCCAGCCCACGGTGAGTTCTCTTCTCGTTTCTCACAGTCGGGATTTCTCTTTAACTCCGTTCAATATTCTTTTTTTTTTTGTCATGAACGTGAATCAAAGACGCTGACGGTACAGAGTAAATGACGCAATCGTTCTAAAGTATTTGAAGTACTTACAAGTGTGTATACAGTACAAATACTTCATTCTGTCACTCTTTTACTTCCTCAGCCAGAAATGTTAAAGCTACGGCCTGTGGTCCAGTGTGGTCCAGTGTGACTGATAACAGCTGCACTCGGAGGAAGAGCAGCAGGTGGATGAAGATGATGATGAAGATGATGAAGATGAAGCTCACGAGCAGCAGCAGCAGGATTAGGAGGATATGAAGGTTTTCTTTTCTTGGGGGAGGGGGAAGTCTTTTAAAAGGATCCCACTTCCACTCCCTGGGAGGGTCAGAAGGGGGGGGGGTGCGGGGGGGGTAATGAAGTCCATCTTGGATGGACCGCTCTGAAAGAGATGCAACTGTTCCCCAAGATGGAAGATTAAAGATAAACGTTGCTTCACAAACACAGACTCAAAGATTTTCAAAAGAACCAAAGAAAACACGTGGACCTGATTCTTCCCGCCTTCTTCAGTGCGCCGTGTTTCCCCCATGGCCCATTCCCAGGAACATCCTCTGGATTCCGACTCGGTCCGGCCCAGAGTCAACCTGACTGAGAGCCACCTGGTGGTGGCCTCCACCATCAGCCTCCCCTCCTCTCCTTCCTCCCTTCCTCCGTCCCTGCACACTGATTTGGAGAGCATGCTGCTGTGGACCCTGCAGGAGCCCAGCACCATCGCTTTGACCACCATGTACACTCTGTCCTTCATGTTGGGATTCTTTGGGAATTTGACGTCCCTGCGAGTCCTCACCAACAGACGTAACCGGCGACTGGCGAGTGTCAGCGCCACGCGCAGCCTCCTGGTCAACCTGGCTCTGTGCGACCTGGCCGTGGTGTGCGTCTGCATGCCCATCACTCTGGGAAGCCAGATCTACACGGCCTGGGTCTACGGTGACCTCCTCTGCCGGGCGGTGCCCTTCACCCAGGCGGTCTCCGTCTCTGCCAGTGTGTTGACGTTGACGGTGATCAGCGTCAATCGTTACTACAGCGTCAAATCCCCTCTGCGAGCTCGGTCCATGTTCACCCGACGCAGACTCTTGGCCACCCTGCTGGTGGTCTGGGTGGTCTCCTTCGTCATGTGTGCCCCGATTGCGGTGATGAACCGACGGAGGGAGATCAGCTTTGGGACTTTTGCCATCTTGGTCTGTCAGGAGGAGTGGCCTCAGCATCGGCTGAAACAAGGGTAGGTGTAGTGTGGGGCTGTGCCCTTCTGACTGACAGGTACGACTGTGAGGTCACTGTGAGGTCGGTCTACATCCTGTGGTTCCAGTGCTGATCCCATTTAGCAGAAATTAGACAATAAAGCCCAGTGGGTTAAGAGTTACATCCGTGTTGTCCAGTGAGGTGGTGATACCCCCCTCCAGTGGCAGGGGTCAGCACTGTCTTTTCCTCTTCCATCTGCACTGATTGTCTATGTCATTTTAAGGCCACGCCCCACTGGTTGAATTCAGGACATAGTTAGCCAACAGTGACCCACGTGGTCTAGACTGTCTGTGATTGGACAGTGGTCCAGACTCATGGACCTCCAACCTCAGGCTGTTAGAAACAGAACCAGAGGCTGAAGTTAAACCAGCTCTTAATACTGACCTCCTGTGGCCTGTAACAACAACAACAACAACAACAACAACAATAGTAATAATAATGATAAATAAAAATAAATGAATATATTTAATAACAATAATAATATAATCATCTTATGTTTTCTCTTCATCAAACTCATTTTTGACTTTGTTTTTAATAATCTAGACACAGATGAATTTATATTTCATTAAATATTGGCAGTTTGATTCAGTTTTTTAAAGCGCATTCTCAAATGAAAGATTTTTTTTTTTTTTTCAAATAAAGACAGAAGCTGATGTTAATCTTTAACTGTTGATTCATCATTTTCTCATTCTTTCATCTCCAACTCAAGCCTGAAAAAGAAAAAAGAGTTTAAAAATAAATTTCAACGAGGAAGAGTCGGAACGTTCAACTGCAGCGTGTCGTGGTGTCGTGGTGTCGTGGTGTCGTGGTGTCGTGGTGTCGTGGTGTCGTGGTGTCGTGGTGTTGATGGCTCATCGACACGTTCCTTCGTCTGTTCCGCTGCAGTGAGACCTGGTTCCACGCTGTTACGAAGAGTGTTACGAACTGTTACAAAGACAGACGGACTGGTTGACGTTTATGGGCAGAATGCAGAACCCACTGAGCCACCGCGTCACTGAATGTCAGGTTAACGTTTCATTCTTCTTCAACAGATACAACGTGCTGCTGTTCGTTATGCTCTACTGCCTGCCAGTGACCTTTAACCTCACCATCGGCTTCCTGACCGGGAGACGACTGTGGGGAGGGAAAAGATCTACTTTCAGCGAACTGGACCCACGCAGCCGAGCGCTGCACAACTCCCGCCTAAAGATTCGGCAGAAAATCGCAAAGATGGTGGTGAGTCTGGTGCTGCTCTTCGCCACCTCCTGGCTGCCGCTCTATCTGGCCGACCTGTGGATCGACTGCGTCCAGAGGCCGCCGTCCTGGCTGCTGCAGACACGTCCGTTCGCTCAGTGGTTGGGTCTGACCAACTCCAGCCTGAACCCCATCTGTTACTGTCTGATCGGAGATCTGTACCGATCGGCTAAGGTGATCCGCACCAGGTATTACCAGAAAGTGGCTTCTCTCTTTGGCCCCGCCCCCTTCTCTGAGGCCACCGCCGTCATGTCTCCAGTTACTGAGGGAACCCAGACCAAAGAGTCTGCCGCTGAGCACCACAACATCTCTGCCGCCGCTGCCGCCGCGTCTTTGGTCACCATCCCCAGGCTGCTGAGCTTAGCTCGAGGACAGATGGTCAGGGGCAGCACGGGACGCCAGGCGGGATCTGACCGCAGCCTCTCAGACTGGTGCCGCTCCAGTCCCAGTCTGTGGGACGGCTCGCTGTTCTCCTGCCAGCTTCACACGCTCCAGAGTTCCATACAAAGGGGCAACTTCCTGCAGACCAGAAGACACTCGATGGAGGAGGGGGGCGGGTCGTTAACTCTGAGAATGGAGTCTGAGGTCGTGGACGGGTTTCCTGTCAGGAGGCGTTCAAGTCTGTCCGCTGAGGAGAGAGACGCCAGGGATGTTCTCTGCTCTGGACAAACCTGTAATCTGGTGGGAGATCAGGAGGAGGAGGAGGAGGAGGAGGAGGAGGAGGAGGAGGTGACTGATATGACCAGCCTGTGAACACTGCACAGGATCCAGTGGATCAACAGGAAGTTCTGGCTCTTGGTTCGTCACACTGTCGTCACAGAAGTCAACATTTTTGTCCTGTGGATTTTTTCTCATTGATCATTTGTTCTCTCTCTCTCTCTCTCTCTCTCTCTGTATGAACTCCAGTGACATCCAGTGTTCGCCCTGACCACTCCAGGTTCTGTTGGCCTGCAGGTGGAGCTGTGGTGCAGTGAACTCTGAGCTAAACCACCAGTTATCATCAACTGGGGTGGGTTACAGCAGCGATGCACTGGAATCATATCTGACGCAGCACAACTGCTGGTCACTGCTGGTCACTGCTGGTCACTGTGCAGTGAACTGTGCAGTGCTGCTCCTCTCTGTAGCCCCTCCCCCATCATCCATCATCCATCATCCATCATCCATCATCCACCCATCATCCATCATCCATTATCTATCATTTATTATCCATCATCCATCCATCATCCATCATCCATCATCCACCCATCATCCATCATCCATTATCTATCATTTATTATCCATCATCCATCCATCATCCATCATCCATCATCATCCATCATCCATCATCCATCATCCACCCATCATCCATCATCCATTATCTATCATTTATTATCCATCATCCATCCATCATCCATCATCCATCCATCCATCCATCCATCCATATATGTATACATGTATATGTATGTCTAATATATACAGTATATCATCTATATATATAGATATATATATATATATGGGGGGGGGGGGTGATCATTCAGATGTGCTCTGACCTAGAGTAGAACCCTGAGAGCTGTATGGACCCCCTCCCCAAAGAAATATTGACTTAAAACAACACACACACAGTTTCAGGTTGGTGAATAGGATATACAGTATATATACAGTGGTCCATATCACCCCCCCCCCCCCCCCCCCCCCCCCGCCGCCTCCTAATTTGCAATGAACAGGCAAAGCTGAAGGCAGGAGGGAGGGGCGTGCAGGGGAGCCGACATCTGAAAAAGGCCTCCTAAAAACACTTAATGACTCATCATTCTGCTCCTCAACAAGGCCGAGTCATCGTCCGTCTGAGCCGCGCACACATCTGCACAACACCAGGAACTAACCTGGCGTCAGGCGGAGGTGCGTCACTGAAACATGTGCGCTCTGAGTCGTCGGGCAGAAAAAAGAAAAAAGATTAGTGCTGTGATGAATGTTGATCTGAGTGTAGCTCCACAGAAACACAGTGATGATGTCATCGGCCCCGGGCCCCTGATCAGCTCCACCGTCTACACACACTGTGAAGAGGTTAAAATTTTTTTATTTTTAAATTGCGTCTGATTTGTGAGTTTTATTTTTATGTTTTATGAAAAGGTTTTCATCAGGATTTGACATCTGATCTGTGAAGTGGACTCCCTGATTTAAACTCTACTTTAACCAGTTATTGGTTCACAACTTTTTTTTTCTAACTGTATTTTCAAACATTCTTCCACAGGAAAACCAGTCTGTTCAATCTGTCCCTGGCTATGAAGTTAGCTAACATTTAACATACATTTATACTGCTAATGTTTTTTTTGCCAAGTTTTTACATTTAAGAAAACTGTGACTCACATCTGAGTGATGATCCAGTACAATCTGGGTCACATGACGCGTGTCCGTTTCTGTTCTTCCACATATGATCAATATGAACTTTACAGAAATATTTGTTCTACATCATGACTTTCTACAGTCTGTGTCATGTCTGTAATGTCTGTGGAAAAGAATTGTTCCTGCTG
>NC_024315.1:4339559-4343231 GCF_000523025.1 Cynoglossus semilaevis | reverse complement strand
GTCAGAAACCGCCATTACTGCTGTCCTTGTCTTTTATTGTCGTCGTGTGATAACGTCTGGACGAACTCGGAATACTGTGACCTGAAACATTTACAAAGAAGCCTCAGCAGACATGGAAGATCAGACACGAACATTCAAAGACAGATTTATTTAGAAACTTCTGGAAATTCAAGGATCGATTTGTCATCGGATGAACAACGGAGACTAAACATTAGCCTCGACGATGTTAAGGTGAGGGGAAACCGAGAGACACAACCACGGACTTCAGCTAGAAGTAAAGGTAAGGCTGACTATGGTTTTTAAAAATAAGATGGGAGTAAGTAGAAAACAATATTTGATAAGTTTTGGCCTTAAATATTTTATTTCTTCTCATTTTGATGGACAACCTTCGATTAAAGCAGCAGAATTTAAAGTTTAAAAAAGAACTGTATTTTTCCTGAAGGTCTAAATTAAATTAGTGCTGCTCTCATCTCATCTCTAGACTTTAATTTGTTTACAGTAAATATGAATTTCTTAGACACAGGAAGGAGTTCTGTCCATTTCTATAAAGAATCGTTCTTTGTAGAACAGATGTGTTCCTGTGGATGTGTTGGTGTTGATGTTGGTGTTGGTGTCACTGAAAGGGGAATGTTGATGGATATGAACCATGAGCAGGTGATGATGTTGGAGGTGAACAGTGAAGTAAGATGCTCTTTTCACTTCTTACAGTTGTAACTCTGACCTCAGCAGCCGTTAACTTCACTGTACTTTACTGTACTTCACTGTACTCACTGTACTGTACTGTGCTTCACTATACCTCACTGTACTTTACTGTACTTCACTGTACCTCACTGTACTTCACTGTACTTCACTGTACGTCACTGTACGTCACTGTACTTCACTGTACCTCACTGTCCTTTACTGTACTTCACTGTACCTCACTGTACTTCACTGCACCTCACTGTACCTCACTGTACCTCACTGTACTTCACTGTACTTCACTGTACTTCACTGTACTTTACTGCACTTCACTGTACCTCACTGTACTTCACTGCACCTCACTGTACCTCACTGTACTTCACTGTACTTTACTCTACTTTACTGTACTTTACTGTACGTCACTGTACGTCACTGTACTTCACTGTACCTCACTGTCCTTTACTGTACTTCACTGTACCTCACTGTCCTTTACTGTACTTCACTGTACTTTACTCTACTTTACTGTACTTTACTGTGCGTCACTGTACGTCACTGTACGTCACTGTACGTCACTGTACTTCACTGTACCTCACTGTCCTTTACTGTACTTCACTGTACCTCACTGTACTTTAATGTACTTCACTGTACCTCACTGTCCTTTACTGTACTTCACTGTACCTCACTGTCCTTTACTGTACTTCACTGTACCTCACTGTCCTTTACTGTACTTCACTGTACTTTACTGCACTTCACTGTACCTCACTGTACCTCACTGTCCCTCACTGTACTTCACTGTACTTCACTGCTCCAGCCATGTCTGCCGTCTACTTTCACTCCCTGTTGTTTATATGACCACAGCCAGGACCACTCTGGGCCACTACCTGAATATGGCTGTTGTAAGACATGAACGTGGAACTAGAATATCAGCAGTATCAGCAGTTGAATCCTATCAGGACGTGTTTTAAAGTTACAGTGAACGTCTTATGGTTCTCTACCCCAGGGACTGTTCCCACAGTGGTCCACACAACAGCAGTCGCTTGGAACTGAAGACAGAGAACAGAGAAGTGACTGCAGTGTTCTGTTAGTTCAGATTTGTCCTGACATTTACAAATCAACCTGGAGATAAATGACCATGAACAAATGTATTGACGCATCAGAAGGAAATAAAAGAGGGCATTGAAGGTAACACCTACTGCTTCATGAGTGGAAACGATACTCTGCTGCTCCCACGCCGACGACGTGCCAGACTTCAGTACAACGTGACTGTTCCTGGAGCAGCAAGGCTGAGAGAGTGGAGGCTGGTGTGGAGCTGCTCCACCCTGGGAGATACTTTCTACAACATCCTTCCATGTCAAACAGACAAGGTTAGTGATTGGTTATCGATTGACACCGCCTCCAGCTCTGTTCCTGCTTCAGTCTGCCCAGCCAGCAGGCCTGGACTCCTGACTAATGGACAGATGGTTGTCTGCTCTGTTGTCGTCCTCAGACTCTTCACACTTCAGCACAGATTCTAAAAAATGGTCTGGGAAGAATTTTCTTGTTTTTTGTTTGTTTTTCCTGTTCCCTCTAACCCTAACTTGTCATCTGTCGTTTCTTATGTCATCCTTAGTTTCCCTTCATAATAGCAGCTGTGCTTCTTTGGTTTCATCACCAGGATTTATGACGGTCACTCCTTCTTTGTTAGTGGCTGAAGCCGTGGCTCCAGTCAGGGGCAGGACGTCACCTGGAAGAGACTTCCTCCCCCGTTAACTGTCGGCCTCTGTCTGAGCCAGGTCACTGCTGACAAGTCGCTCGTTAAACTAACAGATGTAGTGCGATGGTCACTGTGTGGCGGTGGTGTACTGACCAAAGGTCACTGAGGTCAAACTGATTCCAGTCACACTGCACCACTGCATCCAGTTACACTGTGTTGTTGACCTGTGGATGGAAATAAAGCAATCTGGCAACCGCGTATCAACAATCATCAACACGCTGTCCTCAACCTGGTGGACCCCCCCCCCCCCCCCCCTCTTCTGACAGTACCAGTACCAGTATTACAGTAGTACTGTAGTATCTTCAATTGTTGGAGGAGAAGAATCAGCCTTTACATTCTGCTGCTCATATCTTCACCCTCTAGAATTCCAATCACGTTTATCACTCCCCCCCCCCCCCCCCCCCCCCCCATGTCTGCCCTTCATCACTCCATCTCTGCTCCATCATTTCACCTCCTTACCTCCTCCTTTTTTTGAATGGAGATCAAACCAGCCCTCAGCATTGGCTCAAATCCCTGAGGTCAGAGGTCAGAGCCCCTCCAGGTGACTCCTGGGGTGACGGGGGGGTTCATCCACTGAAGGTGGGAGAGTATGCCAGCAGGGACGATAAAACGCAGAAGACACATACAGCATATACATGGTAATATGTGATGCTGTGTACTGCTGTGTACTGCTGTGTACTGCTGTGTACTGCTGTGTACTGCTGTGTACTGCTCTGCAGACAGAACATTCTGATGGATGTGGCCAACGACATGGGCTGATGACGACTGTTCCCTGAAGAGGTGACATAAAAAACCAATGGAGGGAAAACATCTCCTCCCCCTGCTCCCCCTCCTCCCCCTCCTCTCTCTGGGCCTGGTCATTATCCAGTGATATTTGCATTGGCACCGTGGGGGATTATGGGAGCAATTTAATAATCTATAATTCACAATAAATCGTCTCCAAATATTTATAGATTAGTCACATTCATAGCAGTAGAAATTGAAAAAAAGGGCTGCAGCGCCTCCTGTGGCCATGAAAAATAAAGTTACATACAGTGAAGAAGACGAAAGAGAAACCTGACCTCCAACCACAGACTGTCATCAAGGAGCAGACTGTCCAATCACAACGCACACATCAGTCAGAAGATTTTTACACCAAATAAAAACTACATTAATAATTTCACTGAAGTAAACTGTTCAAAACTGGACCATGTTTAACCTGGTTAACCTGGTTACTGCTGTTACTCTCTCTCCCCCCCCCC
>NC_024315.1:4314874-4339491 GCF_000523025.1 Cynoglossus semilaevis | reverse complement strand
TCCAGCCTCCGTCCTTCTTCGTTAGGTGAGGGTAAAATCACTACTTTATTGATTCTTCTCTTTAACCTTTGCTTCATTTGATCTCTAACATTGTTATCTGTCCATCGTTCTACTTTTACCCTTCCAATCCAGTTTTTGCCTCCCCTCTTTTTTACCTCCCCACCCCCACTGCGCTGTGTTGCCCTCTTTATTATTATTACATAAATAATAGAAAATCTTCTTCTCCCCTCCTCGTGCTCCTGTCCATTTAATCATCTCTATTTTCATTTTAAATGACCAATTGTCCCACTGTTGTCCTGTTGGCTGGACATGGAACTACAGTTACTAAGGCAACACCGTCGTACAGGACACCTGGGCGGGGCCTGCGGCTCCTCGAAGAGCAGGGAGGAGGACCAAGTGAGGCCAGGGTTTTGTCTACCATTGACTGCTGAAGTGAGTGAAATCCTCTTGGGGGAAAGGATGAGAGAGTGAAAGAGAACGGACAGTGACAGGTGGCGCTGGTGAGGACATGTCCCTCCAGTTGACCTTTTCACATCAATTCACACGCCTCCTTTCCCTATTTTGATTACATCATTCCTTTAATTAACTAAACCCTCTGTCCTTTTTTCAAGGTTATTTTTCCTTCATCACTCAAATGAAACAACACGGGGAATTGCCCCGACCTTTGACGTAATGATGTCATAATTTTAGCTAATTTGATTTCTGCAGTTAATCAGCTAATTCTTTAACCAACCCCCCCTCCCCGTCGCCCCCCAAAACCTGTCATCCTCAGATGTTCTGTGCCCTGTCTTCAAAGTGCCTGTGGTGACTTTGAAGACAGGGTGTGGATAAAAAGGACTACAACGGCCTGTCAAACAGAACAGGGTGACTCACGGGAATGAACTACATATTTATGCAGGTCTAACGGGAGTCATTGTTTATGAAAAGGCTCAACAGCACAGGCTGCTGGTTGTCTTACGTACTTACCAGTGTTTGATAGTCAACAGATCCGTTTTTGTTAAAACGGACCTTTATTGTCGTCGCACGGCTGAAATAACCGTCTTTACATTTGGAGTATTCTCAGTACAATACATCGGCTTCCGATTTGTTGATCGTTTTATTATTTCAAGTAAGTATATACTGTATATATGGAGGGAGAGAGAGCGCGTAAGGATGAGTGTATCTATGCTGCCCTCTGTGGTATAATCTTTGCAATTTCAATAGAATAAAGTCCTCTTGTAACAGCAAAAAATATAAAAGCGGCTGAGAACCACCAGGTTGATTAAACATTAAGTAAACAGTAACATTATCGTTGTATTATTGTTTTTTTAAAACTTTTTTATCAACACGCAGACGTTTTATTTAGTTCGTCCAACGACCGGAGTTGATAAAGTCGCTTCATTAGTCCAGTAATGTGTGGCCTTTTAAGTCATCATTATCATTCTCTGTTGCAGAATTAAAGTCCTCACCAGCTTTTTATTGTCTAATTTCGAGAAGTCCCAGTTTAGAGTGGGTTTATGAATTACCCCCCGCGGTACGTCGAAATCTCGCGATACCGTTTCAACTCATTCGATCTAAACTGGAGGGATTTTTGTGACGTTTTGTGGAGTTAAGCTAAAAGGTTGCTACAGTGAGGCTAACCTGCCTTAACATATAGATGCTCGTCTCACAGTAACGGCCATGCAAAGGTAAGAACGTTAGCAGAAGATAAGAGGGCACTCCTCGGAGCGGAGCCGTTTGTTTGACCTGTATTAGCTACTTAGCTAGCTGTACGATAGCGAACCCCTCGACTTCACTGCGAAAGGCTGCTCTGTTATTCGATGATGACATGGTCATTTGTGTCCCACTCACTGTAAACGGGAACAAGTGCTGGGTTAGCTGCAGCTAGTCTGAAGTAGACTTGTATTTACAGCGCTGCACACATGTCTGTCGTCTTAAAGTTGTCTCACTGAACGTTAGCTGGACTAGCAGTGTTAGCAGTGACGCTCCTACTTTTTATGGTGTCCTGTACAAACCTCTTCTAACCAGACCCCCCCCCCACACCCCCGGCCCACCCCTTTCCACACGCCCCCCCGCCGTCTCAATACTATGGTCTTCCCGCGGCCTGTGTGGGGGTCCGTTCAAAACCCCCTGCGACCCACCCCCCCACCCCCCGAGTCCACTCCTTCCCACTCGCCCCCACGTTTCTTAGATTATAGCTAGCTAATATAAATAGGTAGTAACTTTAATTCCTTAAAGTTACTACAGCTACTGGCGTGTTTTCTATTGAACCAAGTTTTATACATGTCTAATAATAACTTGTTTAAATGACTTTCTCACTGACAAAGTGCTCATTATTCACATGAGACAGCAGTTTCCTGAATCCCTCATGAACTGATGTTGACTCAGTGGTTCACACTTCTGTGGTTGTGTCAAAACATACCATGATATCTGAGGCCTGTCTCTCACTCAGTCCTCCAGAATGGATTCAGAAGACGACACTACCGTTTTAACAACCTTGAAGTCCTTCAACTCCTTCATCAGCGACTCAGAGAAGAACTTGACTGAACCACCAGGATGCAGTTTCCGTCATCAGTTCAAACGCAGCATGGATGTACGTAAGGACTGAGAGCGTCATCATTTAGCCATAGAGAACCAGTTGGATGACAGAAAACTGTGATGACCTTGTTTGTGCAGGTTTTAGACGCAACAGAGAGAGCACAGTCAAAGAAACGCTGCCTTCAGTTGGACCACGAGAAGAAGCGGATGGAAGTGAGTCACAAACGAGCCAGATATGAACTGGAAAAGGCTGCTTCTGACAGGGCACGAGAGTTAGAGGTACATCCATGTGTCTTGTCCTTTGTCTCTAAAACTCACCTGCTCTCTGGCAACTTTCTGTTCAAACCTTTTGTCTTTGCATATTAAAGCATGAAATGGGCAGAAGTCAGGACCTCCTGGGAAAAATAATACGGTTAGAGGAACGAGAAGCTGATGCAGTCAAGAACTTGTCAGAACAGATGGAGACGAATCGTGCTCTCCGCAAGAACGTGATCGGCCTGACCAAGAAACTGGAGGAGCGAGATCTGTCGCTGAACACTGTCAACCAGGTACACACTGAAATGTACATGTACACAAATACAGTAGTAGCCTTGAAGTGTTCTCTCTAATGTGGATGGATTTCTTGCTCGGGTTCTCAGACCGTCAGTACTTTGAAGGATGAGATCAGGGAGTTGAAGCAGAAGATTCAAAATAAGGACTCCACAATTTCTGCTCAAAGTCTTGAAAACCAGGAAATGCAGGAGAGACTTGATTTGCAACACAGGTACTGGCTCCGCCCACATCCGTATTCACATCCGTCCTGAGCGATCTGATCGCTCACCTGTCATTGAAGTGTCTCATGCTTGCGTGGTCTACAACAGATCAGATCTGGTGTTTTAAGTCTACACTGATGTTTTTAACATAAAAGAGACGGCTCTTCACACGTCTCCTGTTTCCTGGTGTGGAGATGTTCCTGAAAAACTTCAAAATGTGCTGATTGTAGAACTCTTTGTAGAACTCTTTGAAGCACTTAAATATGTCCCCGACTGAACATGGATCTGTCATCAGTTGATCGGCCAGTGCTGGGTGTTGTTGCTAAGAGAAACGGCGATGCTCATGAATGTTCACACTGTGTCAACTTTTGTACATGATTTACAGGAAGTACCAGGAAGTGTATCAGCTGTGCCAGACTCTACAGGCGGCTGAATCCATCTGCTCTGAGCATGTGGTGAAGATTAAGGTATCACATGAATGGAGATGTAGCAGCAACATGTGATGGATGGTTGTGAACATATCACATATACTGTATATATTCTACAAATATATGATATATGTGCGTGCAGATCAGTGGTGTTTGTGTGACTTCATCTTTTATCTGTGGCAGGAGTTGGAGAGACGTCTGGCTCTGCAGGAGCAGGACATGGCGGTTGTGACGACTGTGAAGCTGGAGGTGGAGAAGGTCCCAGAACTGGAGAACGAAGTGAAACGCCTCCAAGAAGAGAACAACTTCCTCAGGTAAAAAACATTATATTCTTTACAGCTGTTCAGATGTTTCCATGGTTCAGTCCTGCCACCTATAAATAAAATGTTTGAAGTATTATTTATTTGGTGACACTTATTTGGAATGCTGTACCGTGTTATATACATAGATTACAGAATTCAATTAATCCAATCAAATTAAATGATCCTATTTTGATTTGGTAGATGTTGATTTTTTTCACGTTGTGGTTTTTACCTGTATTTCAGGGCGTCAGTAAACTAACAACAATGACCTACAGTGGTGTGAAACGTTAACCTGTTAATCTCTCTGTCGCTGAACTACTAACTTCATAGTTACTGCAGTGATTCTTGTCTGCTGTTATAGATGCAGGATTCTGCAGTCAAGTATAGTTGTCCCTAATTATTTATGCAACGTTTGTGGTTTAAGTTCCACATGTACATGTAGTCACCTGCTACGAGCTCGTCCTTGTTGCAGTGGAACACCAAATCCCAAATTCCCCAAATAATTTCTCCTGTTTATTTTGACCAGTGATATCACAGAGAATTTTAGGTTGATGGAAGAGGAGGTGGAGGGTCTGAGGAGAAAATTGGAAAGGATGGAGAAAACCAAAGAGGATCTGGTCAAAATGGAGCTGCAGAAAGAGGTGAACACTTTTGGGACGACTGGACTCTGTGAAATACTAGGTTTTCAGAATCGTAATTCACATGGTTTGTTTGTTTGTTTATTTATTTATTTGTTTATTTATTTATTTCTCCATTTATTTATTTCTCCTAGAGACTGGCAGAAAAACTCCAAGCCTGGGAAAACCTGCAACAATCTACTGGTCTTAATATAAGGTGAGATTTATATAGAACTATACTGTAGGACTTTTTTCCCCAAAGGAAAATGCAGAGTTGCCACTAGATGGTGCTGTGGTCTCTCTGTACGGAGGAGGTTTTTTCAACGCTCGATCCCAAAAGGTGTGTGTTTGTTTCTACCTGCCCGTGTGAGCAGTCAGTAATGAGAGAATTATCACGTGTTTCCTGTCGAGCAGCTCCGACAGATGATGCTGACGTCACAGTCGGGTACATGTGCATTACATGCACATGTACCCGCATCATTTAGTCTGTCATTAAGTCAGAATGGTGTGATGTTGACAGAATATGAAATAGGACACACACACACACACACAGTAGCTGTGTGGTTTTGTTAAAGGACTGAAAGAATGAAGACGTTAGCTGCTCAGGGAGGAAATATGGAAATGAAGGACGTTTTATTAAACCATACATTACAGTGTCTGAGAGCGTGTCTTTATTTCACCCTCACTGAATGACCTCTGAGGGTTACAGATAGTTCTGCACTCTAAGGTTCTGGTTGGTCCATTAGACACTCAGCAGTAAATGTTGCCGTTGTGTCGCTGTTGTGTGGGTTAGAATCACAAGAATTTAACAAGACTCTGGGGTAAAACGGTGGTTTATGAATCACCTTCCTGAGGGCAGGGGGCGTCAAACCTCACAGTTGTGACGCCTCCTAACTGATGGTCTACACAAGCCTTTATTTCCCAAAACAACAGGGTGTCTGCTACATTTTCTTCAAGAAAATCAGAAAACAACGTCTGGTAAAAGCCGAGGCCAAGGTTCTTCTCTCGGCTCCACCATGTGGGTGACACCACTCTGTGGTGCTTCCATAAGTCATGGGATTATTTCTACACCGCAGCCGTCAACCTGCCACAGGAAAACGACGACCATAAATTCAGTATTTATATTTTTAATTACTCCATCACGAGTGAGTGAGTACTATCTGGTACTGTGGTTTGTACTGGGGTACTGTAGGTTGTACTGTGGTTTGTACTGTGGTACTGTTTTACTGTGTTAGCCCAGTGCTTCTCAAACCTTTGTTCTCACTCCCCCCCCCCCCCGTCAGCCCAATATACATTCTGACAAATCACATTTAAATGTATTGAACTAAGAGCAGGTGACGTCATGTGTCTTTCTCTCTCTCTCTCTCTCTCTCTCTCTCTCTCTGTGTGTGTGTGTGTGTGATCTGCAGGAAACCAGACGATCTGTCCAGGGAAGTGGTTCAAATCCAACAGAGAGAAATTGCTCTGAAGGAGCAGAACTACACTCTGAACAGCCGGTGATGCACCCTCCTCCAATCATTTACAAAAACACACTTTCAGTTCTCACAGCCTTAAAACTGTTTCTTCTGGAGAGCTGGCAGCTGGCTGCCCCCTCTTCCCCCCCCCCCTCTCCTTCCTCCTGTATCTATTAAAACCTATCTCTCAGAAAGTCCTAAATTGTCACAAAGTTAATTAAACTGGTCCTGACTCTGATAGCATTCCTGACACCCCCCCCCACCCCCGGTCTGTGTGTGTGTCTGGAGAGAGAGAACATTTTTAAGTGAGACTGGTGAAATTCACTAATTAAAGGTGTCCTGCTCAGATGCGGCGGTGACGTCTCTCACGTTCCCTCCTCCGTCTGTCTGAGAGGAGCTTCATTATCTCACAGACGTGTTGACCTAATTTAAACATAATCACATTAAATGCTGGGGTACGGGCAGGAAGGCTGACGGCAGCTGCAGGTACAACTACTGCCCTCTGGTGGGTGTCATGATTGATGGGACTTCACAGAATTAGTGCTGCATTCGTATCAGAACCTCATCTCAGAATAATTTGGTGTTAGGCTGGAAAAGAAGAGAGCTGGGTTGTAATACCTCTCTCTCTCCCTCCCTCTCTCTCTCTCTCTCTCTGTGTGTGTGTGTGTGTGCGCTGCATTCTAATGTTCATCTTTGTGTGTCTGTCAGTGTGAGGAATGTGGAGCGCATGCAGACCGAGCTCCATGCAGAGCTTTCCTATCAGTGCAGCAGGACTGTGGAGGAGCAGAAGAAGAGGGAGACGCAGGAGGCTTTGGTCCGACGCCTGCAGAAGAGAATACTGTTACTCACAAAGGTGGCTGCCCCGCACGAACCTCACTGCACTATCATTTTAATAGTTGTTTAGGTTTGTTGACATGTCTCCTCTCATCTACCTTTGGTGATTGGTCGACGACAGTCATGTGACTGCTTTCTCCTGGGCTCTAAATATGCCCGTCACAATCCCCCCGACTCTGCAGTTCCTGACTACAGCTCCCAGTGATATTGATTTGTTGCTGTGTGAAGTGTCAGATCAACATGTTTGGACTCCTCTCACTCATCTTTTACACCTCACTGTTTTTTTTCTTTGTGTTTTTTTCCCCTAAATTTCTGCAAGAGCTAGAGCTTTTGCTGCAGTGTCACGTCTCCTCCCACGGAGCCACAGTCACATTTCTAATAACTCAATAAAACAGACGACATAAAAGCAATTCTGGGAAACGAAGGATGAAAAGATTAATAACGGTTTTATCGCTCCATCGTGCCCCTCGGTGATTATTCTCCAAATGAAAGTTTTATCAGAAGAGCTGGTAGATTTTTGATTTAGATTGAATGAATTCCTCTGCACATTAATAGACGGTAAATAACAGCGGGATATGAAGTAAACCTACACACTGACCTCTACAGGTGACTTTAGGTTTCTGTTTCGTCCTCCGCTGTTGTTTTTCTCTCTGTGTTAGAGACTGATGAACGACAAATGTCACTGCTGTTCATCTGAAGATGATGATCTGGTGGAGTCTCTAATGTTTCACTGGCACCAAATCCCAGCCTGTAGAAAAACATCAGCTGTTGTCAGATGAAAATGACGACTCACTGCTGGGTGTTGACCTGGTCTCCCCAGGGTTAGGGTTAGGGTTAGGGTTAACTAACCCTAACCCTAACCCTGTCACTACCTTCAGTCCATCACTGGGCCACATCTAAAGACAAACGTCCACAAGGATCACCCTGTCCTCCCATGTGCTAGTTACATCTGTCTTTGAACTTTTTGACTAACCCTTGTGCGTTTGACAGGAGCGCGACGGCATGAGGGCCATACTGGAGTCTTACGACAGCGAGCTGGCAGCCACGGACTATTCTCCGCAGCTCACCAAAAGGCTGAAGGAGGCAGAGGAGATGCTGCAGAAAACACAGAGTCACAACGCAGAGATGGAGGTTGGTGTTGACTCCGTTCCTCCTTCAGTTCTTCTTGTGGAGTGAATCCACGGGACACACCTGAGATGTTCTTCGTCTTTGTCGTCCCACTACCACAGGTTCAGCTCTCCAAGACACAGGAGGAGATGACAACACTCAGACTGCAGCTACAGGCGGTGAGTACCAACACACTGAGCGACTGTACCTGTGGCTTCACTGACGTCGAGTCATTGGTTTCAAATGTGTAAACATTCACAGATTTAATTTAGATTAAAGAACTAGATAATATTTTTCAGTATAGTGAACATTTCACCAGATTGGATTAAAAAACAAATCTGTGATATACTGGGGGAGTGAAAGGAGAACCACCATATAGAGAGGGAACAGTGTATATGAGATTAGATTAGATTAGATTATAGAACTCGATGGAAGACTGAAGGAGGCGACAGTTTGTGCACTGCTAGCCAATCACTGTAATCAAATGGAACAGCAACTGGTCCAGCCCACCAATCCATCCAACCCGGCCCACAACTGGATGACCACAATATTACACTACCAGCACAACACCCAGTAGCCAATCAGAAAAGTCATTGAAGGCTAGCCGTTTGAACTGCGTTAGCCTGTAAAAATCCATGAGTTAGCCGTAGCAAGGTTCAAAGTGTGTGAAAAAAGTAGCGGCTTATAGTCTGTTTTTATAGTGCTGCATGTGAGATATAACTGGTTTGACAAGGTGGGACACCAGTGAGGGACCAGTATTGTCTCAAATATGGAGACCAACTCTGGGACTTCATTTAAAGTGAAGTTGCTCAAACTGTGAATGGTCTGCAGCTCTTCCTCTTCTCACTCCCTCTGTCTCCTGTCTTCTTGTTACCAAGGAGACATTAACACAGTCATGGTGATGAAGTATCCATGTATGAAATCCACACGGTATAGCAGTACCGTGATCCCTTGCTAAAACGCGGTTTACTTTTCACGGTTTCGCTACTTCACGGATTTGCATCGTGCTTTTTGTTCTGCATTCTGATTGGCTAAAAAGTCACTCCGCTTCTTCTCTACCTGTGCGCCAATAACGTTGCGGTTTAATATGTACACGTACGTAAAACAGCTTGCCAAATTGACATTACGTACGTGCAAATTCTCTTTCAATTTCGAGTTTATCAAACCCCATAATGTCGACAAAACGCTCTGGACCGGCAAAAGTACCTGCGGTAGGGACCAAAAGGCAGCGGAAGATGCTGTCTATCGGTGATAAAGTCAAACTATTGGACATGCTAAATGAAGCTAAAAGCTATGCGGCTCTAGGTCGGCATTATGGAATTAATGAATCTTCCGTTCGTTCCATAAAGAAGGAAGAAAAAAACATAAGGAAGACAGCAGCAATAAGTTTTAATAAGGATTCAAAAAGGGTTGCAACTGCCCGCAACAAGACCAGGTAATTTGTATTTTTTTCATAATCATTTTTAATTTTCTCCCGTTCACGGTGGGCGGTGCTAATCTCCGCAATTTGAAGCCTTCTGTTCACGTTGATGATTAAAATTATTATTTGACAGTACATTACAGAAGTTATTTGTTGAAATGTTTCTAAAGTACTTTTATTTTACTTTATTTGTGAAACAAATGGTTGAGACTGTAAAATGGTTTGTTCGTTCTTTCTCTTCTTTTTCTGAGTATTTAATTGTAAAAAAAATAAAGATTTCTACTTCACGGATTTTGCCTATCACAGGTTCTTTTTGGAACGTAACCCCCGCGAAAAACAAGGGTTTACTGTACTGGATTTCTTCATCCAGGGGTGAGGACGCACTGAAAGACAGACAGATTCTGTCAGAAAGACACGCACCGCTTGTGCAAATAACAGTTTGATGAATGAAACTGAAGTGAATGAAGGGTCGGGTGTGTGTGTGTGGGGGGGTGTGTGTGGGTGGGTGTCGGTCTGGAACAGATGATATAAACACTCCAACGTTCATGTTCTCCTTGGTCCGTCTCAGATGGAGGCGGAGCTTCAGTCAGTGAAGAAACAACAGGCCTCCGCCGGTGACAGCAGCTCTTTATTGGACAGAGAGGAGGTGGACAACCTCAGGTAGTAACACTGTTCTGTTGGAGGTGTTCATCTGAGGTAATCCAACCCAGATTATAGTGACTGATGTTGGTCCGTGTGTTTCAGACAGAAGATAGAGGAGTTAGAGGCAGAGCGACAGCGACTGGAGGAGCAGAACAACATTTTGGAGATGAGACTGGAGAGACACAACCTGCAGGTAGGTCTCACAGCTCAAACCTCAGGCTGAGTCATACTGACCACACCAACATCTGACAGGCGGCTGGGGGTCATTGTCAAACAAACACTTCTCCTCATGTGTCAACTTTAATTCAAAGTAGAAATCCTGTTAGAAACTCTGAGCTGGAACTCATCACTTCAATAAAACACAGACACTGATCTGCTTCCTCCTCTTACACCATCCCCTTACTACTCTTTCAAATTGGCTTTACGTGTGTGTGCGCGCGTGTGTGTGCGCATGCGTGCTGCAGTTTCTCCAGTGGCACTGACTCACACTGTGCCAAACTGCAGCCACAGCTCCGTCTAATCAAACCTGTGAGGGGGAGAGAGGAGCTTCCATTTACTGCAGGGTGAATAAAATCCATGTGTGCTCAAACATGACCACCACATTTAAGGCTATCCACAACTCAGGCGCTGTGTGTGTGTGTGTGTGTGTCAGCGTGTCAGCCCTGCATGGTAACAGCAGCAGCTCAGTTGGTACTTTAGAATCTCCTCCTTTTACAGCAGACAGTGTAGAGATGAGGAGCTGAAGACAAGGGACTGGAAAGTTAAGGAAGAATTCAAATGTGTTTGAATTTGGACTTTATTTGAAACACGTCACATCAGCGACTGCTTTGTCACTGCTCCATCTCACCCATGGTTTCTTTACCTGCTTTAAAAAGCTCTTTTCTGCTGATGTGGTCTTAGATCTGTGGGTTCATCCCCCCCCCCATCCCCCCCTCATTTACACTGTTTGTGCAGAGCGGTATCAGATGTGGGTTTGTTGTTTTTTAATAAAGTATATTTGGCCTTAGGCAGATTCAGGGGCTCTGCTCTCTGTGGTGTAGAGTCGGCCCTATGTGGATGACATAGGACATGATTTACAACTTTCCTTATTCAGGAAAATAAATGAACAAACAGAGTGAGTCTGGAGATGATGTCACTGCTCCTTCACTCTGTTGTTAAAACGTCTGACACATCCTGGAAAAGCTTCGTGTGTGTGTGAATACATATCTAAACAGTTGATATGGTTTGTAAACCTGTGTGTGAACAGGCTTTCCTCCTCCCCCCCCCCTCCCCCCACTGCGCTCCATGTTGTTTCTGCAGCCCTTTCTGCAACTGACTCCTTAATCAAGAGTGTGTGTGTGTGTTTGCCTGCTGTGCTTCAAGCTCAGATAAATACATGTGTGTGTGTGTGTTTTCTCCCATTCCTCCACGCCTGTAGCGCTGGTTTAACAGGTTCTGGGTTAAGAAAACAAACGGAGGTCGAAGACGACGATGAAGACTCTTGAATATTGAACACATTCTTTCAGCTGATTTGTTCTCACTTCTCAGGACCGTCAGGTCCATGGTATTGTACCTGCAGTGGGTTCTGTCCAAATATTTACCTCGGCGTCAGACGCCCCTTTCTCTTCTCGTGGTGGGGAGAAGGACCGCTGTATTTGATATGAAAGTCTACGTTTCTACATTTCTAAACTCCTTTTTTCCTCAGGGAGATTACGATCCGGTCAGAACCAGAGTTCTACACTTTAAAATGAACCCCACCACTGTTGCTAAGCAACAGCGCCAGCAGGAAGTGGAGGCTCTCCGGGAGGAAGTGACACATCTGAGGGAGCTTGTGCGCTCCTTGCAGGATCTGGGCCGTTCTCCTGAAGACCCCCGTTTACACATCTCCAACCTGAGCCTCAGTCTGCCGCCCTCAAAGGAAGTTCAAGGTAGGACACAAACAGGCACTTCCTGTCTGCTTCAATAACTAGTCACAAAGTCCCAGCAGTCTGGACTTGGTCTGCCTCCAAAGTCAGGACGGTTCAGAACGCATCATCAGTTGAGAGAGTGGTCTGTGTTATTCTCACAGCTGTCGTCCAGTGTCACCGTCTGGAGGTCTTTATCAGTCTGTGTTACCGAGGAGACGGACTAGAACGACACTGAAGAATAGAACAGAGCCACCAAGACTTTCTGCTTCTGGTGCTTCTTCTTAAAATTCTCAGGGTTCTCAGCTGATGGTCAGAATGACCGACTCTCGACTTCTCTGACGTCTTCTGTGAAATAACATTTAGCATGAAGTTCAAAATCAGGGCTCACACACATCAGATGTTTCTTAACCCTAACCCTAACTGATGATCTGATTTGTTCATGACATTCATAAATCATATCAAAATGGTTAGAAACAACCAGTAACCGTGGTTTATCAGTTGTTTCTGTTCTCCTCAGCTTCATTTCCCACATGCTGAAGTCGGAACGTCGTGAATGATTCCTTCTAGAAAAGCTGTTTTCACCCAGATTTCTCCAACAAACCTGAATCAGTGTCATTATAGTAAATGGATTCTCAGCCTCTTCCTGCTCCTCTGAGCTCAGTGCTGTGGAGTGGACTGTGGTGTTGATTCACAATCACTGGTCGGCTGTTGTAAATAAAACAGCAACTCTGACGCACGTCTGTCTCCACAAACTTTGTCTTTTAATTAGAGTTACGCAAGCAGATGGAAAGCTGTGAACTGAAAAACCAGAGGCTGAAGGAGGTGTTCCAGAGAAAAATCCAGGAGTTTCGCACCGTCTGCTACGTCCTGACAGGATATCAGATAGACATCACCACCGAGAACCAGTACAGACTCACCTCGGTGTATGCAGAACACATGGAAGACTCTCTGCTCTTCAAAAAGGTATGTATGCAGTTTGTTCCTGGGGTGGTGGACGCGTTCTGGGGTGGTGGACGCGTCTCCTGGGGTGGTGGACGTGTCCTGGGGTGGAGGAGGTCTCACTGGTCTGTGACAGCAGTGACGGAGGTCTCTCTGGTCTGTGACTGCGGTGACGGAGGTCTCTCTGGTCTGTGACGGAGGTCTCTCTGGTCTGTGACGGCTCTCTGGTCTGTGACCTCTCTGGTCTGTGACTGCGGTGACGGAGGTCTCTCTGGTCTGTGACTGCAGGGGGGTGGGTGTTGTCGGGACAGCACGCACACACGGGACAGCACGCACACACATAAAGGCAAGACGGAAATGGTCCGAGATGAAGGTGGAAGGGTCCAGTCCACGACCATATAACGAGTGTGGAGTTCTGTTAGCTAAAGGCACGTTAGCGCTGGCTGTCCCCAGGTTGAGGTGTGTGTTGAAGTGACGAGTCCACACTGACTGCTGTGATCGGACTACACTGTATCAGAAACAGTCTGATACAAAGGCCAACGACACTGGACCAATGGGAAATCTGCATTTAAATTGAAAGGCATTCATCTGCATATTTCTCATTCTGCCATTAATTTGCCTCCTGCTCTCTGCCCTACCAGTCAGCTGCTGCCCCCACCTGGTGCTGTTGTTGGCAGTGCTGCTGCTAAATACCCCCCACCCCGACTGTATTTCCTGTCTTCAGGTCTTATGTTGCTCTAATCTTTGAGAAACAACCACTGGTTTGTTTCCTGACGTAGGTCAGATAACCTTAACCAGATAACCAGTTAGTAGTGACCAACGTCTCGACTCAGTGTCAAAGAAATGAAGCAGTGCAGTGAGGCGGTCATGAGGAAGTCACAGGAACCACGGTGTGAACACAACTGTTAGACCTTCTCTCCTGGGTCCACATCAAGAACTGTGGTGATGATGATGATGATGGTGGTGATGATGGTGGGGATGATGATGATGATGGGGATGATGGTGATGATGGTGGTGATGGTGATGATGGTGATGATGATGATGATGGGGGTGATGATGATGATGGGGGTGATGATGATGATGGGGGTGGTGATGATGATGGTGGTGGTGGGGGTGATGGTGGTGATGGTGGTGGTGGGGGTGATGGTGGTGATGGTGATGATGATGGGGATGGTGATGATGATGATGGTGGTGATGGTGATGACGATGATGGTGATGATGGTGGTGGTGATGATGATGATGAGGAGGGTGGTGATGGTGGTGGGGGTGATGGTGGTGATGGTGATGACGATGATGGTGATGATGGTGGGGATGATGATGATGATGGGGGTGGTGATGATGATGGTGATGGTGATGGTGGAGATGATGATGATGATGGTGGTGATGGGGATGATGATGATGGGGATGATGGTGATGATGGGGATGATGGTGATGATGATGATGATGGTGGTGATGGGGATGATGATGATGGTGATGATGGGGATGATGATGATGGTGATGTGATGTGTCATGATGGGGGGTGGGGGGGGCAGCTGTAAACAAACATTCTCATGATTTTAGTGTTTCAGCTAAAACACAGGTGAGAAGACTCCTCCCCTTTAATGACTCCTCCTCCTTCAGCCCACTGTGAATGCACACACACACACACACACACACACACCCACACACACACACACACACACCTGCTTGGCTGATCCTGGTGTGTTTGTCTCTCTGTCGACTCAGAGCTCCAGTGGGAACATGCAGCTGATGGAAACGGAGTTCTCCAAGACTCTGGGGGAAATGGTGGCTCTTCATCTGCATCACCAGAAGAGCATCCCAGCATTCCTTTCTGCTGTGACCCTTGACCTCTTCAGCAGACAGACCACAGTCTGAAAAAGCAGCCGTCAGACCTGTGAAGATTCATCCTTCTGACTTCAACTTTTCTTCTTTTATTATTTCTGCCTTGTTTGATTTTTTTTTTTTTTTTTTTTTAATAAAATCAAAAATTTCCTCAAAAGCTCTGACGTTTGAAGCCACCAGGGGGTGTGGTGTGCTGGAGGAGCCAACGATGTGTCGTGACCTTAGAGAAAGAGGTCACACCTTTTTAATCAAGTCCAACCAACAGTGGAAAGTCTTTGTGTTTTTGTTTTCCACCGACACTGGATTGTTTTGTCTTTTTTTTTTTTAACAAAAAAAATCATAAAAAAGTAAAAGCTGAGTTGTGTTACTTATTGTCGATAATTCAAAGCTGATCAAGACAACGATAAGAAAAGCCGCTCTTTGAGACCTGACACTGAAAAGTGTTTCAAATGTTTGTGGAGAGAAAGCAGACGTTGAAAGAAATGCTTTTTTATTGTGCTCATTAAAATCTTTTTGACAGGAAAATAAAGAAACCTCAGAGAGATCCTATGGCAGAGTGTCTCTCTCTCTCTCTCTATACATAGCTCTCTCGGTCACTCCTGAGTCGTTTCAACACGAGGATTTCCTCGCAGTGTAATCCACGTTCACTTCAGTGTTTCTGGTGAGAAGTCCGTTCCCACTCACCGGGCGTTTAAAAAAAAAAGTTTGTTTTTCGTCATGGTTCAAAGAACAGCAGAGCTGGGGGGGGAAGGGGGGGTCACAGTTGAAAGAACAGCCCTGTGGTCACGGGCGTAGAGTCTGATGGGGACGAGCTCTGCTGCTCTCTGACAGATGAACGGAACACAACCAAAGAAGGAAAAGTACAGTCAGTCGTTAAATACGTTGCTACATTGATATTACTGTTACCTAGAGAATCCTCAAGTGAGGCTTAAGAATCAAACAAGCAATTAGAAAAACTGCAGTCGTTAAAGTATCGGCTTTTCAAAGCAATGCGAGAGTTCAAATATCAAACCAAAGGTCAAGGTTTAAGGCTGTTGTTGAGTTAAAGCCACAATCTGGACGTGTGTGTAGGGTAAAAACAACCACAGTGCACCACTTCCTGTCGGAGCGTTTGTGCTGCAGCAGCACAGGAACCGTGTGACCAAACTGCTGCTGCTGCAGCTGCTCCTTTGGAATTTTATTCTAAAAAGAGGGAAAACGGTTTTTCCATGGGTTTTTTGTTTGTTTGTTTTAACAGAGCTACTGCCAACAGCTGACCAGCCAACAGCTGACTAACCAACAGCTAACCAGCCAACAGCTAACCAGCCAACAGCTGAGCAGCCAACAGCTGACCAGCTAACCAGCCAACAGCTGACCAGCCAACAGTTGACCAGCCAACAGCTGTGGTGATGTCACTGAGCCAGGATTATGGCTTTAACTGGACTCGATGACTTTGATACAGGGTTCAAGTCTTCATGGTTCATCACCTCCGTTCTGTGCTGTAAAATTAGCTTTCATTCTCCACCCCCCCAGTTCTCCCTCTTGTGGTAATGCCGATCATTGCAGCACATCAAACGTGGTGACTTTCCCTCAGCTTCCTGTAATAACAACCTGCACAATTTTAATAAAACTGGTATCCAGTCCTGGTGTCAAGATGAAACCTGTGATGAGGTCGAGACCCCCGTACAGTTACAAACAGTGACGTTCTCTAAGATCAGGAAGTGGATATTTTCCTTTGTGTCCAGTTGTAAAACACAGTTTGACGAGAGCCCAGACATGAAAAAAAAAAAAGAATTCCAGCTACTGCAGTATTATTTCTCATAAAATACATTCATCTGTGTGGTGGTGGTGGTGGTTGTTGTTGTTGTTGTTGTTGTTGTTGTTGTTGTTGTTGTGTGTGCGTTGTTTCCCTCGGACAGTTGTGGTGTTGACTGTGTGTGTGTGCTAAAGTAGCAACTGCTCATTAAACCGGGGTCAGTTATCGGGGCTACCCAGGGTCAGATTTACTACCACAGTACTTTGGTCTTGAAATGATTAGAGGGTGGGAGGGGGCTGTGAACTGATGGTGCCAACCAGACCTTTGTGCAAATTCCTTCTTTGTTTGGCATCGACGTGGAGAAAAGAGAGGTCTGTAATCAGTAGTATCTAAAATAGTTTTCAAATATGGCACCACAGCGGATCCCGCAGAATCCTACGAATAAAATACAAAGAGTTGGTGAATGTGGGGAGGGGGAGAGAGAGATGGAGAGTTGACAAACACAGTTAAACTACAGTGTCTCGGAGGAAGCTGAGAGGTTCAGGTCTTTTTGATTTTGAACAGTGCAGATATGTTTCCCCTGGGGAATCAAAGACATTCATTTGATGTTCGGTTTCAAAATCAAAAACGTACCGAGAACAGGTCACCGACCCGCTGTGTCTGAGAGATTGGTTCTACAAAGGGAAGGAGTCAAATATAGAACTTCCTCCTCTCTCCTGTAGGAGGAGGAGGAGGAGGAACCGCGGTTCACCACACGGCTCTAAGAGGAGTTTGTGTTTGGCTCAGTGGAGAACGTTCTCTACAGAGAGAGAGAAAAAAAAAACAAAGAAGAAGAACCCTCCTTCACACAGTTCAGTCCAAAGATCCAGAGAATATTCATGATGAGAACCACCAATGGTTATAACCATGGTAATAACGTAGTAATAATTGTACTCTGACTATAAAACACAGTAGAGATTCTACTACGACGACACCCTCGGTCCATTTGGCACAGGAGAAAAACAGTTCTGTTGCCTGGCAACCCAATCCCGATAATTCCTTGATCGCAGGACGCGATGCAAGAAGAACAACCTCACAATGCCCCCCCCCCACACACACACACACACACCTCCCACCTCTCCACCCCCCAAAAAACAAACAAAAAACCAGAAAAACCTGGAGTGGATGAATGTCACTGTCAAGGCAGAGTGAAAACCAGCGCTTCTTTCTTTCTTTAACCGTGTCGATCAAAGGGAGAACAAAGAGCGACATCACAGACTGAACTGATGTTTGGTCCTTGATGTTCTTCAAAAAAAAAGGCTGCGTTTGCGGGAGGTGTGTGTGTGTGTGTATTCATATGTACAGGTCCGTGTGTCTGCACCTATGTGGAAAGGGCGGGGGGCGGGGGGTGTCCCCCGACTCCCCTCAGAGATCAGGCTTTCTGCTGGGCCGACACCCCCTTCCAGTAGTCCAGTATGTCGTGAAGGTCTTCGTCCTTGGCGAATTGAACCTTCCGCCTCAGGGCGTGTCCCGCTGCCACGTATCCTTCGTCTTCCATGGAGGCCTGCCTGTGCCTCTTGCGGTGGAGTTTGAATCTCTCCCACAGGCCCAGGGTGGGGGTGCAGAGCAGTCCTTCCTCCTCTTCGTCCTCCTCGGGGCTGGAGCAGTAACTGAGGTTGTGGTACTGCGGTGAGAGGGGGTAGTGGGGGGACAGCTGGGAGTAGGCCATCTCCCGCTGCTTGGCCTGCCTGCTGAGGGTCAGGGGGTCTAAAACCGTGGGCTTACGTCCTCCAGGGTGGTGGTGGAGCTCCTGCAAAATCTGAGGGTGGTGCTGCAGCTCCTGGAGGTGCTGCTGGGAGCCGGGGTAGGAGTGACGGTGCTCGTTGTACTGGCGGATTCTCTGGGCTTCTGCTCGAAGAATGGCGGCGGCGGGGTTGACCGTACGGACGGCCTCCCCTCCCCCTCTTTCTCCTCTCTCCCCAGGTGAGGTCCTCTCGATATAACGGTTCTCCGACGAGTGAAAGCCTCCCTCTGAGCGGAAGGAGCGAGGGCTGCGAGCGGAGCCAGGGGAGGAGGAGGTGCTGGGCCTCTTGGTGGTCGGCGGCGCCTCCATGCTGTGGTGACGCTGTAAAGAATGATGAGAGCTTCTGCCCCTCTCTTCCCTCCCTCCTCGGCCTCCTTTATACACCGGGGAGAGGAACTCACCTCCTCTTTCTCCTTGCTCAGAGAGAATCACCAGCTGAGGCTCTGCGGTGGAAACGGCTCCTCCACCTGCAGCGGTGGGCGATTTAATGCCCTGCTGGAAGGAGGTGGATTCAGATTTGAGGGCATCGATGCAGTTGTTGATGATCTGATTCACTTTGTCCACTTCTTTAGCTATGGTGGAGATCTCTGCCACCGAGCCCTGGGCGTTGGCCTGGGGGGACATGTCTCGTTCCCTCTCCCTCTCCCTCTCCCTCTCCCTCTCTCTCTCCCTCTCCCTCTCCATGCTGGAGCCTCTCACCTCCATGTAGTTCAGTTTGCCTGGCTTGTGGGCTGGTGTTTCTAGCACCTCCTGCAGCTTGTATGGATCAATCTCTCCCCCCGGGGGCAGGTAGGGTATTCTGGACAGGCTGTCCCCACCAGCAATCTTCTGTGAAACAGATCCTCCTCCCCCCTCCAGCTCCCCCTCTCCCCCGTACTTGAGCTCTATCAGAGTCCTCTGAATCCTGCTCATCTTCCGCTCCTTTTCCTCCATGATTCTCTTCTTCCTCAGGCAGTGGACCAGGACCCCGAGGAACAGCAGCATGCCAAACAGGCATCCCAAAATAGTCATGATGTAATGAGTGGCTGATGACTGATTGGCCTTGCGCTCGTCTCCCACCCGTCGACCTGTGGAGATGGTGAGACAGGTGTGGTTGAAGCGCAGGGAGTTCCTGATGGAGGCC
Organism: Cynoglossus semilaevis; assembly: GCF_000523025.1. Classification (NCBI taxonomy): domain Eukaryota; kingdom Metazoa; phylum Chordata; class Actinopteri; order Pleuronectiformes; family Cynoglossidae; genus Cynoglossus; species Cynoglossus semilaevis. The sequence continues at coordinate 4,320,110 of NC_024315.1, read as the reverse complement.
ACGCAGTAGGTGTAGTCGGTGTTGGCTTTCAGGTTCTTGAGCTCGATGTCTTCCAGGTGAGTTTTCAGGATCTGGATGTCAGTGAAGAAGCTGTTGTTGTACAGCACCAGCGTGTACATCTTCCTGTACGGGTTGGGAATCTGGACCGTGATGACGGCGGTGGAGTGCAGCACCTGCTTCAGCGTGATGCGCGGACTGGTCTCCGGGAAAATGGGATAGCTGATACTGATGACCTCATCAGGAGGAGTCCCAGACGCACAGTCGTCAAATCCACAGGGGGAGGCGGGGTCCGGGGACGAGGTGGTGGAATCGATTGGACCAATGGCGAAAAAAGGCGTCACGCTACTGCCGTCATCTGTACATACGATGCTGAGCACGTGCAGCGCGGTGCGCTGTGTCGCCATGCGAGGGTTCTGACTCAGGAGATTAAATCCGGAGAATCCAGCGGGGGAGTCGCACACCATCCTCTCACTGGTCCTGTTGGGGAAGGCAGCGAGCCAGTGCAGAAAGCTGAGGAGTTCACAGGAGCAGTTGAAGGGGTTGGTGTAAAGTTCACAGGTGGTGAGTTTGGACAGTCCAGAGAACAGGGCGCCGTCCAAAATCTGGATCCTGAGAGGAAGACAAAGGGTCAGAGGTCAGGACAATCAAACGCAACACTCGTTTGCTGCTGTCAGTCGCCCCCCCCCCCCCCTGCAGCCCCGCTCCCCCAGATAGAGATGTGTTTCCTGACAGACTTCCTGTTAGTCTGTACTGAACTGTTGACAGATGAATCACCGTCATCACCAAACCATGAAAGAGTTTTTTTTTCACTAAAATGAGGTTTGACTTCATTATGAAGTTTTTTTTCCAGTACTCATTTTAGGACTAACATCAGATTTAATTATTAATTACCAAATGTTGAGCTTTTCCAGAGAGAAATTTGTCTTCACCATAAGGTTTAGAAAATAAGGCCCCNCCGGTTTAGGACCAAAGAAACCCAAAAGAAGCTCCACTAACAGTACTCCGTATGGGCCAGTACACAAGGGGAAATACTGCAGTATTGGGTGGTAAAGCATGGTACCGGTACAACTGGACCAAATCTCTGGAACTCTTGTCCAATCAGCAACAGTCTCTGATTTGCCAAAGTGACTTTGTCAAATGAGAAGAACATGACGGACCGGGCCACACGGTACCTGTTCATGGACAGATCTATGTTCTCTATGTTGGGGCACTCCCAGAAGGTGTTGGGGGTAACAGTCTCGATGTAGTTGGCCTGGAGGTAGAGGTACTGCAGCTTCCCCAGGCCTCGCAGCATCCCCTCCGTCAGGTTCCTCAGCTTGTTGTAGCCCATCTGGAGAACCTGACGAGACCAAGACAAGTGGGATTAATCCAGTCTGTGACGCCAGAGGCAGCCGTCGTAGACCGGCACCAGGAACAGACTGGTGTTTGACCAGCTGATGTAAGCCTCCACGCTGCTGCACAATTCACTCCGAACTGTCGCTGGCTTTTCACCTGCTGGCTGTGGTCCAACACTGCAGCTCATATTCAGAGGAGTCCGCTGACGGTTCTGTGTCTGAGTGTGGAGGCACATTATGGTACCGTTGGTACGGTTGGTACTGTTTCACCTCTTGGATGAGAGGTGAAACGTCTTCAAAAAAAACTGACTCCGTGCAGTAGTTACAAGTGATGTAACTCTTTGACCTGGAGACTGAGAACCTACACTGACTACTGACTACTAACTGATGACTGATGACTAATTACTCCTGACTGATGACTACCGACTACTGATTACTGACTGATGACTGATGACTAATGACTAATGACTGATGACTACTGACTAATGACTAATGACTGATGACTAATGACTAATGACTACTGACTACTAACTGATGACTGATGACTAATGACTAATGACTACTGACTACTAACTGATGACTGATGACTAATGACTAATGACTAATGACTGATGACTACTGACTACTAACTGATGACTGATGACTAATTACTCCTGACTGATGACTACTGCCTACTGACTGCTGACTGATGACTACTGACTACTAACTGATGACTGATGACTAATTACTCCTGACTGATGACTACTGACTGCTGACTACTGTCTGATGACAACTGACTACTGACTACTAACTGATGACTGATGACTAATTACTCCTGACTGATGACTACTGACTGCTGACTACTGACTACTAACTGATGACTGATGACTAATGACTAATGACTAATGACTAATGACTAATGACTGATGACTACTGACTACTAACTGATGACTGATGACTAATTACTCCTGACTGATGACTACCGACTACTGATTACTGACTGATGACTGATGACTAATTACTCCTGACTGATGACTACCGACTACTGATTACTGACTGATGACTACCGACTACTGATTACTGACTGATGACTGATGACTAATTACTCCTGACTGATGACTACTGCCTACTGACTGCTGACTACTGACTACTAACTGATGACTGATGACTAATGACTAATGACTACTGACTACTAACTGATGACTGATGACTAATTAGCCTAATTAGCCTAATTGTTGAATGCATTCATAAACACACAGCAGTTCCGGTGGTGTCAACCTACCTGCAGGTTGAACTGTGCAGAGAAAGCTCCGTCTTCCACGTAGCTGATGTCGTTCTTGGTGAGGTTCAGGTAGGTCAGGTTTCCAAAGCGACTGAGCGACGTATAATGGACGGAGCGTATTTTGTTTTCGTTGAGCCTCAGGTCCACAATGGTGCTGCGGAGAGACAGAGGGAAATGGTCTGTAAAAAAGAGCCGATACCACAAACCTCCCAAGAGTTTCTCACCTGTTGATGTGAGCGGGGATGGATTCGTACGGCGGCTGGTTCATGCTGCAGATGGCCAACCACACGAAGCCCTTCTCGCCTTCTATTAGCCAACAGTCGGACGCCACCTCGGGCAGCTGCATCACTGACAGCAGGATGAGCCAGCAGAGGAAGGTGCCGGCGCCAGACAGGACTACAGACGAAGCCCCGCCCTCTGAGTGCCGTCTCTGCCGACCGTTCCTTTGGGCCATTTGGGATTTTGTTGCTGCTTCCATTGGAGAAAGTCGTGCAGCGACGCCTGGCGTCTAAGACGAACGTATCAAAGCCATTTGGAAGAAAATGTTTAGCTTTTGTTAAAGTGAAATTTGTCTACGCTTCAGTTTAAAAACAAGGTCGTATGAGGGGATTGTGGGTAAGCTTTTGTCACAGGTTTCCTCGGTAAACGTTGTCATTCAGGGGCTCACTTCTGATTGGCTGTGGATAAACTGGCGGGTGCAGGTCACCTCTGGGCTGTAACCTAAGTTCTGTGTGGCCATCTTAACTCTGATTGGACGAGCAGCTCCTCTCTTTCTTCCTCACCGCTCACTGCCGTGTGTTTGGGTGTGAGAGCTCATCCTGCAGGGAGAGAGAGAAAGGGAGAGAGAGAGAGAGGCTGGGTTTAGATCCCAACAAACAGAATACACACACACACACACAGCTCCTGGTTGCCCTAATTACCAGATCCACCACTCCTGACACACAGTCAGCCCCGAGGGCTCTGATTGGCCCAGACTTTGGTCATGGATCTCATCCTGGATTGAATTCATAAATCTGTCCCAAATAAAAAGGGGAATGTTGTGTGGATTTATGGAGTGATGAAGAGGAGAAGAGAGGAGGACGGGTGAGACAGTGAGGAGGACGGGAGTCTCGGGGTCTGGGTGGACGTGCTGTCATGGACACGAAGAAGAAGGAGCTGAAGGGGTGCTCCTCCTCCTCCTCCTCCTCCTCCTCCTCCTCCTCCTCCGTGACCACAAAATGGTTCAGGAACACACACATTGTGACACATACACAAAATTGTCAGACGTCAGTGTGTCTGTGCTGCGGCGTCCAGGGTCAGTCCGGTCTGTGGTCGTCCCTGACCCTGGACGTCAGTGTGTCCAGGGTCAGACGTGAACTTATCCGTCTTTTGGTTTTTGGAAAATTTGTTTTAAATGAAGTGGAACTCCAAATATAGTTTCAAAGAATTGTTTTCTATATTTGTCAGTGGTTCCCAAAGTGTGGGTCGGCTCCCCTTTGGGGTCGTGGGGTTATTGACCCGAGGACACCAGGAAGACTTCCCTCATCGTTGGTTTTGTCTCTTTTGTTCAAACATAATGATGACAGTTGTTCTGTTTTGAAACAACAGCAGCAGCCTTGACTACAGAAGGGGGCGCTGCTGAGTAAGAACCTGAGTGATTGGTGTCGACAGGTGTGCTGCCAAATCAGCGTTAGGTGAAGTCACACTGTGTGTGTGTGTGTGTGTCCAAGGGGCCGGAGTGTGGTCACTCAGTCGTCATGGGAACCAGCTGAGACTTCAGACCATCAGCAGCTGTGAACCAACCAGGTGGAGGCTGAAGGTCACCTGGTACAGCTGTTTCATACACACGTGTGTGTGTGTGCGTGTGTGTGTGTGTGCGTGTGCACCAGGATGTGAGAAGAGTGTGTTTGTTAAAGACCTCATTATGAAGACGTTGTCGTTAACTCTGAGAGCAGGGAGGACAAAGGTCACACCAGGGGGCAGTAATGGGCAATTAAATGTGTGGATCAAAGGTCAGCGCTTCACTGACGGATCAAACACACACACACACACACTTTGACCCAAACCAATGTCAGACCAACATCTCGTCTCAGTGTCAAAGCGATTGGAGCAGATCAAACAAACAATCAATGTTTGAAATCAGGCGGACCAATCAGGCGGACCAATCAGGCGGACCAATCAGGCGGACCAATCAGGCGGACCAATCAGGCGGACCAATGACGATGAAGTAAAGGAGGGTCTGAGGTGAATGATGTGGGAAAAATGTAACTTTTCATGTGTCATCGTGCAGAGACGTCCAATCAGTGACCAGTTTGTCCCGACGTCACCTGCTGCCGTTCATCTGGAGCCGAATAAAAACGCACGACGTCGTTTGAGTCTTTAGGCCAGTGTTTTTAAATAATTAGGAACAGAAACAGAACTTTTCTGTTATTTTTTGTTTATTTTTTCATCAACATAAGGAGTGGGCCCCCTCCTGGTCCTGGTCCTGGTTCTGGTTCTGGTTCTGTCTCTTCTGAACTGAGTGTGTTTCCTGTAAAGAACCCGTTGGTGTTAATGGTGTTAATGAGAGTGTGAACGGCCGTAGTCCAGTGATCATTGATCGCTGCGAGTGACGGCAGCTTCCTGTCATACGGCAGGAAGTGAACAGAAGAAGAAGTGGTTG
>NC_024315.1:4309408-4314381 GCF_000523025.1 Cynoglossus semilaevis | reverse complement strand
CAGCAGCTCAGGCTCCAACAGCCCCATAAATAACTGCTGCTGTTTGGTTGTGTCGTCTTCACCTTTTTCTCAGCACAGCTGCTCTGCTGTTCTCTGAGGGTGAGGACATTAGTCCCTCCCCCTGTGGAGGACGTATCTGAGCTGTGGTCGTGTCGGATCCTTGGACTGGAGGCGGAGTTAGTTGACTGATGTCGACACTGAACTGTAGCACCTTCACATACTTCAGTGTCAGCCGTTCTCCTAACATGGACTTGTCTGTTAATGCAGAACCCTCGGTGTCCATGTGGTGGAGCAGTTCTGAAGACCTCGTGGCCTCATCAGAGGCAGCGGGGGCTCGGTCCACAGTCCACGGTCCACGGTCCACGGTCCACGGTCCACGGGCCAGGGGTTGGGAGCACTGTTGTAGAGGGTTGTCCCTGTGACAGTGTCTCTCTGTCTCCTGTCGTTGTTGACATTAGCATTAGCATTAGCACATAATCACGTTCGACCAGACAGATACGCTTCACAGAGCTGTGTGGAAATCAGGAATGAAAACACACACACACACACACACACACACACACACACACACACACACACACACACACTCGACCTGTGAACGACTGGATCAGAAATATTTCTTCAAAGCTGTAGAGGAAAATCCCGATGTTTCTGAACGTTTGGTTGATTTTCTTTGATTTTTTTAACCAATATTTATTCTGATGTAGAAATTCAAATTATTTTGCAGTAAAAAAGTCGGAATTGTTGGCTTTAAAAGATGGAAAATTGCTTTAAAAATAAATAAATAAAGACTTGTCTGTTTGAGATTTTACTTCTTTTATAAATAGTGGAAAGGTGAAAAACAGCCAATCACATTTCTTCAGTAAGGCCAGTGGTTTTAGACCATGGTCTCAAACTCCCGGCTCCTGGACCACCTGTTGGCCCGCTGTCACTGTGACGACTGAACAGAATGTTAAGGTTATCAGTGGGAGACACCGGCGTTTTTACTGCAGCAAATTAAAACGTCTGCTTTTCAAGGTTCCTTTCAGCAAACCTTCAACTCTGGAACTCAACAGCCACACCTGGTGGTCAGTTTATGCCTTTCCTCAACAGTTCAGATTTACGACTCACTACGGTTGGTCAGCGTCAGCGTCACCTTCCTCACACCACACGGAGCGACACTCTGAAAGCCGTACGCCCACCACAGCCCCACTCACAGTTTTCTGCCCCCTAGGGGTGACACTCTGCTCATGCGCGATCCAGGAAATTTGAATTCAGAGACTCTTGAAATGTGTTTTCTTTCTGAGTAAAATCCTGGCAGAGGAACTAAAGCGTCAGGTCGGCCCTGAGTTTCCTCCCCAGCAGTGGATCTGGGACACGGGGCCGTCGACTACTGGATTTCAGCGTTTTGTGTTTGTGCCGGTTCCAGCGTTGTCTGAGTCAGCAGACGTCTACTCTTAGACCTTCATGATCTCACTCAGACCCTGCTCACAGAGCAGTAGTAGGTCAAACAAATGAAAGAATTCATTACTTCATCTCCATCAAAACCACTGACGTCGTTTCATAAGAATGTTGTTTTGTTTTTCTTTTCATTTCCACAGCAACAACAGGTTTCTGTACTACGGCCGACGCAGCTCATCCTCCTCGACTTTGGATTTGGTTAAAACAAGAACGCTACTTCGGGTCAATGTCAGGTTTCAAACTCTGCGTGTGGTGTCTTTTTAAAAGCTCCTTTTACTGTGACGCTGCAGACGTCATGGCAACCGCAGTAGGAAGCTGAACTGTGCGGTGTCTACGTTGGTTCTTCAGGAACGAGGTTCTGTAGGAGTTCAGTCCATGATGTGATGGACACACACCTGGTTCTTTAACCTTGGTCATAAAGTTAGTGGATTTAAAGTTCATCACTGCGACGTTCAAAGCTCTGTTTAAGGTCAGTCTGTCTGACATCATGTGACATCACTAATTAAATTAATTAGATAAATTCAGTTCATGTGATGAAATGTGTTCTGTATGAAACCATCATTTCTCTGACTGTTACTGGTAACTGGTAACCTGTTAAGGTAAAGTGATTCATGAGGAAGACTCAAGACAGTGAAACTATCCAGGCTACACAGTACCAGGACCGGTGCTGGTACGACCCATGACTACTTCCTGTTTGTCAGTGTCTGTACCCGCTGGATCTAAGGTGTGGCAGAATACACCTTCAGTGTGTATTTACATCTATGTAATGGACTGGTTAAAGGGTCAAAGGGTCAGAGTTCATATCATGGTATGAATTGAAGGGATTTGACATTTGTCTCTCTCTGGGCTCGATTATTTTTCCTGGATATTACAGCCGTGTTGTGTCAAAATGTGACCTTTTGATGATGTCGGCCTTCTCTGATGGGGTCACACGGGGTCAGCTGGGGTCAGCTCCACTGCTGCCCCTGACCCTCAGAGGCTGATCAGCATGGATGATGGATGTTGACGGTGAACGGCTCAAGGACAGGACCGTGGAATAATCTTAGACCAGGACAGGAACAGGAAACAGCCGTTAGCCGTTAGCTGTTAGCCGTTAGCCGTTCTAAAGGTTAGCCAGTATTTCTCTTTATATTCACTGACATTTCACCCTGTGATTCTGGCCGCTCTAAGATTCACTTTTACTGCGGAGCTGTTCTGGAGCGGCGCCAGGCGTCAAACGCAGACAGAACAGCAGCAGGTCGGAGGTCGACGCCCTCCTGTGGATGAATGTGTTGTTTATGTGCAGGGCAGCGTTTCCTGCAGTAATGATAAAAACCCCTGAGTCGAACCAGAGTGGGTTTTTTTGATGAAAAAAATGAAAAAAACAACAACTTTTATTTTGTTTTTTCCTGCAGGGCAAAAAAACTCCAGCTCAGCTTTGGAGCTCCGTGGACAAATGAAAGGTCAGCGTTTGTTTCTGCTGTAAAATAACGGTGAGAGACAGACTGAGAAGGGTCAGGGTGACATCCAGAAGACAAAAGACGAGGGTAGAATGAACATTTTTCTGTGGGAGGGAGGGAGGGAGGAAGTGGACGGACGGAGACAGCTAAGCTGTTAGCATGTTAGCGGTGCCTTGGTGCCAGCTGACCTCACTGGATTACTGAATATATACTTATTATTATTATTATTATTATTATTTATAAAATACACTGGATTTCCACAGTATAAAGTATGATAAGCTGCTCTCAGCTGGGTTCATGTCCCTCCTCTTCCTGTGTCCAGGCCTTTGGATCCTGCTTCATATTATTGTGTGCAGTTCCGTTGTTTTTCCGACAGAAACGTGTGCCTTGGTTTAGACTCCACGACAGGCGCACTGACCACCACCTGATCTGGACTTTGATTTACCAGAGATGAAAGTCCACAACACGCTCTTCGTGCTCTTCTCACCAAATCTAACGTCACGTCTCCAGGTTTTAGGAACACGTCTTGTTACAGGAAGAGAGGACGTGATTACGATCTCTGCTGCGGCGAAAACAAAACCGTGAAGAAGAACAGTTTTCATGGCTGGGCTCAGTGATGGATGGAGCTTTGGATTAGATCTCAGGACTTCTTAATGTGTGATGAGGTTGGAGCCCACCAGGGGGCTCACCACGGCAGTGTGTGCTTTCATCCCAGCTACGGTCTGTGACGGTCTGTGACGGTCTGTGACTGTGGAGCAGCTGATAAGACGTGACACGCGGTCAATGCTAACACTGTTAGCTCCAGCTCCTGGAGCCTTCTTCTAGCTGCTGCAGCCTCCTGTTACAGGGCCAATCACGTCCTTCCACAGACTGACTGACATCAACCCTTGTTTGAAGCCGATTCGCTGCTGAACGACTCTGACTCCATGTTCACTCTGCCACAGATGTAAATGTAAATGTGGAGGGTTTTTAAAAAGATGTTAATGTGATCTCATAAGAACAGACATATTTAGAGGATTAGAAACCTGGGGCTGCTGTAGTCACATCAAAGACATCTCATCTCCCCCTCCCTCCCTCCTTCCCTCACCCCCTCCCTCCCTCCCTCTCATTCTCTCTCCTGTGCTCCTGGTTTTGCTGTGACTCGCTGCCGTTGCTCCATGGATGCGTGGGTGCACCTGGTTCCTATGGCAATGTCAACCTCTTTCAGAGACACAGTTTGTATTGGACACATGCAGGAGAACAGTGTTAGAGCGGACATGCTAGGCTACTAAAAAACAGCTTTAAACAGTCATTCTTTAACTTTAAATAGTAATTAGCCACAGTGTCCTGCGGGAGGGGGGGTTATTTTGTGCTCACATGCAGAAATGTGGCGTATGCCATTTTGTCAGGTATGGTAAACCGTCAGGACACCAGACAAGAAACTGTGGTCCAGCTGATTGTGTTGACATAATATTAATGCTGTTGATTTAGCACATTTAGCTTTTGGATTATACATGAGTTACCCCGTACGGGGGACGGAACGGATCGTTTGAGACACGATGTGAACCAAAACCCTGACATGGAATATTCCTTTGACATCCGTTCAAGCTGTGCATTTGGTCATTTTGTATTTATGGTGCCACGTGGGAAGTTAAGAAGACGGCTGTAAGGATGATGATGATGATGATGATGATGATGTTTTCACTTTAGCACTTTCCCAAACAGCCTCCCTAATTTCCCTGCTCTTGAACACCTCTGTGATGAGGTCGATGAGAGAAAGACTCCTGAATGATAATTAAATCAGCTCTTCATCCTCGGAGCCACTGATTATAACGTGAGACTGTTTTTATCCACCAGGGATTCTCTCTTTTGGCTTGTCCTCCAGCTACAGCGTCGTAGCCTCATTTAGCTCCAGTTTGAAGTCAGGACTTTTCTATCAAGGACAGCACGCTCAGACAATACGCTCACATTTTTCCATCCACCAGGTGGGAGAGAAAATATGGAGTGGAGTGAGAGGATCTACTGCTGACATACAGTATGTCTGTGACACACCTCCTGGTGGCAGAAGAGCTTAACTACAGATCAGAAAAATATAAGCTAAGATCTTAACTTCAA
>NC_024315.1:4306633-4309339 GCF_000523025.1 Cynoglossus semilaevis | reverse complement strand
GCATTGTTATAGCATTGATTTTAAACCTGTTTTCTCAGACTGTATATTTCCAAAACATTTTTATGCAGTGGTGCTTTGGTCCAGAGCCAGTGTCTCTGCCAGTGGTGTGGAACCCCAGGTTTGACCTCCTGGGTTAGATCTAATCCTGGTTAGGGCGGTTGGTACCTCCCAGTGGACTCACCACCTGCAGGGGGGGCTGGTACGGTGCAGTGTGATTTGGGTGGCGGTCGTGGAGACTGCCGTGGATAACGGATGAAAATAGATGGATGAAAGTGGATGGATGAAAATGGATGGATGAAAATGGATGGATGAAAATGGATGGATGGATTTCTATGCAGTAATACAAATCTCTGCAGTAAAAAAACTGCAGTTGTGGCAGTAAAACGGAGAGTATCATGAATTCTCTTCCATTTGATTCGCCTCAGAATAGAAAATAATCTTATCTCTAAATCCTAACTGCCCAGTGCCCACAGTACAACAAGCCGCTGGCTTCTGATTGGCTGCCGGCCTGTTGATACGCAGCAGCTGGCTGCACACATCAAAGGGCTTTGAAGATGAAGGAGCAGAGCCAAATATTCCACCATCACTGGCTGCTAACTGTAGAGAGTGTGGACGGACAGACAGGCGTCGTACACACACACACACACACACACACACACACACACACACACACACACACACACACACCCTCCCTCCCAGAGGATCTCATTAGTCTGATTGACTTTGGACCTTTAACTGATGAGAACTCTTTAATGTTTCATTTGCATCTTAAGTAAATGTAACACGACTTAAAGACGAGCGCTGCCGCGACGCCACGTATGTGAGAGCATCAGCATCAGCATCAGCATCAGCATCAGCAGGGTGGAGCTGCTGGGCAGCGATTGGAGGATGATACCAATCGCTCCATCTCATCCATAGAGGAGGACTTCACAACAGCTTCGGAACATTTGGGAGACGACAGTGAAGACGACGGCTTCAGAAACGGCGAGACTTGATTCACACGTTCCTTTGCTTAAACTGTAATATTCACTAACTGTGCAGTAATTTACGTGAAAATCCAATTTTAACTGTATTTCATGAAGCAAGATTGTACAAGATTGAATTAAAGTAAGATCACATTTTCAGCTAACTTCAGGGACGGACTGCCACTGTTGAATAAACAGGTGTCGTCTTTAAGATTTGAAGGTTGAACATTTAAAACTGTGATCTATACATCCCACCCTCCGTAGAATAGTTGGCTATGATTTCTCATTCAGATCTTTTCCTTGTCATGTACTGTATGCAGGACTTTAGTGACCATGTTATAATGTTACAGTATATACAATACTGTTGTTAATTAGTACTCATAACTAATCCAGTGTAAAGGAACATTAACACAAACAGTTTAGCAAAACCAAGTTTAACAAAGCGTAAAACGGGTATTTTTCTCCCATGACATTTGAAGAACTCTGTGTTTTCTTTCTCTTCCCCACAGAGTCACAGAGTGGAGACTTGGCAGACATCCTGGTGGAGATGGCACAGAAACACTGTGTAAAACGTACATGTCAAAGGGGACAGGTGGCTCAACCTCAGGGCAGGGAGGATGTTGATGTCAAAAGAGAAAGCCAACAGCTGCTCAGCTACCAAGTTAAGGAATCAGCTGGTCATTACGCCACCAATCTGGCTGAGTCAGTACTACAAGATGCTTTTATACGCCTCTCTCAAGATGAGAACTCTTTCGTCTCTGAGGTTGCTGTCAGCGTTTCCCCCACAAGTCCTCCGTCACACTTCCCCGACTCATCAAAGACCAAACAACGCACCTGCTCTTTTGAACTCCCCAAGATTGTCATAGTCCAGAGCCCAGACATTTCTGATGGGGGGACAGAATGGCCAGAGACTCAGCTGTCTCATGTCCCTAACCAGGGGACTTTAGCTGAAGTCAGAGAACTACCAGAGAAAGACACAAAGGCTTATATTCCCCACACTTCTACATCCAAACATGTGGAGGTGGCTTTGGCATGTGCTGCCAGTGTCATTGGAACTATTACCACTCCACAACTGACTGAGAAACTCACTATGGACTCAGCTTCGGAGGAGGAGGAGGAGACAGAGGAAGAAGAGGGTAATCTCATTTCAAGATGCCATGATGAGATTTTAGCCTGTTTTCTCTCCAAGATGATGTGACTTTGGTCCTGACATAATCATGCTGTTTTCTCTCTCTCTCTCTCTCTCTCTCTCTCTCTCTGTGTGTGTGTGTGTGTGTGTGTCCATGACAGCTCTCCCTGCTCCTCTGATTTTATCTGGAAGCTGGGTGGGAATCTGTTTTTCCGTCTGTTTCCATAAACCTCGTCAAACCACCTTTACCTTCATCACAGCAGTAGGTGGAGCCAAAGTCAAAGTAGAGGTCGACCCACCGTCAGGGTCATTTAGTGACATCACTTCCACTTGTCTGAACGACTGACGGGGGCGCTCTAACTCTGAGTCAACCTTGTGTGGTTTTATCTCCTCACTAACAACACACACATGCAGATTATATATGATTGACAGGACAATTTATTTACACAACCTGACCCTTGACCCCTCCCCCAAACATTAATGAGATCATTTCCTCCCACTTATTCACTCAGTGCAGCACACACACACACACACACTGCTGTTTCACTCTGTATTAACTCACCATAATTGATAAGGAAAGAGAGGGGAAGGGGGAGGAGGGAGCAGGAGGGG
>NC_024315.1:4304583-4305804 GCF_000523025.1 Cynoglossus semilaevis | reverse complement strand
TCCCCATGCTCTGGCAGTCTGTGTGGGATGTTGACGACCCACCTCCTGTGTTGTGGGTCTTTGGTTCGAGCCCTCGGAGACAGAGTTTTTTCAGGGTTTGTTTCGTCTTCAGATCTTTGTCACGATGAACGCGGAGCTTTCGCTGCTCGTGTTCGACGAGAGCAGTTTTTTTGCCTTTATCTTTATTCATTAATTCAGATCAAAGTGGAACGCTGCCTCCAAACGTAGCCACATGGACGGGAAGGTGGTAGAGAATCTCCTCATCATACTATGTAGTATCAAAATGGAAAAAAAAAATTTTAAATTTATGTATCCACACGTGAGTGTCTGTAATTGTTGACACACAATACAACCTAATGGCCTCCATGGCCCAGTCCCCACCCGTGGACCTTATGTTTGCAACCTCCTAGAATTTCCTGCTGTTCTAAAAAGTGAACAAAGATCCCTGTGACAGCACAGATCTGGACCAATGAGAGACGAAGGAAGACTGGGACGGACGACCAGAGAGTACTCTGACCAGAGAGTACTCTGACCAGAGAGTACCCTGACCAGAGAGTACTCTGACCAGAGAGTACTCTGACCAGAGAGTACCCTGACCAGAGGAGATGTCCATGTGACGTTCACTGAAGCTTGGAAAAACCAAACTTCCCATGAAGTGGTCAGTGGGACAGAGTGGAGCGACCAGGACAGAACAGACAACACACACACGCGCGCTCTCTCTTCCTTGTGTCTTTTTATTCCTTTTTTTCCTGTCGTTTCCATCCCAGTCCCTCTCTCCGTCTCTCATCACCTCTCGCCCTCTATGCCTCCCTCCTCTCCCCCCTTCCTCCCCCCCTTCGTCCTTTCTCTGCATACATACCACGATCTCTCCTTGATTTCCAGTGAGAGGAGCTGCTACGGCCAGCATACAAAACAGCTGACTCAATGCACACACACACACACACACACACACACACACGCCGGCTGAACACTGTTTCTACAGCGCCTGTATAGAAAGATGGAGGATATAGATGGTGAACAGATGGGGGGGGGGCAGAGAACCTTCACTGAAGACTTTGAGTTGGAACCAGCTGTGGACGGTGACGGTGACGGTGGTTCATGGAGCAGCTGATGTTCAGTCAGGAGGTGAAGGCTGGAACATCAGTGATGTAATAGCTCGCCACTCACGTTGTTACTTTTCATACAGCCAATGTCAAAGTTATAACCCCCCTCTGCCCCCCC
>NC_024315.1:4301076-4304417 GCF_000523025.1 Cynoglossus semilaevis | reverse complement strand
TTTCTTCATCGTCTGTGGCGTTCTGCCAACAATTTGAGTCATTCAGTAAAAAAACAGTTTGTAGTTCACGTCCTCGGGGACAAAATGGAAACAACATCTGTCACCGAGAGTGGGGCAGTTAGCAGCAGGCACCGAGGACAACGGCCAAAATGTTGTGTCACCTACAGTTTGTACTGACGACTGTAGGAGAAGGAAGAAGTTCAATTCACTCTACAACAGCACCAGTGACCGGGGCAAAGAGCAACACCCTGACTCTATGACGGATTTAGTGTGCTGTAGCCAAACTCCCTAAAAGCTCTCTGATTGGTCAATCTGAAAGACCAGGTTACACCCTGTTTTTACCACCTGTTCTATTGGAGATTGTTTTGCTACTGATCCCCTCCTCTGTCTCTCACCCGGAGGTTTCTTCCTTTTTTTACCCTATTAAGGGTTATTCTTGGGAGTTGTTCCTCACCTGATGTTAGGGTCTATAAGGGCAGGGGTCAGGGGTCAGGGAGTGTGTACCACAGTTTGTTTTATATTAAACTGTTTGAACCACTGTAAAGCACATTGAGTTTGCTTTGTGCATAAAATGTGCCCTATAAATAAAAATCAATTGGAGTAGTCGTCAGTGAAATAGTCGTCAGTGAAACAGTCGTCAGTGAAATACCTACTGATAACTAGTGTATATTCTACAGGTGTATATTCAACGAGGGGCACTTCTGTGTTTGTCCTTGGTTTGTGAGGGACCGTAGGCTGTAATGGCCAGACATTAGCAGTGGTCAACCCCAGTGTTTGGGCTGGGAGATCCATTGAATTTTGCCTGGAAGTCATTAATGCACAGCTTGGTGTTTAGGACAGGATGAGTGTCTACCAGCAAAGACGTTTGACCAGCCGTGGTCCATAACAGACAACACCTTTCATTCCACATGTCAAAAAGAAAAAAGCACCAGTTTCATCAACATATTTTTAGAGACGTCTCGAAACCATGGGCGACCTTCTCTGAAATGTTGCCTGTCCCGGGACAGAACCAGCTGTCATACAAAGACTGGTCCAGATTTTGACAATGTATTGGAAGCACGTTCCTAACGTGCCTTAAACTACCAAAAAGACTCAGAATTCCATGCTAGGTTTGGAATAACTTGAACACCAGACGGTCAGACACCACACAGGTTACCGGGAACCTGTACAGGCATGGAGATAAGGCAGGAAGGGCTGTGCACGGCATCATCAAAACCCTCATTTATCACCACCGTGCACACACACACACACACACACATACACATATAGACTGCAGCTGGAGACCGGCAGATGTGTGTCGTTGTTTCAGATCTGCAGGAATGTCACAGAGCTGCTGCTGCTGCTGCTGCTGCTGCTGCTGCTGTGTCGCAAAGTTACATACGCAATACAGAAAGAATAGACGTGAAGAAGAAGAAGAAGAAGAAGAGCAAGAAGATCTGCTGTCACATTACCTGTTCCGGTCACAGCGTGGTTGACGGTACCGACGGTACCGACGGTCTCCTCGGAAAACCAGTCCGTTTAACACCTCCTCCTTGGTTGTCTGTGCTCCTGAAGATCAGTGGGGCTGACAATCACAGTCTGTGTGTGTCACCGCTGTGATCCCAGCCCGATTATCACCGGGAGGTGGCCTGGGATCGCAGCAGCAGCAGCAGCAGCAGCAGCAGCAGCAGCAGCCTGTGTGGCGACTCAAGATTTTGGGATGTGAAACGGCACCTGATGTGATGCGCTGCCTCCTGGCCTCAGTCTCTCCTCTGTTTCTGACTCTCACACTGCGTCAGGCTCCACTCCTCCTCCGCCTCTCTCTCTCTTACTCTCCCCCTCCCTCCCTCCCTCTCCCTCCCTCTCTCCCTCTCTCCCTCTCTCTCTCTCTCTCCCTGGTCCAGACTTTGATTAATACAGCTGGAATTCACTCTCGATCCTCTCTTATTTTTTCACACGTGCCTCTCCTCCACAGTGGAGAGATTTCCAGCTCTGCCGTGTTGCACTTCAGGCGTCGCAGACAGTCATTTCGATTACACACTTTTCCATTTGGAGGGCGAGATAGGCTGATAAGTGTTGCACTATCAAAGCAAAACCGGAGAAGTTCAGCAGCAGTAACAGCAGCAGTAACAACAACAGTAGCAGTAACAGCAGCAGTAGCAGCAGCAGTAACAGCAGCAGCAGCAACAGCAGCAGTAGCAGTAACAGCAGCAGTAGCAGTAACAGCAGCAGCAGTAACAACAGTAACAGTAACAGCAGCAGTAACAGCAACAGCAGCAGTAGCAGCAGCAGCAGCAGTAACAACAACAGTAGCAGTAACAGCAGCAGCAGTAACAGCAACAGCAGCAGGAGCAGCAGCAGTAACAACAGTAACAGTAACAGTAACAGCAGCAGCAGTAACAACAACAGTAGCAGTAACAGCAGCAGTAGCAGCAGCAGTAGTAACAGCAGCAGTAGCAGTAACAGCAGCAGCAGTAACAACAGCAGCAGCAGTAACAGTAACAGCAGCAGCAGTAACAGCAGCCGTAACAGCAGCAGTAACAGCAACAGCAGCAGGAGCAGCAGCAGTAACAACAGTAACAGCAGCAGCAGCAGCAGCAGTAACAGCAGTAACAGCAGGAACAGCAGCAGCAGTAACAACAGCAACAGCAGCAGCAGTAACAACAACAGTAGCAGTAACAGCAGCAGTAGCAGCAGCAGCAGCAGCAGCAGTAACAACAGTAACAGCAGCAGCAGCAGTAACAACAACAGTAGCAGTAACAGCAGCAGTAGCAGCAGCAGCAGCAGTAACAACAGTAACAGTAACAGTAACAGCAGCAGCAGTAACAACAGCAACAGCAGCAGCAGTAACAGTAACAGTAACAGTAACAGTAACAGTAACAGCAGCAGCAGTAACAGCAACAGCAGCAGTAGCAGTAACAGCAGCAGCAGTAACAGCATCAGCAGTAACAGCAGCAGTAGCAGCAGCAGTAGTAACAGCAGCAGTAGCAGTAACAGCAGCAGTAGCAGTAACAGCAGCAGTAGCAGTAACAGCAGCAGCAGCAACAGCAGCAGCAGCAGCAACAGCAGCAGTAGCAGTAACAGCAGCAGCAGCAACAGCAGCAGTAACAGCAGCAGCAGTAACAGCAGTAACAGTAACAGACGGTCATTCTGGATCAGCCTCACTGTTGACTTTTATTCAACCATATGTAGAAAAGCTGGTTGATGTGAACAGGGTGAGGGTCTGACACCCAGACCCCCCCCAGTCCTCCCCCCAGTCCTCCCCCAGTCCTCCCCCAGTCCTGGGAGGCAGACATAACAAGCTCCCTGAGTGATGGGATACAAAGTGTTCAAAAAAGAAAAAAGAAAAAAAAAAAGCAAAA
>NC_024315.1:4300120-4300503 GCF_000523025.1 Cynoglossus semilaevis | reverse complement strand
TTCATGTGGACCTGGTTTTCAGTCTTTTTTCGGGAGTTGACTTCAAAACTGAGTGTATGTTGTGACTCATGAAGGAATGTTCTGGAGAAAATAGTCGGAAATAAGTCACATGGTGGTTTGTGTGTTCAGTTATGGTGGTGGGGAGGAGGGGGAGGGGGAGTGAAGACGGTACGATGACAAACTGATCAAGTCCTCATCAACGTCAACCAACTCTTCCTTCACACACACACACACACACACACACACACACACACACACACACACACAGGCCTGTGACAGCGTGTACACTCATTTATCTCAGCGCAGTAATAACGCTAATGATGTCCCGCGGGAACCTGGACGAAGAACAGAAGGGCTGAGAAGAAGGGGGAGACGGGGGGAGA
>NC_024315.1:4299325-4300080 GCF_000523025.1 Cynoglossus semilaevis | reverse complement strand
TCTTTGTGAAGACTGCTCTCGTCTCTGTTGGCAGGAGCGCCATTTGCGAGTCCGTATGATGTTTAGAGACGGCAACTGATACACACACACACACACACACACACACACACACACTGACAGGCGCACACATGCTCATAAAGATGACAGTGTGTGTGTGTGTAAGAAATGGAGAAGGACGGAGGATTTGATTGGACATTGGCAGCGTCTCAGCTGGTTATTGTGTCGATGACAGGACACAGCCCTGACCTACCTTTGACCCTGACCCTGACCCTGACCCTGACCATCTGGTTGAACTGGTCAAACATTTCCTCAGACGAAACAGTCGTAACCTGAACCCTGACTGAAACGTAACGGCGTTCATTCTTATGATGGCGTTCTATTGTTTGACAGTGTTTTACTCACAACAGCCAACAGGTGGTGAGCATGGATTGTGAGAGCACTCCCCCTACAGGATCATCACGGTATCTGTTGAACAGCTCAGCAAACAACAGAAACCAATATGGAAGAAATGAAAACCTAATGGCAGCCATAACTCACTGCTGCCTCAACCCCCCCCTCAAGACCCTCGCAACTCTTTAGATATACAGTATGTGTGTGTGTGTGTGTGTGTGTGTGTGTGTGTGGCATTGATTCATCCGTTCGATTTAAGCAGTGTCTGTTGTAAAAATAACCCATTTATGTTCAGCCTGTCTGTACAATTATGGAATTAGACAGGAAAGAAGGGAACAAAGACGGGTCAATGGGAGGGCAGAGAC
>NC_024315.1:4285583-4299248 GCF_000523025.1 Cynoglossus semilaevis | reverse complement strand
CCACCTCTGATCGATACCAGCCACAGATTTTATTGGGAGTGAAGTTTGAAGTTGGAGTAATCCCACATTCCTGTCAGTTGAAACTCTGTGGCAGCAGATGTGAGGTTGTGAAATGCCTCCATCGGCCTCCGGGGCTGCTGCTGAGCTCGTTCTGTAAAATCACTTCTTTGTCTGCAAAAATCTGTCCTGAGGCGACAACAGAAGGCTGTCAGCGTGCCTGCCTGGGTGTGTGTGTGTGTGTGTGTGTGTGTGCGACTCAAATATTGCAAACATGCATTTTCAGACACAAACCCACCGACGATAATTAATGCTTTTGTCCTTTGATGTGAACGTCTTTTGTGTTTGATGCATTGTTAGCAAATTGATCGTCAAAAGAGTCATCTATAAATGTCTCTCTATTGATTGGTCCTTCACAGTACACTCTCTCTCACACACACACACCCGCAGTGGGCCGTGACACACCAACACCGCGTACGATCGTTCTTTTTTCTGGCGTATTATACTTTGACCCTGAGGTCAGAGGGCAGGGAAATGTTTAGTATGTTGGCTAAAGGGTGAAAACTAATGGGTGATTAGCAAATCCATGTGTGTGAGAGAGAGAGAGAGTGGACATCACAGGCATGTCCACTCTCTCTCTCTCTCACACACATATATGTGTGTGTGTGTGTGTGTGTGTGTGTGTGTGTGTGTGTGTGTGTGTTTTGTTTGGCTCTTTCTTAAATTGCAGGGTTTCTCAGAAAACGTCCCAGGGTAAAGGTCATCTGTCAACCATGACACAACACTATGAGCTTCTGAAGGTCAATGTAGTGTGTGTGTGTGTGTGTGTGTGTTTGTGTGTGCGTCAGCTCCTCCTCTCCTCTCTGACTCATATATAAACTCATATATATATATATATATATATAATGAATAAATATGAACTCACTGTGCTCGTAAACCACACACCTCTTTATTATTCCAGTCCAGCTGGTCCTCAGTACCAGGCATCAGTACCAGGCATCAGTACCAGGCATCAGTACCAGGCATCAGTACCAGCACATGTCCTAGGATTATAATATCCAAGGACCAGCAGTAAATGACTACAGTCGTCCTCTGTCTGTTGACTCTTCATCCAACATCATCCAACATCATCCAACAACATCCAACATCATCCAACATCAACCCTGTTCCACACAGTGATTATCTGCTGAAATCATTTCTCATATTTCAAAACAATTAAACATGAAAGCATTGAATCTCATTAGTTTTGTACAGTTTAGCATCAGCTAAGCATTAGTTTAGCATTAGTTCAGCATTAGTTTAGCATTAGTTTAGCATTAGTTTAGCATTACTTTAGCATTAGCTGGGTACAACTAACTGCACTGGAGACTTTAGTCCATAAGTGAGAAGCGTTGACTGAGTGTAATCTAAAGATAAATGTGGACGAGTTAGAAAATGAGAACAAACGCTCACATTTTCTCTTTTACCTTTTTCTTCCAGCATTTGTCCACGGTTGCTGCGTTTCCCTTCAAGGCTGTGTTGAAACGAGCTGAGAATCCTGGTCCAATACCAGGCCAGATCAGATTAACCTGTGTGTCTTTGTGTTTGTGTGAGTGCACCACAAATGGATTCTTCTCTTTCACGCGTTCTCACTTTTTATCACTTACACAGATCAGGGCCTTACTGGAGTCGGTTCTGTTGTAAAAATAATAAAAACCAGTCTGGAGGCACAGTCGGTCTTCAATCTCCAACGATTTACGGTTATTTTATCGCCTATCGGCGGAAACATTCTTGACTTTTACTGTGGTACAGCAGCATAACTTCCCTGGAAATGTCCTGGAAATGTCCTGGAAATGTCCTGGAAATGTACATGTCCTAACATGGCTGTGTAACGTTTGTTTATTGTGTTTTTCTGCATTGACAGAAGAGTTGTTTGTTTGTTTGTTTGTTTGTTTGTATTCTTCTTCTAATGATGATGAATTCAGTTCATCATCATCAGGCGCAGCTGTAACAAACGGCCACACGTGACACTTTATTGATAACTACACACTACAAAAGAATAGTTTACAGTCGTATTACCCAGAATTCAGTCTGCTTTTGTATAGGGTCCATGTTTTCGTGTTGAGGCCGACCAAATATTTTGGGCTGAAGTAGAATTTGAAGAACTAATAAAAACCCTTTCAACATGTGCCTTTAGATGTTAGTGGACCAGGTGGTATCGAACCCTAAACCTTCCCATGGAAGATAGCAGTTCGACCATAGCGCTGGCATATTTCACACCCTGAAACACTTTGCCACTAGGTGTTGCTAAATCCTTTACAGGAATGTTTTTGCCTCTTTTAGATGTTGTTGTTTGGAACATTTGCCCCTTTTATCCTTTCAAAGTTTCATTTGTCTCAGACGTTTGTTGGATGAAAGCCTGATTAATTTATCGGGTCTACCCAGTCAGAACCAACCTCAGATGTAGCGGCAGCCGTGTCTGAAAGCTATTTTTCAGTTAAATGAAGTGGCAACACAAACATTTTTTGTCATCTCTGAAAGGCACGTCATTTAAACTTTTGCTGCGGAGAAACAACCAGAATGTGAATCAGAAATTCAAACGACTCATGGTGTCATCCGTCCATCCATCCGTCCATCCAAAAACTCATCCATCGATCTATCCATCCGTCCATCCGTCCATCCATCCATCGATCTGCCCCTTCAGCCTAAACACACGGAAGACACTGGAACATCTCTTCTCCTCCTTGACCTTCACACAACCTTTATAGTTGCTTCTTTTTCTTCTTTTTTTCCCTTTGTTTTCCCCCCTACCCCCCCAACACATTACACCTTCCTGTGAGACTACGTAGGTTCTGGTTCTGGGTCTGGTTCTGGTTCCTGCTCTGATGCAGCTGTGATGGTGGAGAGTTGACATTTAAATACAATTAAAAGAAATTAAAATAGTAAAGGAAAAAGGTGTGTTCTGGAGTGAGACAAGGATTCATCTACTGGAGTATAGCGCCTCCCTGTGTTTCAGTCAGGGGGGCTGACAAAGAAGTGGTCTCCAAATTCATGTCAAGGTTTTTCTAATGAATTACTGTACACCAGCAGTGATCCAGTAGCAGCACCGTTTGGTCCAGTACCAGCAGTGTTTGGTCCAGTAGCAGCAGTGAGAACAAGTGGTGTTGGATTGACATGGTTCTGTTGGACCTGCAGCTCCAGTGAGCGTGTTATAACTTCACAGACGTCAGACGAGTCAACAGTCTCTCTGTCCACTGTGTTGTTTGTTGTTTCTTGTCTCAAATGTAGAGAGTTGTTGTTCAGGTGTGGGTCGGTCGTCAGAACTTTGTTGTATTTCCTAGACTTTACCAATGACAACACTCACTGCAGTCAGTCTGAGTCACAGCTTCGGATGGTTTAAAGTGACTGTATGAACTCTGACTGAGATTCAACAACAGAAACAAACAGAACCAGATGTTGATCAGAGAAGCTTCACTTTTATTACTGTGTATTTTGCTGTTAAAAATAATTCACAGTCTTGTTTCTTGGTTAAAACATAAGAAGACACAACTAGAAGCAGACATTTGGGGGAGGGGCGGGGGCGGGGGGTGCAAAGAATTATTAGTTCATCCATCCATCCATCCATTTTCATCCTCTTATCCGTCACCGGGTCGCGGGCGCAGCAGTCTCCATGACCGCCACCCAAATCACACTGCACCATACCAGTCCCCCGTGAACCTTCCTGCGGGGGGTGAGTCCACTGGAAGGTACCAACCGCCCTAACTGGGATTCATTGGCCCAGAAGGAGAACCCTGGGGTTCCACATCAATGACAGAGACACTGCCTCTGAGCCAAAGAGCCACTCAACAAAAATCAAAATCATCTAAATCAACAACGGCTTTATATGTTTGAAATACATATTTTGTCTTTTATTTCATTGTAAAATAAATATGTATTTTATTGATTTATTTAAACATTTTCGATTTTTTTTCTTTAATGGATTTATTATTATTATTATTATTATTATTATTATTATTATTATTATTATTATTATTTATTCATTTATTCTTTTGGCTTTCATCATATGCTCATGTTTGCCTGTATCTAAATACACACCGGTTACTCATCTTGGATGCAGCCGTGACCCGGAAGTGTTTCCGGGACCATTGACGGCAATTGACGGAGGCGTTATTAAATAGCGTTAGCTGTCAGCCGGGTTCAGTCATTGTGCAGGGATGGAGGTGACACGGAAAAGTAAGTAGTCCGTTCCGTTGCCTCACATGCTGTTGTTTGTAACAACAGTGTTTGTGTGTGTGTGTGTGTGTGTAAGGCCACACAGATAATTGGTTTTGCGGGCAAAGAGTTTAACGCATACATCGCTTCTACCAGTTAGCCCTCATGCTAATTAGCCATGTAGCGGCGGTGCGGTCCAGAGTAACGGCTCTGGACTCGTGTTCCCCTGTGATGCTAACACAGGCTGACACCTTCTGTACATTTTCACCTTTATTTCCAGATTATAAAAGCTGTCTAAACACCGTATACAGCGCCATTGAGGAGGCTGACTTTCTTGCCATCGACGGTGAATTTTCAGGTAAAGGTTAAATTTTCAGTTTCCTGAAACAACAACAACAACAGCAGCAGCAGAAGTGACATTAGAGCCTCATACCAGCATGAACCTGTTTTATTTTCTGTCATTTCTAGGGATAAGTGATGGCCCAAACGTCAGTGCACTAACCAACGGCCTGGACACACCAGAGGAGCGATACACGAAGCTGAAAAAGGTCGGCTGAGTTCACGGGCTCCAGCGGGACTGTTGGGTTTCCCTGCAGCTAATCATTGATTGGTCAAAGGGAACTGTACAGTAAAGGGTTAAAAAGTGTTGTTTTATGTTTTATTGAAGTAGAACCCTAGAGCAACACAACTATTATGTTAAAGACATACAAATATACACCAATATTTACCAACGTCCTGGTTTGACATGGTAACAAATGAAACAAGTCCTGGACGTGGGTTATCTAGGAGCTAGAAATGGAAGCACGTACAGTAGAAGGAAAACTGTTTCCTCTGACAGAGAAAATGTGTCCTTTAATAGAAAATGATGTCCAGAAGTTCCAGTTCAGTTGAGAGGAAAATTCAGGGTGAAAGAAAATGAAGAGACTTTTGAACACAACTGAAGTGAGTCTTCAGTGGTATTGGCTGCCTGCTCCTGTGTAGACCGCACTGACACCAGGAGGTCATGTTGACGTTCTGATGGTCTACAGAAGAACTGTGGAATACTACTGTGATTATAGTCTAAGGCTGCAGGAGTGGAATGTTCCACAGACTCCAGTGTCTCCAGTGTCCTCACTGTCCTCACCCTGTTTTGGTCTCTCAACGTCTGTGTTGTTGTGTTGTTTCTCACCAGCATTCCATGGACTTTCTGTTGTTCCAGTTTGGATTGTGTACATTCACATATGACCAGACCAATTCAAAGTAAGCGTCTCCTCGGCCACAGGCTCTGACACACAGATACTGACACACAGACACACGCGCACACACACGCGTGCAGATGAATTAAATATGATTTACTTTCATCACAGTTGATCCACTTTTATATAATATTTCTTTTCTTTCTCTCCTTTTCCTTCAGGTACATCATAAAACCTTTTAATTTTTATGTATTCCCAAAACCCTTCAACAGAACATCTCCAGACATCAAGTTCATCTGTCAGGTCCGTCCGTGTCACGTCCAGGCGGTTGCTCTTCGCCTCCTATATTTGACAGTTTATATGAAGACGTTTGTATTTTCAGAGTTCCAGTATTGACTTTCTGGCCAGTCAGGGCTTTGACTTCAACAAGGTCTTCTGTCATGGTGAGTTGACCTGATGACTCCTGACTCCCACATCTTATCCAAATGTTGGGGGGGGGGGCACTCTTCAGCAATATTCAACTTTAACAGATCTGCATCTCAATTCCATTTTGATCGTGAATAGTTTCTAATGTGGCGCCGTTGACGTGACTGACGCCACTGTAGAAGCAGGCGGTCAACCTGCCGTCTGTTTGCAGCCTGATGACTTCCTGTGTGTAGAGAAGGTTGTACACCGGTTTGTGAAGTGGTTTTTTTTTTAAACACAGGAATCCCGTACTTGAACCAAGAGGAGGAGGCTCACCTGAGGGAGCAGACGGAGGAGAGGAGGAACCAACACGCCAACGGTGTAGGGACACCGTCCTACATCTCTCCGTCCTCCTCCAAAGGCCCGGCACACGTACCTGAAGAACATAAGGAGTTCATCAGCAGGGTGGTGTAAGTCCCAGCAGCGATGGGTGAGTCGGCCTGGATGGCTCTCAGATACTGACTGCAGATGGTGAACTTTGTGTTCCTCAGAGACAGAGTGGAGGCGCTCTTCACAAAACCCGACAAGACTCTGGACCTGGAACCGTGCACAGGGTCCTGTGATGGCTTTTCTCATCAACTCTTCTTGGTTCACCGTTTGTGTTCTTTGTGTATAAATGTCTTTGTGCTGTGTTCAGGTTTCAGAGGAAGCTGATATACCAGACCCTGAACTGGAAGTGAGTGTCGCCCTCTCCTGGCTCTTCTCCACCTTTACACTGTTGTTTAAGGTGGAGCAACATCTGTTTTTATTCTTCTCAATCACAGATTTCCCAAAGGA
Organism: Cynoglossus semilaevis; assembly: GCF_000523025.1. NCBI lineage: Eukaryota > Metazoa > Chordata > Actinopteri > Pleuronectiformes > Cynoglossidae > Cynoglossus > Cynoglossus semilaevis. The sequence goes on along the minus strand of NC_024315.1, from coordinate 4,292,643 downwards.
CTTCACCTGGAAACCATCGAAACAGAGAAGGTCGCAGTTCATCTCCTGTCCTACTGCTTGGTTTTTAGTGTTCACTGGTGCAGAGGTGTGACTGGGTGAAGGTGTTGTTTTACAGAAGGAGCGCTACATCCAGGTCTGCAGAGTGGATGAGGAGGAGAAAAGGAAGATGGAGCAGCACAAACAGGAGAGGGAGCAGGTGAGCTCTTCACCTCAGATGTTAGGAGTTGAACATTTTGACATGTGTGAAAACGTTCTTCTTCTCCTGACAGGAAGAATTAAACGACGCCGTGGGATTCTCCAGGGTGGTTCACGCCATCTCTAAATCGGTCAGTCACTTCCTGCTCTGCGTTTTTCTTCTTTTATTGTGTGCTGTTTACACTTCAGACCTCCCTGACTGTGGTCATGTGACCCACAGGGTAAACTGGTGGTCGGACACAACATGCTTCTGGACGTGATGCACACCATCCACCAGTTCTACTGTCCTCTTCCAGATGTACGTTCCCGGCGTTCCCAGCGTTCCCAGCCCGTGCTCGCTCCTTTGATCTAACGTGTCTCTGTTTTCTTCAGGATCTCCAAGACTTCAAAGAAGTCACCATGTGTGTTTTCCCACGGTAAAGTCCTGCTGCAGAGACGTTGACTTTGAGGTTCTTATTGCTCCATTTTTCAAAGCTATGTTTTATTTTTTATTTGAAGACTTCTGGACACAAAGTTGATGGCTTCTACTCAACCGTTCAAGGTAAACACTTTCACTGGCCCTTTATCTGTCGGTCAGCGTTCAACTGTGGTGTGACTGCAGTTCCAGTGTCGACTTCATCAGTGTTGTTGTGTTGTTGTTGTTGTTGTTGTTGTTGTTTCAGGAGCTGATCACAAACACATCTCTGGCAGAGCTGGAGAAACAGTTGAAAGAGACTCCGTTCAAGGCTCCACAAGTCGGTGAGAGGAGACGCCCACGTCTGGTGTGTCCTGCAGTGGACAGATTTGTGGAGTTGACGCCGTTTCTTTTTAATGCTCCTCCAGATACGGCACAGGGGTTCCCCAGTTACAACACGGCCCAGGAGCAGCTCCACGAGGCTGGCTACGATGCCTACATCACTGGCCTCTGCTTCGTCTCCATGGCCAATTATCTGGGTGTGTAGAGAACACTGTACTTTATTGATCCACCAGGATTTGGAATCATTTTACTTTCTTTGTTGCAGGTTCTTTTTTGACTCCTCCCAAATCTTACATCTCGCCTCGATCCAAACTCATTGAGCCTTTCTTCAACAAGTAAGAGATTTCCTCCACTTTATTTTTGGTGTTCATGTTTTTTCTGTTTCATTTTTGTGAATGCCGTCTCCTTCTTCTGTCGAGGCTTTTCCTCATGAGGATAATAGATATTCCCTACCTCAACGTCACAGGACCAGATTGTGAGTAAAAATGATGTGAACTTCTACTCTACACGGCTGCAGGCTTACGACGATGACATCACACTTTACCCGTCTTCTGCCCTAACACCCCATGTTCTGCCCTTACAGTGCAACCCAAACGAGACCACGTCTTACATGTCAGCTTTCCAAAAGAATGGAAAACCAGCGACCTCTACCAGCTGTTCAGTGCCTTTGGTGAGAGTGTGAGCCAGTGTTGAGTCTACGTGTCACCACCGTGTCTCACCCACTCTCCCCTTCTTTCATTCTCCTCAGGAAGTATCCAGGTTTCATGGATAGACGACACGTCGGCCTTCGTCTCCCTGAGTCAGACGGACCAGGTCCAGATCGGTGAGTTTGACCGCACCAGACTGGACCTTTTCCTCCCACGTCTTCTAACTAACTCTCTCCCACCGCAGCCATGAACACCAGTCGCTACGCAGAGAGTTACAGGATCCAGACTTATGCAGACTACGTCCAGAACAAGCAGCAGCAGGAGGAGAAGAAACTGGGACAAACCAACAAGAGCTGGGGAGAAGATGGCTGGGTGAAGCCCCACTTCACCTCCTCTGCCTCCACTTTTGCTTATTCAAGGTACAATCTGGGATGTTTTTTTCTTTCTGCGAGTTAGCTGAAGGTGTCTAACCGTTTTGGCTTTGTTTTATTTTTTCAGGGCTTTAAGAAAACGCAGCATCAGTCCTGTCCACGGTGAGCAGGGCAGTGGAGAACTGGTGTCTGCAGATGGTTGGAACCAGTACTCTTATCCAGAAAGCACCGGCAGCAAGAAGATGAAAACTGATGGTGCTGTAGTTTCATTTATGTAGTTTCATTTATGTCCACATGGATGGTCTTACTCGGTGTTTCAGGAACCGACTGCTGCTTCATTCAGTTTTTTTTTGTTTTTGTTTTAATATTTCTTGACAGTTACTTCAGTTTCTAACATGTCGTTGTAGATTCAAACACTTGACTTAACTTGTCGTTGTTCACAGTTCTGTATTAATTATGGTCTCTGTTTCTAACAATGTGTTAGACGCAAGTCGACGAGCACATTTAGAGGCGGTCCAGAGCAAGACATCGGAGGCGTGGCTGAAGACCACGTAAGTGAAAGGGATCTGATCAGTGATCAACGCTGCTGCTGCTGCTGCTGCTGCTGCTCATCTGAGCTGTTTTTCTAATGCTTGATTTCACCTGCAGAGATGCGTCACATTCATCAGGTTTAAGTCCAGTACCTGATGAGGAGGGGGAGTCAAGTCCAGAGGGCTCCGATCCAGCCGACAACGCTGAGGGGACGGTCACATGGCAACAAGCTTCTGCCAGTCGAAATAGAGGTCAAAAGGGCAAGAAAAAGAAGTCTGAAGGTGAGAGGGTTTTTATTTAAAAAAACAAAACAAAAACCCTTTCAGCAGTAAAGTGCTGAAGAGAAGTCCATTATTCTGCCTTTATGTTGGTGTGTTTCCCATGAGCACCTTTGGTTTGGCCTAGCTGTGAAGCAGCAGTACGTCCACTAGCCAACAGTCTCACGCCGTCTCAACATTCCTGTCCGCAGCCACTGAATCTCCACCATCGCTGTTCGAAGTCCCAGAAGTCTGGTAGCCAGAGCGGAGGACGGAGGTGGAGAAACCCGTCTCCCACGCCGAGCCACAACCCACGGTTTCCTCGTAAGCACTTCCTGCACTCTCCTCCACAGTCCACCCACTCGCTCCAAGTCTCAGACACCAGCAGCTGAGCTGTTTTTTTACTGGACCATTTGTCAGAGAAAACATAAGCCATAATGACAGCTGCCATATTTTGATCGCACACCTGAGGAGCGGGAAACTCTTCTGAGCACAAACCAACGTCAGAAATCACCTGCTCTGGTGTCGTCAAACTTCTACCACACACTTTCACCTTCGCTGACTAGTTTTAATGACGCTACTCCTGCTGAGTGGTGTGTGTGTGTGTGTGAGTGAGAGAGAGAGATGAACATTCTCTTGTCTTTAATGCCCCCCCCCGCCCCCCCCTCGACCCCTCCCATTAGTTGTGACATATAAATGCCATTGGACAGGTCCTGTAGTTTACTATGTCAGGGTTGTTTAGTATTTTAATGGAGTCATTTTTAAAGGAACAAAGGTCCTTTCATCTCCTCCACTTTTATCAGATGTGAGCTTATCAATGATAATGTCATATTTATTATTGGTGACAATTCATGAGGTGCTTGTGCTTTTTGTACAGATTATTTTTCCTTATATTTTTGTGTCAAATGTTTTGTAACTGTCAACTACAATAATGTTCTTTGTATGTTCTAATCCAAAGGTGTAAACGGAAGACTCGTCTACACTTTTGTCCATTTAAAAGTCCTTCGTTTCCTTGGAAAGGAGGAAAAAATTAAAGAATGTTTCTTAGTAAAATTGACTTTCTTTCTTGAATTAACCCCCATCTAAACAAACGTAGATATTGATAATATAAAATAAAGAAGACATTTTATTATTGTTAGAAAAATGGGTAAAAAAAAATGGAGCTGTGTTGATCTGGTATCATGAAGAAAATCTCTCAACAGTTGCTGACTGGTAACTGGATGTTTCCAGAGATCCTGGATCTCGGGGCTCCACTGTATGTTTGGAGGTATTTCGATACCACGGAGACGAGGACTGAGTTTTAGGAAAAGACAAAGTAAAAATATGTTGACTGAAAAAGTTTATTCCAAACACGTGAGCGGCAGCTGCTGATGACGTTCAACCGTGATAATCCTGGAAGACTGCAGCGTCAGTGGACATGATGAGCTGCTGTCGTATCACTGTTCTTCTCCAGACCCTGACTTCACCTCCAAGAAGCACAGGCCAGGAAGCTGCTCCTGACAACTGGGACAGAGAACGGAGAGTTGAGAAATGTTAAACTTGGTTCAGCTTTTTCTGCGTCACAGAGGCTTTACCCGTTATATCCAGGGAACAGAACCACCAGCAGGGTGCAGTCTGGGACAGATCTGAAGAGCTTCCCCAGGTAGCGGTCCAACTTTCTCATCATGAGCTCCATTTCCTGACCCTGCAGATAACAGCACACTGTTGGTCTCACTGTGAGTGAATGTTGAGAAGCTGGCTCGGGGGAAATCCCACTAAAAGATTGATTAACCTGATGATTGATGTTGTTCTCACTGTCGTGCTCTTCAGCGGCCGCCGTCGTCTCTGCTGAGGCGGTCCATGAACGTAAGTGAGGCGGAGTCAGACATGGACAGATGTTGTAGTGGCCTATCCTGTGGTCTTCAGCGAGGGCTGTTGGTTTATCGTCGCAACTCTTGAATTCTAAAACGGACCCAAACCAAACATCAGGTTGATCACAGATGTTTGCAGAAACAGATGTGGAGAAATCCCGTCTCACTCACTGATCCAGGCGTGTGTTGACGGTTTGGCCAGAAGTGAGATTCTCTCTACGGCCCCTAGTTGACCAAAGGTTTCTCTGATGGCTTCCTCTTTGGACAGGCGCACGGTCGTGACGTTTCCTCCAGATGGAGGAAGCCCGTTTGTTGTTTTCTTAGAAAGTGCACCAGGAACCCCAACACCTGGCGTGTGACCATTGACCTTTGCCGAGGCGTTCCCGCCCACGGCTACTCTGTGCTTTGATCTGACAGCGTAGATGGAGCGGCTGCTGAGTGCGTCATCCATCAAAGCATCAAGAGTGAGGTCCAGGTCCAGCACTGAGCTGTTCACTGGCCTCTGGACCTTCAGACATGGACCAGGGCTTTAGTGAAGGTTGGAAAAGAAACGGTGAAGGAGAGAAGATGAAGGACTCACTTTAAGGACTTGTCCGTGCAAAATCAGTCCATCCAATGTCTTCAAGGCCAGCACTGCTCCCTCCAAGAGCTGGAACTCTACCTGTGCATGGAGCTGTGGACCACACACAGTGATGAGTTAAGATGTCTGTTAATTAACCAATCAGAGTCGTTAAGGCGGAGACTCACCCTGACTGTTCTCTTCAGCATCTTTATTTTTCGAACTGGTCCGCAGCTGAGAAAAAGTCGTTTCACTTCTGTCTCGGAGAAACCTTCAGGGAATGGCCCGGCAAACACCACACACATCTGCCCCAGGTCTGCACACATCTGCAGGCCCAGTATCAAGTGAAGTTAGATTCAAGTTAGTCTACAGCACCAGAACAAATGGTAACAGTACCATGACTCACCCTGTGGTGGAGCTGCTCCTGAGGAGCGTCACATTGTTGAATATGGTCTGAAAAGGAAGAGAACCGCAGCACGGACAGAAATGGATTGTGGGTTGTTTTCCTGAACGACGCCAACACCTGAGGGCGAGAGTGAGGCGACGAACACGGCAGAAAAGGAACCCTTTCATTCGTACAGTCAAAACAACCTTAAAATCGACTTCACATGGAGAGAGTTGGAGCAGAGAGGAAGTAAACTCCTCACCTCTTTGTCAGAGTTGTGCCACTGCTGATTGGACAGCTCCAGGGCCACCTCACAACGCTTCCCAAAATACGCCACCGACTGTTGACGTGTCTGTAAAACGTCTGCAAATCTGAAGAAGAAACAGAAAATGACAAACGTTGTTGTCGCAGAAAAAGAGTTTGACTGAGAAGGAACATGAACAATGGACAGACTGAGTCGGTCTTTAATGTCGGCCATTTACACTCACTGTGTAAAAGTCGGCGTTGTACCTGAGACTCTGAGGTTGCCGTGTGGGGGTGTCGGTGATCTCCTCCCCCCACAGCTGCTCCAGGTGTCGCTCAACAACCTAACAAGGACACAGCTGCTCATAACACTGAATGTATGTATGTATGTGTGTGTGTGTGCGCACGTGTGTGTGTTACCTGACGAGGTCCTGTGTTAATAAAGTACTGAGCCACTTCCAGCGCTGCTGCAGCGTCTTCAATGGAGTCGTGTCCCAACATTTTCTTGGTTTGAATGTGTTTTCTTAAAAACAAATACAACATAGAATTACCCCAGGCGTCTCACCCGGGCGTCTCACCCCAGGGTGAATATGAACTGTGGGGGGCGGGGGGGGTGACTTACTTCAGAACTACCTGGGCCAGGACCTTAAGTTTAAACCTCTGTCCAAACTCCCGTCTGTACAACAGAGAGGTGTCGATGACGTGTCTGTGGATGAGCTGCAGACAAAATGAACCGCATGTCAAACCCACCACCTGAAGAAGGAGGAGGGCGTTTCACGTCACTCACCTTCAGTGCCACGAGGTCAGAGTTCAGCGAGTGCCCGACTAGAACGGCGTCACGTGGCAACAAGGCCTTGAGTTTGTGCTGAACGTTGCGCAGGGTCGTCGTGACGGGTCGCAGCATCGCTGCCGTGATGCCGGAGTATCTGTGACCACATGAGACGGCCGCCGTGTTTGAAGACCTTCAAACTACTCCAGTTTTTTCACCTTCATTTTACCAGTAACTCTACCTGGTGCAGTAGTTGATGATGCGGTTCGCAGGTTTCACCAGTTCGTCCAACACACATGTTCCATCAGCGTCCACCACAGAAACACGAGTCAGCTCGTTTCCCTTTATCGTCACACACTGGAACACACAGCACAACAACTGAGTACATGACCCGCCGCTGAAAATGTGATTGCTCTAAACTAAACAGTAACATTCACCATTTCACAGTCGAGTCCAAACAGAGGGCTGCGGTCTGTCACGCGGTCGCTGCTCTCCGTACAAACAAATTCCTCAAACT
>NC_024315.1:4280702-4285558 GCF_000523025.1 Cynoglossus semilaevis | reverse complement strand
TCCAAACAAAGAACTGAGAAGGTTCTAAATGTATTGAAGATATTTGACTGAAACATGTGGACCTTTGACTGGATAGTGATACTTGATCATGTCCTCCTGTGTGAGGACGTAGGCTGTGAGTCCTCTCCTCTCACTGCCAAATTTCATTATGACCGGATGACTCCTCAAAGCTGCAGCGGAACACAAAGTGACAAAAGTAGAAAAATCAGGAAAAGCCCAACATGGTCTTCATCAGTGGAGTCAAACGTCACTTCATCACCAGGACACAGCTGGTTCTTACCAGGGTTCTGAAGAACCGATGGATCTTCACATCTGGGAACTTCACTGCTGAACACTTCTGAAGCAATGTTTTGTGATGACGGCATGAAGGTGATTCTCTGTGGGAGTCCAAGTAGGACAGATGTCAACATGGAGCCTCTTACCCACCTCTTAGAACCTCCCCCCCCGCGTTCCCATTAGTTACTCACAGAAGTGTAGTTTGTCCTCAGGTGTTTCAGGGTTACGTAGTGTTTGTAAAAGTGACTCTGGGTCAGACCCTCCACAACGACAACATTCACACCTGATATTCTCCTCCTCTGCTGGACACCACACCAACTGGGGGACAGACAGGAGGACGTCTCCTCAGTTGTTACAATAGATTCAGTGTAAAACACAAGTCGGTTAAACATCGTGCAGCTAAAGTCATCTTCACCTGGGCTTTTTGATTCCTCCACCTTTGCCCAGGGCAACATAATGCAGCAGTGACGTCAGCTCTTTCAATGTAATTGGTTGTTTGAGGCAATCGAACAACACAGAGACCTTCGGTGACGAGCTCGGACGCTCACACTCGACAGCCTCAACTTCCTGTTTCTCTGTTTTTAACCTTTTGCTTTTTCCGAGACCTGTAGAAGAAAGGTTCTTTCTTTTCCTCCCGGAGCTCGGAGCATTTGGCGATGGTTCCATTTTCAGGACGGAGAGCGCTGTCGAGTCGATACCTGAAAATGTAAAGTAATAAAAACTGGTTGGTTGTAGGTCAAACATACAGTTTAAAGTCATCTATGAGCAGAAAGTTCCACGTTGTTAATGAGGGCTCGTTTGTATGGCATCTGACTGATACATGTACTACACGATACTCAGCAGAGGTATCAGGAATACAACTATTAACTACTGTGTAATAATAAGTTACGTCGCTGCCTCAACTTAGATAAAAATAACAACAACAACAACATGGAATTAACGTTAATATTAACTAAAAAAGGAAAGAAAAAAGAGCATGTTTGTTCGATCAGTCGCCTCTGCCCACTCAGCATGGTTCTTTTTTTAAATCGTCCAAAGACAGTGTTAACTACACGTTACATTTTGAAATTATGTGGTCAAAATACGACTAAGAATAAACACGACGGTAAAGAAATAAGTAAATACCAGCAGCTGTGGTCCACCGACTTCAGTTTTCAACCAAATCACATGTTAAAACATGGCTAGAGCATGTTCACTACTGTATGTAAAGTTTAAATGCATACGTAGAACAGCCGATTGGTAATTTCAAAATAAATTCCACGATTAAAACATTTACACTCCGCAGTGGATGTGTTTGTAGTAATATAAGTAAACGTGGTTATTTTAGTGTATAAATGTAGATTCAGACATCAAATAAAATCACCACAACATCTTATATGTGCTACAGTCGGTCGGATTTGTAGTAATTGATGTTTTTATTTTGATAGTTTGCGTTTAAAACGGATGTGATCGATGTTTTCTGTGATTGGCTACCTTTCCTTCCATTGGTTGTTCTTTCCAGATACAACTATTCGAGCTCAGAGTGGTGGAAGTGTCTGTTTGAAAATGCGGTGCGACTTTCTTTGTCTGCGGTGCCTTCTGTCATTTAAATTAAATCTTCGGTGCCTCGAAACTATATCGACCGAATAAAGATGTCGACAAAGAAACTAGCCAAGTAAGGGAATTATATGCCACGGTTTTGTAAGACTCTCGTTTGCCTGTAGCAAAGCGGGTTAGTATAAAACTTTGAGGGCAAAGGATTTGATTTTGCTTGTGTTTACGATATTTACGTTATTATTGGATTTAAATGGACTAAAATGGAAACCACCTCCTGTTTATTATAAATCCAGAGTCTGTCCTGTCGGTTTTCTTTTACCTTAAAGTCGTATAATAAATACTTACTACAACTGTTTTGTTCGCAGAGAGCTCGGCTTGTTGAGGCAGCGAAGTCAGTCTTCATCTGCTTCAAACAATGTGTTATTGTCAAGTAAGTGATCCATTTGAATCGATACGGATCATTAAGGTAGATAAGGTTGAGACTTTGCAGTAATATCTCTGCTCTCTTTCAGATCAGATATTTTCATACCTAATCGTGATCGACTTCGAATCAACCTGTTGGAAAGATAAAAACAACTACAGCCAGGAAATCAGTATGAGAAACTTAATATTGATTGTACTGGGAATCACGTGTTGACGCTTCATTTTCAATATCCTGTAGGTGACGTTTAACTTTTCACCTTCCTTCAGTTGAGTTTCCTGCCGTGTTGCTCAATACTTCCTCTGGACAAACTGAATCTGAATTCCACACATATGTTCAACCCCAGGAACATCCTGCTTTATCTGCATTCTGCACCGAGCTGACGGGGATTTCACAGGTGAGAATGGCTGAGGGTTGGATCAAGCTGCTGATGGGAGCGGGATGGAGGGGAGGACAGTGGACAAAGTTAGAGACAGTGGACAGAGACATTGGTAGAAGAGAAACAGGAGGGGGTGAGACGGAGGAAGATGATCCACCGGTGTGACCCCTGAGGTCAGCAGATGCACAGGCAAATATATCTATTCATACACATGTGGACTGATGGTGGAAAGAAAACCAACGATGGTCAGTGGAATCACTGAAATCACTAGAAACTGAAACAAACGTTGTGGATCAACACAATCATTTTATAAAACAAACCAATGAAACGGGGTACAATGAAAATATTTGACCACAGGAACAGGTGTGTCCTCTGGTTAGTGTCAGTCTACTAGGTGACCAGTGGTCAACACTGTGCTGTTTGGGGACATGGTGTTTAAAAAATGAATCAGTTGAACCACAATTCAAAACACAATGTCTGATTTTCATTGGTTCATTTTAGATTTAAACTCTCTTTCATGAAAGTTCCATGGACTCAGAACAGGAATCTTGGATGGTCTGCCCGCAGTCCTTATATGGACCTCATGGCCTTATATGGACCTCATGGCCTTATATGGACCTCATGGCCTTATATGGACCTCATGGCCTCTGTACAATGTTAATGGACAAACACACAACACTAGTATTAACAACTCTGAGTTTTATAACATTAAATGTTGTCTTTGTAAAACTTCTCTTCCTGTTCCAGGGCCAAGTTGAGGCCGGGGTCCCGCTCCACATCTGTTTGTCTCGATTCAGCCGATGGCTGCAGAACCTGCAGCTTCAGATGGGGGTGGTGTTTCCCAGCATGCAGCAGCAGAAGTGTTCTACACCGTCAGCCTCCCAGAACCTGTGTGCCTTCCTCACATGGTCAGGTAAAATGGACAAGTGTCTCTATCCTTCTGTGTCTCTGTCCCTCTGGGTCTTTAGCAGACATCTTCACTTTAACTAAAACTGTATTTATTAAAACAAGTGTCGTGTTAAAGGATAAATATAGTTTTTACCTGTGACGTCTCGACTCTTCTCGACTCGTCTCGACTCTTGTCTTCCATGTCAGACTGGGATCTGGGAGTTTGTCTCCAGTACGAGTGCAGACGTAAGCAGCTCCATAAACCTGCGGTGCTCAGCAGCTGGATCGACCTGAGGAGAACGTACAGAGTCGGTGTCTTTTCTACGATCTTGACTGAACCATACATGTTTCTTTCAAATAATTTTCTCTGATTTTTGTATATATTGAACTATTTACCTTTTTCCCCAGCTTTTTTATAACAGAAAACCTAGAGGCCTGAATGGGGCGCTGCAGGATGTAGGAATACAGTTTTCAGGAAGAGAACATTCAGGTACAAAAATGTTTAGAGATGAAATTATTTCAAAACCTAATAAAACAAATTAATGTTTTTATTTTTCATATTTAGGTTTGGATGATGCTCGAAACACAGCGAAGCTCGCTGCGAAGATGATGAGGGATGGATGTGTGATGAAGATCACAAAGAGCCTAGAGAGGGTGAGTGGCCACGGTCCAGTGAGTCCCGTCCAGACCACAGCCTTCCACGACTGAAGCTGATGCCAAGATGATTTTATTCTATTGTTTTTAAATTATTTTCGTATTTTATAACAATCATTAGCATTAATAAAAATATACAAAAGTTTAAATTATAACCCTCACAATTCTTGCTTATCTGTCTGTGTATAAACAAACAAACAAACGAAGGAACAAACGAACGACTAATTCAGTAGAAAACCCTGATTTTGTCTCTTATCTTTGAATTTCCCGTAGACACCAACAGTAGTGAGAGTGGAAAATCCAGACGACAGTGAAGGAAACCATCACCAAAATATAAAGGACAATACACTCACTTGTAAAGTAACTCCACGTTCAGAGACAACGGCAGTGAGTGTGAACATGAAGCCGTTGGTTCTGGGCTCTGTTCAGAACCTGGTCTCTCCCAGAACCCTTCTACGTTCCGACCCTACAACTAGTCCAATGTGGGGTCACGGCAGATGGTCACTCACCAACTTGGACGTTGCTGACGATTCCTCAGTTGTGTTAAAGTCTTCTTCGCCGTACAGTGTTGTCAACGAGAGTCTTGTTCTGTGCTCTACTACTCTGGGCTGCCTCTCTCATCCGCCTCCACCGAAAGGCAAGTCAAAAACAGACGCAACGGCGCAACTGGAGAGAGATGACAGTGAAGAACTTTCAGTGGAG
>NC_024315.1:4269670-4280545 GCF_000523025.1 Cynoglossus semilaevis | reverse complement strand
CTGTGAAGATCTTTCAGTGGAGACGGAAGGGCGGTGTGGTTCTTATGATGACGTAGTGTTGGGCAGTGAGGACAGTGTGACTGACACGGGTGGAGAACGTAGTTCAGAGTTTTTGTCCGATGGTGGCACTGGAAGTCGTTTGGAAGAAGAGAGTCAACTCAAATCACCTGGGAGAACAGGTGATGGGAACCACTCTCAAGTCCGCCATCTTTCTGTAAATACGGTCAGGAAATGCAGGGCAGTGCAGTTCAACAGAGTACCAGAGGGGGGCGTGTGTTTTGCCGTGCCTCAGGCTGTTTCCTTTGACGGAGTAGATAACAAGACATCTCCACAAAGTCGAAGAAAATCACAGCAAATGAGAAAGAATGACTCCAAAACGTCTTCTCCACTGGTCCACGGGACGTCCATTCCAGGAAAGACCTCCACGCCGAACCCCTTCTCTGAAGCAGTGAGACTGAACCTAAAACCCCAGCAGACTCCACGGACGTCTTTCACGGTCTACAGCGACCCCGTCAGGTTCGCTCCTGTGTCACGGACGTCTCTTAACCCCGCCAATAAAGTTCTGTCCGCTTTGTCTGCCAACACACACTCGTCGTTCACCAACCGGTCCTTTTCTGAGACTGCAAGAGTTCGGAAGGTCACGTCCCCACTGTGCGCATGCGGACGTCGTGCAAAGCGACAGGTTGTCTGCAACGGGGGTCCGAACCAGGGGCGGGGTTTTTTCTGCTGTCCTGTCCGGCGGTCAGGTAGCTGTGGAAAGATCCAGAAGGGATGTGACTTCTTCAAGTGGGAGTCATCTCTGATGAAGAGCAGCGGACTGGCGCCCCCTGCTGCCCTGGCTTCGGTATCACTGAGTCACAACAACTCAACTTTTAGCTGTGGTCTCCAGCAGAGGGCGACGTTGAGATAAGGTTAATAATGTTATTGAATATAGATAATGTGCTGGTGTAACTACGGTCCGTTTTTAAAAAGTCCCGTTGACCTTTATTTTTACTAACGTAATATTTTGATAAGAATGGACAAAACGAAGTGAATGATGGACAAGTGTCTGTTGACAGACATACGTGTGTGTGTACACCACGGTAAGTGAACTGTGTTTGAATGTTGAATGACTGTTGTGTCTGTACGGTGGCCTCGGGAACATTCACTGTGTCAATATTTGAAATACTCATTTTTACTGTAGTACATTTCCCTCAGATCTGTTGTTTTCTTCTACTGAATTTCCCGGTGTGGGATGAATAAACTCTTATCTTCTGTGAATTGTATTTGAACCGAGATGTGTTTTAATGTGTAACAGGATGACACCGTCCTCATTAATTGGGGTTTTTAATAAAATACATTTTTACCAGTTTGTCGCACTTACATTTGTCCTGTTCCTCTAAAATACATTTTCAGTTGTACTTTATATTTATATGGACAGTAAATATAAATATATAAAGTATGTGCTAAGATTTTCTGCCTTCTCAGGAACATACGCTGTCGATTGTTTTTGTCCCTCCGCGCTCACCGTAACTACCAAACTGAAAACGTGCTGTTGTGAGGCGTTTCTTTACACTGGAAACAGCTGCAGGTCAACGTCGTAGTTTCAATTCCAAACAACGGGATTTGTCCGCTTTAAGTGGCGTAAACGCGGTGAAACTCCTAAAGTACCTGAGAAGGAAACCAAACATCAACAAGGTGAGAACAAACGGCGGAGACAAAGTCACTGCTAAAGCATGTCAGCCGCGCACAGCGAGTCGAGGAAACGGAACAAGAAGCGCTATGCCGGCGGCCACCACCACAGTAAACGCTGTAAAGGCGCCAGAGAACTGGAGGTCGGAATGAACGGGATCCTCATCACATGCAACATGAACGAGAAGAAGTGCACGGCAGAGGCCTTCAACCTGCTCAATGAATACGCTGACCAGCTGTACGGTCCAGAGAAGGTGACGTCACTTCAGTCAACTGATATATTCGATATAATCATCTGTATTCTGTGCTGTTCTCCCTTCATTAGACCCACAGTTAGCCCCGCAGCTATAGCTTTAACGACGCTAGTTGTCTTTTGTCGATCTGTCGATGACCGATACAATTACCGATACTGATATCGATACAATCTGTATGTTCTTTCACTGCAGTTACAGGAAGATGGTGGGAGCAGCAGCGGGGAAGAAGAAGAAGAAGACGTGGACGTGGCTCTGAAGAAAGAAGTGGCTCAACTGAGGGCGTCTGGACCAAAACAGGAACGACGGTTCCAGGCCTTGGACAGTGGGGCCAACAATGTGATCTTCATCAAAACAAACAGTCTTGGTAAGCTGTGGACCAGTGACGTGTGCTCAGGAGCCATCATTATAAAGTATGTTTAATCAATATCAATATTTTCCACTGATCTGGGTTAAAGATGGATTTTTAGTATGACATTTAAAAAATCACCAAATTTGAGTATTTGGTGATCAAGTACAGAGCAGAAATCCCCGGTGAAGCAGTGGAGAGCAGTGACTCACATCTGAGTGACGATCCAAATTAAATCTGTGCTGCACTTTTCTCTTTTACAAATCTGTTCCTGTGTATTTGTTGGTGTTGGTGTGAGTGGAACTGAAAGAGGAACGTTGATGGATATGAACCATTACCAGGTGATGATGATGATGATGATGATGATGATGAACAGTGAAATAAGATGAGCCGTGAACGTCACTGCTGTGGACGTTCAACAACCGACCTGACTTACAGTCACTGGTTCAAATGTCTCTTCTTCTTCGTAGAGTCTGACGAGTTGGTTCATCACATTCTGTCTGATCTTCACTCATCCAAGAAGAAAAAGTCACGAGTGATCCTCCGGATGCTTCCGGTGAGACGCTTGGAAAGAAACCAAAGTGATGAATGAAGACGTGGACTCCAGAGCTTCTTTAACGTGACGCCACGTTCTAATTGCAGGTGACTGGAACATGTAAAGCCTTCCAGGAGGATATCGTCAAGTACCTGACGACTTTCCTGGAGCCTTGGTTCAAAACCCCAAACTCTGCCACATATCAGATCGCCTTCAAGGCTCGAAACAGCAGCCACAACAAGAGAGACGACATCATCAAAGCAGTCGCAGGTCACTTTTCCTTTCTTTGGCGTAGGGTTAGAAACGTTCAACGTCAGTGAATGAACCTGAAATAACCAGCATGAATTCTTTGGTTGCTGCAGGTCTGGTTGGGAAGATGAATCCTAAAAACAAAGTGGATTTGACCAACCCACAGCTGACGGTCATCGTGGAGGTGATAAAGGCCGTGTGCTGCGTCAGTGTGGTCAAGGACTACACTCTGTACAGGAAGTACAACGTCCAGGAAGTAGTCAAAGTACATGCTTCAAAGTCTGATAAGACAGATCCAGACGATGGTCCTGGACAGGAGGTGGAAGTAGGAAGAGAAAAGACGGAGGAGTCTGGGAACGGCGGCCACGAGTCCCCGGAGAACAAAGACACAGATGAAGGCGGAGTCGACGGGGAGTGAAACTTTTTTGTTTGTTTAAACTTTTAAACCAGTTTTCTAGGTTAACATTTGACAGCGTTTGATTTAAAAAAAAAAAAACGTTTACTTTTCTTTTTCTAACACAAATGTGTGATCAATCAACATGGACATGTTACATCTTAACCCCTGTGTTACAGTACTGCAGTACTACAGTAGTAAAATAATGCAGAAAAGCTGAGGAATATTCATACGTAAGCAGCTCAAATCAAAGATTTGTTAATTTATTTTTAAAAATACAGTTTTCTATCCAAATTAATTGTAAATTGTATAAGAAAAAAGTTGATTAAATAGAAAAATGATCGACTGGCTGTGAAGCCTTAGTTTTAAAAAGTGTTTTTTGGCAAAGATAATATTTTATACAGCTGTCATTTTCTATTCAATGGTTCAACGAGCACAGCTCGAAGATTTCACCTCGTGTCGAATGTGAGCTGTTACATTTTTATCCTTCAGTGAAATGTCCTGTGGATTTAAAATGTCCAAATGCAGTTTTTCTTTTGGCCACAAGATGGTGACAGTGACAGGTATGAACGTTCAAATGACATGTAGATGGTTTTTGTTGAATTCTAAATCGATTACTATTTTTATGTAGAAAATATTTTTAGACAGTATCATTGATGAATCATTGTTGCTCTCAATAAACTGTATTTTTCTCAGTCGAAGTGAAAGGTAATTTATCTGCTCTCAGTCTTTTCAGTGATTATAACAGTTAAGACTTAAATGATCTCCTGTTTTCTCCCATTCCTTTAATATATTTATTTCTTGTCATATTAATTTATGACAAATTAAAATCCACCAATCTAAGGTGGAGCAACGCTGACGTTGTTCTTGTTGTTGTAAACCAGTTTTCAGTTCAACATTTTTAGTCATATTTATATGATTGTTTTTACTTTGACACGTTGGTTTCGTGCAGATTTCTTTAAAAACAAAATTCTTTATCACGGCCACACACACACACACACACACACACATCATCTGAACTGCTGATTATTTTTCTCAGTTTTTTCCTCTTGAGCTGAACTGTTGCACTGACCCTGCGTTCATTATTTCCACTGCGTACAACTAAAACTCCCAGATCGTCCAATCACTGCGATCTGCTGCTGACCTTTTAACCTAAACACACTCTGTTTCAGAACGGTGCCAATTAGACTGTACATGTGGGCTACACTACACGACTGCCCACGTCGGCTGATGCCTTATAATGACATCACAGTAGTGGTGTCAGTGACGCCTCAGCAGTCGGCATGATGACAGCATCTTCACGAAGTATTACTTTAAATGACATGATCAGAAAGGACGTCTAACAGTACAGTAAAGTCAAAGTATCTTCATATCCTCTGTGTTGGTCCACGTCTAACCACCAGACCAAACTGCACTTTCTTAATTCACTTAAGTTTTTAAGTTTTCAGGTGTGAAGATTCTCGGTGTAGTCTGAACAGTCGGTGGTGTCAGTCAACACTGTCAACGTGAGTAACAATCTACCAAAGTCAGGTCAATGTTAATCAGTTAGAATGGCCTTCAAATGCAGTGTGATCCAATGTGTTAATTGCCCTCACAGCCTTTTCTAATTACCCCTCTCTGGTCATTAAAGTCCGTTGTTTTTCTGTTCTCACTGTTCTGTCACCGAGGACTCGTACAGGTTTTAAATGTCACCGCTCTGTGAAACAAAGTGTTCACCAGCGTGTGTGCACGTGCACATGCACGTGCGTCCCCAGGGTCAGGATTAGCATCCACTGGTGCGTCTCCATATCTGACCTTTATGAGGAGCTGAGTGGAACTCTCTGGGGTCTCATTTGTCTCACTTTACCCAAACAGTGGCCACAACACCCCTTATACACACACACACACACACACACACACACACACACACACACACACGACTGTAGCCTGAACAGTGAACAGTGCTGTATGGAACAGTACTAGCTGACACTGACTGTTGGTACTATTTAGTTCAGGTTCAGATCAACGCGTCATCTATTCATCCACATCAGAAACATCAGAGGTGTTAAAGTGAAATCAGGTTCGGATCCAGTTGAGAGATTCCTGAGTCACCGAAACATTTCCTTGGCTGGATGTAAAGCTGAGGTTCTCAAAGTAGGGGGTGCCCCCCCTGCCCCCCTCTCTCCCCCACAGAGTGTTCAGCAAGGCAAATTAATTTCAATTTTAACATAGGTTTCTATCCACGTCCTCCGCCTGAGACATTTCTTTCAGACGATGAGTCACGGCAGGAGTTCGGCTCCACAGTCTCACAGAGACGAGGATTATGGGATTCAGAATCCACAGTTATTTTCCTGCTGCTGCGGAACTGCTCTCCTCGTATTTTTGTCTTTTGTTACGAGGTAGAGTGTGTGTGTGTGTGTTTGCCGTAAACACAGATGGTCAATAGAAGGACACACACACACACATGATTTATTTTGTAGTAACTTCTGGGTCAAATGTTTTATTTACCCAAGAATCGTGCGTGTGTGTGTGTGCGTGTGTGTGTATGTGTGTGTGTGCGTCTCCAGGCTTATTGTGTGAATGCAGCTCTAAATGAGAAGTGCTTATCAACCTTCAGCAGCCTGTCAGCTCCAGCCCCAACAGTCCTGTAGGTGGAGCTGCAGGGCCCTGACTGAATCCAAACATTTGGATTTATCCTGTAAGAAAAGGAACAACTGGCTGAGGATTAGGTTAATTGAGATTATGTTGGGTAACATCATGGGGCAATAATTATTATGATTATTATTATGGGGAAATTAGTTTGTCTAAAACCTGAAATGAAGTTCCATTTTGATTGTGAGAGAAATATGGCTTTTTTAGGACCGGAACAGAAATATGGAGAAAAGAAATGTTTCCGTGACTACAGATTCATGAAGCTCACGCTTGTTGATTGGATATTTTTACAAACACACACTTTACAAGATTGAAAAACTATGGAAGACCCCAGATTTCAAATAGTTTGGTTCAAATTTGTAGGTGTGATTGTGGGATTTTAAAAAAAAAATTCATTTTGAGGGTTAAAAAATCCTGTTAGAATTCAATATAATTCCAAATGTAGATGTATTTTATTGACCCCAGGCTGGGATCTGTCTGACCGACTCCACTTCACTGATTCATTTTCAACAATTTTAAACCTGCGACTGTTATAAGATAACAGTAAACCAACGGCAAACCCGACTTTCAAAGCAGTTTTTTTTCCTTTTGATAATTAGAGAAATGTTTTTTTTTCCTGTTTTCTCCTGTTTTTTGTTAATTTTGGTTTGGATCACAGCTGCCCCTGCTGTCTGAGAGAGGAACAGTGACACGTGTGTGTGATGTTCAGGCTGATGACAGACAAACAGAGGGGGCGCCGTGAGAGGACACACAACCTTAACAGGATTGGAAATGGTAACCAGCAGCTGTAAGAAGTACGGGAGAAAAGAGTCAAAGTGTGAGGAGGGAGGGGTCTAAGACTGAGTCTGGGGGTGGGGGGGCATTTAGGCCAACGGTGTCCAAACACAGGACCGTGTTTGCTGGAATGGACGGACACGCAGGATGAACTATGCAATGGGAAAAGAAACAGAGCAAACCTTGGGATGAAAGAAGGAACCAAACACAATCAAACGCCACCGCCCAGCAGGGGGCCTCGGGATACACCCGTCTCAGAGATGGGTGGTGTGGGTGTGTGCATGTGTGTGTATAGTTTTGTACTGGTCTAATAAACCATTCATCTGCAGGGAGAAGAGAAGAGTGGATGCAGGGAGCGGAGGGTGGAGGGGTTTACAGCAAGCTTTACGTTCCATATTTACGCCCCTGTTCAGACGGACAGATACACAGTCCTGCCCAGAGGTTCTTTGATGCCTGTCGATGCCGCTGCGTGATGATGTCATACGGCAGAGAGCATAGGAGGGAGGCATGATCAAAGAAGAGAGGGAGGGATGAAGAAGCAGGAGAGGATATCCAAGACAACAACGGGACAAAGATGGCGAACGCTTATGCCATGGGACGTCCACTGGCTTCCAGACCTCTGCATCGCCAGGACACACCGGGGCTGGGCAGCAGGTGCATTCAGCACCGGCCTTATTCCAAAAGGATGACCACCAACACCACACACTGGGACCAAGAAGCCAACATCCGCCACTACGGCCGCTGGGCTAACACGGTAAGCTTTCCCTCTACCTTAGCCGTTGCTGTTTTACCATCAAACCCTCAAACGTCCCGACGTCTGTCACCGTCACTTCAGCCAAGTATTTTTCCTCAGACGCTTTTCTTTCCAAATAAAACATTTTCTACCCATTTCTTCTTTTTTCAGCCCTTTCATCATGGTCCTTTGCTTGTTAATATAGGCCTCTCCTTGCCATCAAAGGCAGCACATCAATTGCCCTGACTCCCAAGTGTATGTGTAAGGGTGCGAGAGAGAGAAAAGGGAGAGGGGGAAAAACGCACCATGTTTCACAGATCAAGGCAGGCTTTCATGACTGGTTTTGGCCTAGGTTGGGTCTTGGCTCTCCGTCATCTTTGTACACTCCCTTATTTGGTGGGGATCGGGCTGCGGACGGGCTCCGGAACCATAGCTCTGTTCCCCCAACATTTAAGAACCAAATTCCCCTTTGGTGTAAAATGAAGTCACGAGCTTTGTAAGAAATGGAAAGCAGAGACACTTTTAGTGTTTTTTCTTTGAGAATATTCTGTAGTGTGGTGAAAGGCGGCCCAGAGTTCTGCCCTAATGTTGACAATACGTGAAACAATATTTGAATAAGCAGCAGGAGGGCAGCTCCCAGCTAATCCACTGTGGATAATCCAGCATTGGTCCAGGCCATATTGGTAGCTGGAGTATTCAAGCCCATCACAATACACATCAGCAGGGTGCCATGGCAGATATACTGACAGACGTACTAGAGGCATGACTGGGAAAGGCCGGCAGATGGATGGACAGGTGGATGGATGACAGAGAAATCTGGATGGATGAATAGTTGCATGAACCACGATACTGAACCGTTGTCTTACTCCTTCATATTTATATGTTCCATAATTAAAAGATGATTTTCTACTGGAAAGAAAAACACAGGAAGCTGTACTAAAATGTAGGAACAGTGTTTTATATGTAAAGCCCAGATACAAAGCAACGGGAAATGTTGTCTTCATGTTGTTTATTCTTAGTAAGACAGTAACAAGACGGTTAGAACTTTATTAATCCCTCAGAGTTCCCTTTGGGAAGTGGAGTCTAGTAGCAGCAAAATCGCACAAATAGGTCAAATACAATAAAATACAAACATGAGTAGCAGCACACTGTCGATGAGAATGGGAAACTGAACAGTGGATGTTGGTAGTAGAAGTAAGTTAGTAGAAGTACACAGTGTTAGTAGTATTAGTAGGTTAGTAGAGGTAGATAGACAGTGTTAGTAGTATTAGTAGGTTAGCCTGGTCATTCATGTCTTATAACTTTTCTTGTAGCTAAACAAACTTCTTCTACTTCATTAATTTCCCTCAAGACCAGAGCTCTGTGTCTCTTTCAAGCTCTTTATAATGAAGATTTCACTCCATGTCAACATCTAAATAGGCCTTTGTGCTGAGAGGCCCCCGAGAGATAAGCCTGTTTCTGACAGCTCTCGGTACAAATGCCTAAATCTGCTGTGGCAGCTGGAACAAAGGCTCCCGGAGCTGAACCCGCAACACTGACCATACGCACAACCACGGCCGTCTCACTGCCGCAATCCAGGAGTTGATCATCACTACAAACACAACACACAAACTACTTCTGAATAATTGAATAATTAATCACATTCTCCACCTTGGTTTAGGAGTAACACACAGCATTCTGAGTTCAGGTCATCGGCTGATGAAGGAAGCTGATAACAATGATAACAACACCGATAACAACACCAATAACAACAATGATAACAACAATGATAACAACAACGATAACAACAATACATTTGCCAGGACATTCGAACCAGGAAAACTGCGTGAACACAGATAAAGGTAAACTATTCAGGAGTTTTATATTGAAAATGGAAGTACTAAGTTGACATGTGATCTAGACCTGACGTGGACCTGACCTGGATGACTAAGGTGTCACAATGATGGCTGGCAACTGAGAGCTGAGACCCCAAGTAACCGACTTCTGATTTTCTTTTTAACTTAATTACAAATTCTAATAAAATATTTCCCAATCCAAAGAGTTTAGTTGTCAACAACTGGACGTCTTCTTGGAGCTCAGACATTTTGTTCCTCAGTAGATAGATGGATAGACGGATGGATGGATAGACGGACGGACAGGGGGGCAGGTATATTACTGCCCCCCCCCTCCTCCCCCTGCACTGACCTTTCTTCAGCTGAGAGCACAGACATGTGCAATCCTCAGTCTTTACACATCCACCATCAAAATTCATTATAGATTCATAAGTACCAGTTGCCCCCAACCCCTCCTCACCAAGACACCATAAAGGTCTCATAAAGGTCAAGTTCATCTCCCTCAGTATTCTCCCTTTGTCTCACCCTCTCCTGCCTCATTGTCTCATGGGGAGCTGCAGCATCCACAACAACGTCAGCCTGTTGCAGTGTGAGTGTGGTTGAGAGTCAGTCAGAGTATACACTCCAAACTGTGTGAATACATTTCCATAATCATGTGTGTTTACCTGGGCTGTAAAGTCACACACACGATGCCAATCAAGTCTCTAGTGCACGACTTCATCACAGTGTGAAAAGTCCACGTCGTGGGTCAGAGGGAGAACCTGTGGGGAAACATCAGAGAAACACATTTCTTTTCTGCCTTTTCATCGTATTTGGAGACATCAAACTGAAGTAATCAGTGTTTGAAAAACCATGATTCAACAACAATGTTATCGTTAACGTTTGATTGACGTTCATTTCTCAGATTATCGTGGAGATCATGCGAACCCTCTTGCATTGGACTGCACTAAGAGAATATGTGTGGAACACGCACGAACCCCCGGAGCCTTCATCCCAACAGAGGACAGCTAGTTTGTGTTAAAGAAATGGTAAAGTACAGATCCCGGCACACAGATATGTAGGTTAGCTGTCTTCATATGACAAAAGAAAAAAGACTGCCAATGTTTTGCTAAATGTTCAGAAATGACTTGTTGACATCATCATTCACATGTGCAGTATAAATGTAACTAAATATCTATGGATCTTTGATTTTATCGTGTATAATTTGACCATAAATCATCAAAGTCTTAACAAAAATATAACTCCTTAGGGTTTAGCACTTACGTTGTTTGCCAACTATATAAACTAACCAGCAGGGGGCTGTAAAGGTTACTGTCTAGAGGGAAATAGAGCAATATTTGAACTGCCATTAACTGTGGCGTCACTTCTCTGTGTTAGAACTAGAACCGCCACTGATCACATCTGTACTGAGTGACGGGAGGCAGCCTAAACTCTCTCTCTGCCCGCCCCCCCCCCC
>NC_024315.1:4256081-4269572 GCF_000523025.1 Cynoglossus semilaevis | reverse complement strand
TCTCTTCCTGTGTCCCCCCCCCCCCCCCCCCTCTTCTGTACCACTCCTGTCTGCCTTTCTCTCTCACCCCCACACACACTTTCAGACAGCACCGTGCTCCTGACTGAGTGACAGCCGGCAGACAGTAGTGATGAGCGGGTTGCTCAGGTGTCGACAGCCGCTCCCTCGCTCCGTCTCCTCGGTCACTGTGTTGGAAACGCACACCTCTGTTTACCGACCACCTGTTCATGGGTGAACGGACCACGGTGAGTCTCTCTCTGTCTTCTACTCTGTGTGTGTCTTATTTCACGTACAGTTCAGAGTGCACTCTCCGTGTGTAGTTGTGTGTCATGAAATTACTCTAGGTGTTTTCTAAATTAGACATACAAAACGTTTGGATATCTAGGAATAAGTAATGACACAATTATGTCGCTAGGGGCGCAGCCGAACCACAACCATGAGAGCTGCAACAGATTGCACTGATATGATGCATAACTTTGACGTCACCTTATCTAAACACTGTCAGACACTAAGGAATTATTTTACGTGGAAAAAAATAATACTGAATAACTTTTTCATTTCAGCAACATTTATGAGTTCATATTTATCACTCATTTAACCTCATAATTAATCCAAATGGAAAAAAGTATATTTGCTTCCTCCCTGTTCATTTTATTAAGGTAATTATGAGCTTTCTTACTAATCTTATGAATGCATGGTTAACAGCTATCAGGTCGTCAGTGATGATGAGAACAGGACAGAATATACAGTAGAGTAAATGTAGAGCGTGTTGTAAAAATCCAATCAACATAAATACATTCATTTTACATTACTGCCAGAATAGCTAAATCGTGAAATAATAAAAAACAAGAAAACCGATTGGCGTGCAGTAGTAAAAAAAGATGATCTAGATTATTTGACACAAATCTTTATATTGAGATCCTTTTAATCCTCCAGTTGTAGTCTACATTAATATGTAAATGATTAATAAAACAGAGCTACAACAGATACCCTGCAAAACCGCACCTCTGTTTATGTCAGAAATGATTGGTTGATTCTGTGATTAAGGCTTAAAGTCACCTTTGTTCTTATCACCGACTTGTTCTAATTCATTTTTGAAATAAAATATTAATATTTATTTTGTCAGAATTTAGAACAATGTGGTTATCCCGCAACTGAGTTTTGATAAAGATTAGGATTGATTAATAAACAGCCTCTTCCACTGAATTGTGTTAATGTTAATGTTAAACTTAGGACAGTCAAGATCAGTGTAGATCAGTCAGCTTTAACACATGTTGTCAGAAAACATGAAATCATATTGTATTTTCCGTGAACCTTGTGATGGTAACAGTTATCAAAGTTTGTTAACGACGTCCCTTTTCCTCTGCTGCCAAGCATGTGTCGTTTCTATTCGTTGAAGATCTATGGACGTGCTACGGGCTACACACTGCACGGCGTTTGCGCGCACGCACGTATTCTCTCGCTCGGTATTATTGAAACCAGCCACCATGGGGAGTTGAGGACAAGACAACGAGCTATTTTGCTGAATATCTGATATCGGAAAAGTATCCATATGCTGCGCTTTGGAGCAGACGCTTCGGGCCAATATCCCCAATGCAGCGGATTAAGGGGGCCGCGCTTCCAGAGACGGTAAGATGAACACTTTGGTGGAAAACACGGGACGTTAACGCACCTAGCCAAGCTAGCTTAGCTAGCAGGCTAACAAAATCCAGCAGCCACTGCAGGCAGCAAAGTGAAAACGTGCACTGACTTTCTTCTTTCCAAACATCCAAAACCGACCGATTTGTCCCAATTGATGTGATTGAAAGTTTGCGCTGGTTTTATGTCACTTTGCTCTTCACCATTTAACGAAAAAAGTACGCCTGTGTCTGTGGTGTGGAAGTGTTGTGCATGCAGGCCCGTCTTGTGTGGTTGTAGAGTTTGTTTCTGTACCCATCCCCCACCATCTTTGCAGGCCAACATGAATGAGATTCTCACGTTAAAGCGCTGGCATTTGTGGTGGCATTGCTGCGAGGCTAGCTAGCTGTCTCGGCTTGTTAACATTCGCTGGTTATTTAGACAATTCGGTTTTGAAGTGTTAGCTTTGCGTGGACGCTTCCAGGCGCTGGGTTTAATGTCGCTGTTGAACTAGCAACAAAAACTTAGTGGTGAACTTGATCTTGGCGACTTGTCTTCAAAGACTGGAGTTGTTGCTTTAGTCTGAATTGGCGATTGTAACTCAAGCTTCAAAAACATTTGAAATATGTATCGAGTCTCATCAAAACGACAACTTCAGAGTTTTTAGTCACAGACGGTCTTTCTGCTTAAATTGAACCGTTGGTTCCGTTCCGAGACAATGTCTGTTTGACCTATAACTCGTTCAAAAGTTTGTTTCACCGGTGTTTACCAGCCAAACATTTCCTGTTTTGTTTTTTGTTTTTTAAATGAAACACAGTATAAAGCTTGGGGTATTTATTGTTGGTATTGTTCGTTTGTAAAGTTGTAGTAATGACATGGTTATAGTGAAGTTTGTGTTTCATGAAACATCTCTGAGGTCCTCGACCCTTTGCCTTGGTTTGTTTTAGACAATTGTACTGAAAACTCAACAGACTTTTCTGACAACAACAATGGTACAATATCGAAATAGTTGTTTGAATTTCAATATTTGTCAAATGAGTTAACTTTTAAACTAAAGCTTGCCTCTGATATAATACTTTCTGTGGAGAAAAGTAAACTATCTCACTTTTCTAATCACTTTTTGAAATGTGATGTGATGTGAAATGCAACGCTTTAGAATTAGGACAACCTTTTTTTCCTTTTTCCTTTTGCATCTACTTATCTCAGCACGCTACAGTACTGTTTGTCTCGTGTTTCTTCTTCTTGATAATGTTGCATTTATTATTATTATTATTGAGTAATGTGTACATATAGTCATTGAAATATGTTTTGTTGAATTTTTGTAACAACATTTTGGAGGAGTGGTGGCTTGGTGGTTAAGGAAGCAGACTGGTCTGGGAAGGTCCCATGTTCGAGTCCAGCAGCTGCCAAGTTACCACTAAGGTACTCTGAGCATGGCACCATCTCCACATATTGCTCCTCAGACGCTTAAGCCTCCCCCTGCTGACTCTGGTGGTGGGTAAAATGCAGAGGTCACATTTGGAGGTGTGCAGTGGTGTACTGTCAAACAATGACAAATAATTGACTTTCATGTATATAACTTGCTTCCAGTGCTCTTTCTGATTGGCCACACATTAATCGATAAACAGTCAATACAACATTCGTGTTTAATTCTCAGCAAACCTCCATAGAGCTTTATTTAATCCCATGTTTCAAACAAACCTTCTTTTGTGATTTGACATGTGGCGTCTGGCTTTAATAGTTTCCCAAAGTTGGGAAGCTCTTCCATCTTGGTGATTTATTGAAACGGACGTTAAAGAGACAGACACTCTCCTGTAACTGTGGAGTGAAGACTCCATTATTAATGCTGTGACTGATCAGTCATTGTTTGTTTGTCTGTCAGCTGAGTCCCATTATTGGATGATGAGAAATGACTAAAGCATTTTTCTTTTCTCCAACACAGGGTGAACCATTTGCCAGCAGAACCGTTGCCAGAGGCGAAGATCTGACTTCTGCCTTGTGCAATCTGAGACATGAGTGTAGTCAGAGAATTACATGGGATTGGGTTCAGGGGCGGTGGTGGGGTTGTAGCCTCTATGAACGGTCCTACCCATTTTACTGAAGATGCTCCCAGACCTCCAGTTCCCGGCGAGGAGGGGTCTGACGTGGACCCTCCGGTCCAGTCGGCCGGCACCCGTCCAAATACGTTTTCCCAAACACTCGGCTATCCCCTGTCATCCTCGTTGTCTAAAATGGGGGATCCTTCAAGTTATACACCCTCCTCATCATCTGCAACTCCACGCCGCCCTGATCTAGACTTGGGCTATGAACCGGAGGGCTCAGCCTCGCCGACTCCGCCGTACCTGAAGTGGGCTGAGTCCCTTCACTCACTACTAGATGACCAGGAAGGCATCCAGCTCTTCTAATGTGTACATATAGTCATTGAAATATGTTTTGTTGAATTTTTGTAACAACATTTTGGAGGAGTGGTGGCTTGGTGGTTAAGGAAGCAGACTGGTCTGGGAAGGTCCCATGTTCGAGTCCAGCAGCTGCCAAGTTACCACTAAGGTACTCTGAGCATGGCACCATCTCCACATATTGCTCCTCAGACGCTTAAGCCTCCCCCTGCTGACTCTGGTGGTGGGTAAAATGCAGAGGTCACATTTGGAGGTGTGCAGTGGTGTACTGTCAAACAATGACAAATAATTGACTTTCATGTATATAACTTGCTTCCAGTGCTCTTTCTGATTGGCCACACATTAATCGATAAACAGTCAATACAACATTCGTGTTTAATTCTCAGCAAACCTCCATAGAGCTTTATTTAATCCCATGTTTCAAACAAACCTTCTTTTGTGATTTGACATGTGGCGTCTGGCTTTAATAGTTTCCCAAAGTTGGGAAGCTCTTCCATCTTGGTGATTTATTGAAACGGACGTTAAAGAGACAGACACTCTCCTGTAACTGTGGAGTGAAGACTCCATTATTAATGCTGTGACTGATCAGTCATTGTTTGTTTGTCTGTCAGCTGAGTCCCATTATTGGATGATGAGAAATGACTAAAGCATTTTTCTTTTCTCCAACACAGGGTGAACCATTTGCCAGCAGAACCGTTGCCAGAGGCGAAGATCTGACTTCTGCCTTGTGCAATCTGAGACATGAGTGTAGTCAGAGAATTACATGGGATTGGGTTCAGGGGCGGTGGTGGGGTTGTAGCCTCTATGAACGGTCCTACCCATTTTACTGAAGATGCTCCCAGACCTCCAGTTCCCGGCGAGGAGGGGTCTGACGTGGACCCTCCGGTCCAGTCGGCCGGCACCCGTCCAAATACGTTTTCCCAAACACTCGGCTATCCCCTGTCATCCTCGTTGTCTAAAATGGGGGATCCTTCAAGTTATACACCCTCCTCATCATCTGCAACTCCACGCCGCCCTGATCTAGACTTGGGCTATGAACCGGAGGGCTCAGCCTCGCCGACTCCGCCGTACCTGAAGTGGGCTGAGTCCCTTCACTCACTACTAGATGACCAGGAAGGCATCCAGCTTGCGTCAGGAAGTGTGTGCGGACCTTCTGGACTTCTGGTTTGCTTGCTCGGGGTTCAGGAAGACCAGTCAAGAGAAGAGGGCAAAGCTGGCCAAGGCCATCTACAGGAAGTACATTGTCGACGGAAGCGGGATTGTCTCGAGGCAGATCAAAGCAGCCACCAAGAGCTTCATCAGAGACTGCGTGGGGAAGCCGCATCCAGACCCTGCCATGTTTGAACAGGTATTTAAAAACCATTCTGTTCTATAGAAGTCATTCTGTAGGTTCTGTTACGTCGAGGCCTGGTCTGTTCGTCATGACTGATCACACTGACAACAGTTGTAAACACAGATGTTTACGCTTCCATATCATCTAGACTCACCACTGATCACTGTTGTGTGCAGTGATGTGTGTCACAAGGACAAGGAGTTCACTTTCCTTTCCTTTAGTATTTGTGTCAAAAACACAGCAGCTCCTGTTGTCACAGACAGAGACACGGTTTAGTCTTTACCCATGGTGTGACACTTTGTAGCTTTGTAACGAACAGAGATCATGGTCATGGATTGTGCTCTGATGGCCCATAATGGAGCGTCACAGCCAAAGCTGCACTGAGGCCAAACCATGTGCCTTAACCAACAGTTGTTGTCCAAGAAAGATGTCATAGATTCAGTAAATGAATTGGCAATGCGTTGAGTCATCAGTGTTTCATGGTTCTGTTGGTTTCTACCTGATGTCAGTGTGCTATGTTTTTCTTCCATGTGTCGTTGATTTATCATCAAGGCCCAGACAGAGATCCAGGCCATGATCGAGGAGAACACCTATCCTCTGTTCCTAAAGTCAGATCTGTACCTGGAGTACACAAGAACTGGAGGAGAAAGTCCAAAACCTAACCCCAGCGATCAGAGCCCTTCGTCGGGGCCTTCCAAGCCTGTGCCGGCATACTTACCCACCCTTCCCGAAGATGACGAGTGGAGGTAAAAGGATCCTGAGACAAAAATGTCATCATCATATTTTGAGTATTTGGTCAGAGCGTTGTTGTTGTTCTCAGGTGTGGTAGTGGAGGTGGCGGAGGAGGAGTGAGGGAGGATGATGAAGAAAAAGATGAGGAGTGTGGAGACACACCAGCTAGTCGCCTGACGCACAGCTTGTTGATGCAGACGGCGACACAGAGAGTGTCAGTGAGCAGAAGGCGACAGGAAAGCAGGGAGTACAGGTTTGTGTCTACAGCCATGTATTTGTACTGTCAGTTCATACCAACCAGCTAAAAGTACTAGAAGAAGTGGCAACTTTGAACCTTGACGTTCTGTCTGAACATCCACAGACCCTGGAGGGAACCGGTTAACCCATACTACTTAAACATGGGCTACGCTGGTGCTCCAGCCACCAGCGCCAATGACAGCGAGCAGCAGAGCATGTCGAGTGATGCAGACACACTGTCGCTGACTGACAGCAGTGTGTGAGTGCACTTTGGAAAAAGAAAATCTCCGATACATGATAGGTGACAACACTGCACCTCTGTTGTCTGTTTTTCATGGCTCTTTACTCATGTTTGTGCGTGCAGAGACGGTATTCCTCCATATCGATATCGAAAGCAGCATCGTAAAGAGATGCATGAAAGTGCCAAAGCCAATGGACGTGTGCCCCTACCTCATATACCTGTGAGTTCAACGACTCTTCATTACAGCATTACCATCATGAGCTAGAACCCACATTGTTTATCTGTGTATGAATTATATATACTCTGTGTATATATATATATATATACATATACATATATACATCTTATTTATTCATTTTATCAAAGACAAAACAAGCGGCTCCTGATTCATAGTGAACTACGTCAGGTGTGTAACATCTGTTCTTCTGTCTCCTGCAGCGCACGTACCGCATGCCAAAGGATATTCACGTGGAGCCTGAGAGGTTTGCAGCAGAGCTGATCAGCAGGCTGGAGACGGTACTCAGAGAGAGAGAGGCTCAGGAAAGACTTGAAGAGAGGCTGAAGAGAGTACGACTGGTAAGTGTGCAACTGCTGCTGTGGTTGTGGTTGTGCTGTAACAAATGACAGCTTTAGCATCATCTAGTGGTGATAGAAAGTGAACACTGAGCCCCTTGTTTTAACCAGTTGTCCGTCATGGCCTCACATACGTAGGACATCCAGTATGGTCCATGAGCAGGGAGTAAAATGTTTGTTTGGTATTCCTAACAGGAAGAAGAGGGGGATGATGCTGACATCTCCATGACAACCTCCATGTCTTCTCACAGCATACCACTTCCCCTCCCCTCTTCATTTCCTCCTCTCTACGGAGCCCGTTACTCAGAGACCACTGCTAACACGGCAACAGTCACCACTTACGGCGGCCTGGTTGCCATGGAGGATTCCCATGAAGATGACCCTGAGTCCATTTTGGACGACCATGTGTCACGTGTGATGAAAACCCCAGGCTGCCAGTCACCAGGGGCAACCAACAGCACCTTAGGAGGAGGAGGACGACACACTCCTCCCAAATCCTCACGTTCACCTGACGGAGGGGTTGGACCGCCTCATTACCCCCCACACCGAGGAGGAGGACACAGTGCTCCTCCTGCTGCTGTCAAAGGTAGAGTTACTTCCTCCGACTGAAGGAGGTGCTGAAAGAAGACTTCCGTCTTAGTAATAGAAGCTCTGTCTGAGATTTATTGCAAACTTTTGCTCCTCATTCTAACATTGCTTGAGCAGATGTGTGTGAACTTTTTCACTTCTATTTGCACGGTGAGAAGCTGCACAACACCTTTTAACCCTTGTGTTGTCTTTGGGTCATTTGTTCTTTTTGAAGTTGTACTTTATTTCATCTTTCGGCCCTGAATTTCAAAGCCTTTGATTTCATTTTGTGCAGAATGAGGTTTTGTCATTGTCTTGGAGTTAATTAACTTTTCTGGAAGTGGGGTTTAAACACATTAAGTATTATACGCTGTATAATTTCAGTAAAATGTCAATTGTGTAAACAGTATTGTTGGTCACTAATGACCCTGTTGTCCTCCTAAGGTATTCACCACCACAAGCAGCTCTACCACCACAGAGGGCGAGAAGGACAAGAGGAACCAGGTTCCAGGTCGCAGGCTAACTTCCCATGGAACGGAGACCCAGCTGCTCAGTATCCAGGGAGGGGTCGTAACTACGCTGATGGGGCTGGAGCCAGCACGCTGGAGGGAATGGGCTACGGGTAAGTCTGCCTACCTGTGGGTGTTGTTGCTAGTTAGTGGTGTCTTCTGTACTTGACTTCTCTCATGTGTGGCCGTTCTTCACTCTACAGCAGTAAAGGGAGCACGTTGTCAAGGCGAGGCTGCAAGAAGCCCTCAGAGACATCAGGCAAAGTGGATGAGAGTGGGCGGGCTGTGGAGACTCAGGTGCCACTGGAGGACCTGGAGAGGAACCAGAAGATCCTGCAATGGATGATGGATGGAGAACGGCAAAGGAAGAGCTCCCACGGGTGAGTTCACTTTGGGGGAGAAACTACATCAAACAATTTAAATGATTTAAAATCAGTGTGACTGAGTGGATCGACTCAATCTGAAATATGTTGTAATACATCCATTCTGCTTCTTTCTCCAGCGGCAGCACCAGTAGCTCCAGGAGGACGGGCACCAGCAGCGAGTCTCCACGGCCAACCTCAGTGGAGCGCCCTGGCGCCGTCCACCCTTGGGTCTCAGCTCAGCTCCGAAACAACCCCTCATCAGTGTCGAACACTATCCCTGGCTCGTCGACTGGCCAGGTCCAGCCTTCACACCCGTTCATCCAGGACCCAGCTATGCCCCCCAATCCAGCTCCCAACCCCCTTACCCAACTAGAGGAGGCTAGGAGGAGGTTGGAGGAAGAGAGGAGGAGGAACGCACTACAGCAGGCAAAGCAGAGGTGAGGCGACGTCTTCCTGCTCCGGCCGTTTCACTGTGTCTGCTTGTGTTATTGACCCAGATCGTGTTCTGTTGAAGGCACAAGTCTGGTAAACGCCAAGTGTGTGAAAACATGACGGTCGCTTACTATTTTTGTGGAGAGCCGATCCCGTACAGGACATCAGTCAAAGGTCGTGTGGTGACTTTGGGTCAGTTCAAAGAGTTGCTCACGAAAAAGGGCCACTACAGGTGAGAAGGTCTCATAGTCAACGTGTACTTGATTGTCCTCTCATTTAAAACCTGACTCCTAGAACTAACTCCAACTCTGGACACTCTCTGCACAGGTTCTACTTCAAGAAAGTAAGCGACGAGTTTGACTGTGGTGTAGTGTTTGAGGAAGTGCGCGACGATGACGCCATCTTGCCAATCTTTGAGGAGAAGATCATTGGGAAAGTTGAGAAGGTTGATTGAGATTTGGGAACCGTAAGACGATGAATACCTGCACAAAAAAAATAATCATTTGGAAAAAGAAAGAGAACGGGTCGGGTTGGTAAGAAAACAGAGCTGTGTGAAAACAGAAGAAGTAAGTAGAAAGATGGACAGAGCAGTGTGTTGACAGAGGAGCTGGTTTTTATTTATGGAATACGTCTGTCTGTGTCGAAGCCACATGGAGGGAAGAAGCTCAGTTGGATTGAACTGAAATGATTTCACCTGTCTTTGTTCTGGTGTGAATAGTCAAGGACGGCTGTAATCATTTGAATCGGGTCCGTTTCTTATGTTGGTGGATGGAACCAGGGTGAGAGGAAAGTCTTCCACCAGGAGGCGTCTGTCCTCCATCAGACCATTACGATGCTGCTACATTACCACGGAAACTCTGTAATTGGTGCTTGGACAGTCAAGAATGCAGTCCTGGTCCATTCTGGAGTCTCACTGCCTTTTGCTGTCTCTGTTCCTCATCAGCTGGACACGAGGAGAGGACAGAGGATTTTTGGGGAGTGGAACTTTTTTTCAAGTGTGTGTTTGCCTGTTTCTCCTCTCAGTGACTTCACAGCCTCAAAACAGAATCTTTCTCACCCTCCACTCCTGGATTTGTGTAGTGTTCTCACATCCACATCTGTGGACAAGCGTTCTTTACGTAACTTGTTTACCAAAGCTACATATTTTTGATAAACACAAGTATCCTACTTACTTGTTTTCATTTAATTTGACTTGTGTATGTACAAGGCAGGTACTATAACTTACTAATGCAGCCTAATCTTGTCATATCTCCACTTTGTATTTTTGTGTATGTTTTGAAGCTCAGTCATTAGTCATTTCAGGGCAACCATTTTTCTTGTCCTTTGTCTAAACCACATTCAGACACCTCAGCTCTGTACTGTTTACCTTTCTCATTTTTCTGTTGTGTTCATTCACCTCAAAAATCCCAAACACACGGTAACCCTCTGTTGGACACTGATGATGCAACAACTTTGACCACAACACCTGTTTTTTTTTTTTGTTTTCTTTCGGTAGCTGCCTGTGAACCTCATGCTGTCTTGTATTGTTATTATTTTTGCACGTCAGGATGCCGTGTGCGCGTCTCGGTGCCTGCCTTCCCGTCTGTCTCTGCCATTATTCCCAAAATGTGTTTAATGTGCATCGGAAAGTGTGATCGCCTGTGTCAGTCCCAGTTGTGTGAACTCAGCCAAAGAGCATATCTCACTGCCTTCGTGTAATTCTAAACAGTTGAGGTCTTGTGCTACACATGTCAAGGTCACAATAAACGGTTAATTCATTAGTGTAAAGGTCAAAGAAGCCAGGACGACAGCTGCAGTTTTTGTTGTCCACACTGAAGAGTAAAGATGTCCTCCAACAACCCACGCAGCTTTACCTACAGTTAGTAAAATAATTTAGCTCTCAATTAAATTGTATTTAATATATTATTTAACACTTTTTAAGGTTCAAGGTAGTTTAATTTGATAACTTTAGGCCTAGATCCACTCCTTCCCCTTGTCTTCTTTTTATATAAGCTAAGCTAATTGGCTCCTGGCTGCAGTTTAATATTTTAAACAAAGAAACATGTTCATCTCACCATACCATTCTATTGACCACTGATTTAACACGTTTTAATAAACTGCACAGGCAACACACTCAAGTTGGCTGAATGTTTTCTGTGTTAAAACCCCCCCCGAAACTCTCAGATTCTCCTCCATCTCCTCGCCTGACTGTTTTTGTCACGGAGGTTAACTGAATGTCATCAGAAATCAACGTGAGAATGTCGAACAACACTTTGATTTTTTTTTCTGCCCTGTAAGGGAAACATTGGATTGT
This sequence comes from Cynoglossus semilaevis, assembly GCF_000523025.1. NCBI lineage: Eukaryota > Metazoa > Chordata > Actinopteri > Pleuronectiformes > Cynoglossidae > Cynoglossus > Cynoglossus semilaevis. The sequence goes on along the minus strand of NC_024315.1, from coordinate 4,258,277 downwards.
TAAAACATTTATTTTGTCCTTACTCCAACACATTTGGCCTTCAGTGTGAAATTTAAAGATTTAGACATGTATTTGTTTATTAAAGCTGTCATTTTAATATACACTAAGCATGTTCTTAATGAGGAATGTTTTCCTGATGGGTTGAATAATCTATTTGTTTTTATTGTTTTATGTACAAACTGCTATAGCCCTCTTATTTTACCTGTTGTGTTAGAAAGAGCTCCCGGGAACAGTGTTTCCTGGGACACTACTTTGGTGAACAGAACAAAATATTTGCGTCAGTTTGTGTGAAACACAGTGCCTTTGTCATGATATCTATAGAAATCACACTTTTATTTTCCCTCTGTCCTGTTAGACGTTAGCTGCAGTCATGCTGTCTCACTTTGGTTCTGATACTCTGTGCTGTAAATATGTACATTATCATTTCATACATTTCTTCAGACCTGCACCACGTTCATGGTGTTTCTGTTTTTCAAAGTTGAACGCCAAGATGTCACTGTGCTGGTTCCACTTGTACATTTCTTTTAAAAGGTACTTCATAATAAAGATGTTAAAAGAAACAGGACTCATGTTTATCTCTGTGATTCTCAGAATATGTTTGTATATGTGGACACACGGGTGCAGACCAACATATTTAAGTATGCATGTATAGTTGTGTATGTGTGTGTGTGTGTGTATGTTTAAATGTGTGTGTCCATGAACTTTGTAAATAATATGGATTCCGTGTGTTTATTTCCATTAGATTAGATTGTTCACACTTAATTGATCCCACACTGGGGACATTGTTGACTTTGTGGTTATTAATATGATGATGCTGATTATTATTGTTGTTGTTGAATTATCATACATTTTGGCCCATGAAGGAGGCCTTATAGGTTATCTTCTAAGTCAGCAGTTCCCAAAAATGTTTGGCTGTGTCTTCTATATCCCAACCAGGGTGAGAGGCACCCCCGAAACCCAACACCTTCGAAACAAAACAAAACATAAAGAAGCAACAATATTCTCATAAAGGCAGCATGTTTAATCATGCTCAGATGAACGTAGACACACACACACACACATATACAGCCTGCCTTTATTTATTAAGTGAAATACCAGCTCTTAATTTAAATTTTACGAAGGAAATCCCACTCGTCTCAGCTTCATATTGAGGCGAGGCTGGTGTTACAACCAATCAACGACCTCTTAGAAGATCGCGTAGGTTGGCTGTGTTTCCGTTTCTTTTGACGTAAGGGCGGGGCTAAATTGTATCTCCTAAAAGTGCAATATGGCGGGGCCGTGTAGTACAACTGACAACGGCAAAAAGAAAAAAGTTCGTTTAGGCTAGCATCATACACATACTGTAGTTCCTGAGTTCTTGTAAATGCATACTCACGAATTATTGTTGCTGTAATGTACGTTTTGTTATCCTCTCTCCAGTAGGTGGCAGTAATGTATATTCTAGCTGTTGACAACCACCAATTGATATGTCAAAAGGAAAGACTTCTCGATCGACGTAACGTTTAGTAAAAACAAGCTGTTCATTTGCAACACGTGCGTTGCAATGACTGCTGTTTTATGACGGCATGTAAATAATCCTATGAATCCTGTGTAAATTAGTGTATGATGTAAAGCAGGGTTACTACATGGTTAGCAAAGTTAGCATGTTTGCGTTAGCTTAACAGAACCATGGATCCATTGAGTGCAGTAGTAGACGAAGTGGCTTTGGAGGGACTGGACGGTATCACTATTCCCTCTCTTTGGATTCGGTTAATTGATCGGCAGCCTACGTTCCCTCTAAAGAATGACGACTGCACCAAAGAGCTAATCTGGAAGTCGCTTGTCAACAACAGCGACTTGAAGTTTTACGAGCTTCCACAGGAAAGAGACGACGTTGTACTGACCGACAGGTAAGTTCACTGTGTGTCTCCGACCATGCTAGTTAAAGCTGCTCTGTGGCAATATTAATCACACGACTACTTAGGTGTTAGCTTTGGCTTAGTAGCATCCTGTGTAAAGCACACTGCAAGTAGTCTTCAACCACAGTGAACTGTTCTGGTCAAGTCGAATTCAATACTAGTGCAAGAGGAAGGAGGCATTCCTCGTCTCCATACAACTACAAATCATTAGTCGATGAAGCTTCTATTAGTTAATCATTAAACTCAATCAACTTAATCATACTCACTGAGCTGTAGTTCTGCAGAGCTGTAGTTCTGT
>NC_024315.1:4220594-4252553 GCF_000523025.1 Cynoglossus semilaevis | reverse complement strand
CTGTAGTTCTGTAGGGCTGTAGTTCTGTAGAGCTGTAGTTCTGTGGGGCTGTAGTTCCCTAATCTGTGTTGTTTGTCTGTGTTTTCAGGTTTGAAAACATTGACCCAGAAACTGGAATTGAAACAGCCCGGGAACAGTCTACCAAGAAGGACATCTACCCCATTCACGTTATTCCAGAAAACAAAGATGGCGTTCAGGGCTCTTGTGCCTTTTTCAAAGAGAGGAAAGAAATCACGAAAGTCATCCGCTCCAAGTCCTTCACACCTTTGGTTAATTTGGAGGAAACACTTCAAAGGTTGGTTCACAATGGTGGGAAATGCACGAGTAAATAAAGAGACAAAGGTAGAGAATCATGGGTGGGGGAGTCGGGGGCAGGGGGGGTCATTGTGGATTTGATTTGTAAATGTACACCTTTGCGTATTTTATTGCACAACTTCTTTCAACATTCTTTTGTGTGTCGTCCCCAGATATGGTCGAAAGCTCGTTGTTGTGGCGTCCCAGAATCTACGCTTCCGGACCCTGATTGGTAGTGAGAGCGATCCTGACTTGAAACTAAGTGACGAGTCTTTCTGTTTGTTGGAGAGAGTCGGACGAGCGCGCTGGCAAGGAGAGCTGCAGAGTGAACTACACGGACACTCCTTCAAGTAGATTTACTGCAGTGGCTGATGGGTCTTTTTGGTTCTTATGGTTGGTTGTTCATGGTGTCGTCTTTGTTTTGTTTGTTTTTTTCAGGAGCGATGCTCGTAGGTTGCACTACGTGAGAAAAGCTCTGGTCAAGCACGGACTCATCAGCATGCAGTCCCATGTGATGCGACACGTGTCAGGACAACAGCAACACTCCATTCTTTTGCTGCTAAATCGCTTTCACGTCAACAGGTGTGTTTGGTGTGTCTACAGTCATTGTTTGTGCTCCTCTCCTGCCTGGAGTCTGGACTGACTCTAACGTCCGCTGACGTACAGTAGGTTGAATTCAAATGCCTTTCAGTTTTTAGTTGCACTTAATTGCAGTTAATTGATGACAAGTCTTAGTGACACCTCAAACTATCACTCATTTACTGTTGTCCAATCACATCCATCCGTTTGGCCTCGACTCACTATGTTGTTTCCGTAGTGGAAATTTCAAACTCTGTAATCAAAGTTAACTAAATAGTTTAACCTAACCTGCTTCAAATGAATGATGTGAATGAATGATTTAAATCCTGACAATCTTTTCTGACATTTATTCTCTTTTTTTTAAAATATAAAACAGAATATAGAAATCCACTTAGCGTTCATATTAATGTTGAATCACTGTGTGTCTGTGTCTGTGTCTGTGTCTGTGTCTGTGTGTGCTCATCCAGGAGGAGTAAGTATGACCTGCTGATGGAGCAGGTGTCTCACATCCTGGAGCAGCTGCCCAATCAGTTTGTGTCTGTGCTGGCGATCAAACAAAGGCTGGTGAGCATCTCTCATCTGAGCTGTTTTTTTCTCTGACTTTTTATGCTAACTTAAAGCTTTTCTCACAGAACTTGAGTGAATCCACAAGCAAACGTCTCTTTGGTTACCTGCGTGTTGCAAAGTTTGCTGAGTTTTGTCAAGTCCCCTTAGAAGAAATAGAACCCACTGCTAAACGCTTAGTAAGCAAAAAAGGTAATTAAAAACATTGATGACATAAATATCACAATGACAAACTGTGCTGTAGACAATTGAGGCAGATTTTCTCTTTCCAGGGAATGCATTGCGTGTTCGCTGTTTGAAACTGTTGAAGCCTTATTCCAAGAAGAGCGTTCCTGAACAGGATGACGATGATGATGAGGAGGAAGAGGATTACTCTGCAACAGGAAAGAGAGCTTTTCCTTCAGAGGGCCGAGTCATGGAGAGGGATGTTCTGTCACAGGCCTATCACTGTGGTACGTCGACACCATCTGAAAACAAAAATGAAACAAAGTGATGATGATGATACATGTGGCAGGTTTGAAAGACATGGCTCTGAAGTTGGTTTTAAGTTTAAAGACTGACATTAGTCAAACCATTCCAAGCCTTGTGTCTACATCTACTGTGATTCTAACCTTCAATAAATCTGGACGTCCCTGTCCCTGGTTTCTTGCAGTCGCGGCCTGTGGCACAAAGGGAATCCCGCAGTCGGACATTGGATACAGAATGAATGTTGGAAAACTGGAGGCTCGGATGTTCTGCCGACGGCTAGAACGGGACGGTTTAATTAAGGTAACAATGATGTGACCTTGTCATCTATTGATTATATTATCAGAGTTAAATGTTATGATGTCATGCTGATGTGTTGGTCTCTGCAGGGATTCATGGTGGATGAGGGTCGACAGAGGACGACAAAATTCATCACTCACAAGTGTGTAGCTAATTAAGATTCTCACGTTATCACGTGACATGGATTAAAAGCAGTATGTTCTGGGTTCACTTCTCTTTACAGGTGTGTGGGTTTGAGTGATCAGCTTCAGCTCTTTGTGAAGGAGCAGGAACTCAACAAACAACTGACTTCCTCTGCACCTCAGAAATCAGAAACAACGGCGGTCAACCCCAGGGCAGCTCAGGCAGGAAAGGTAAAAAACAAAGGTCCTCCAGCCCAGAAAAGTCAGAACCTGAGTGGACCTGGACCTGGACCTGGAGCTGGACCTGGACATGGAAAAGGAAGAGGTAGCGGTAGAGGAAAAGGAAGAGGTAGCTGTAGAGGTAGAGGAAGAGGAAAAGGAAGAGGAAGAAAGAGCAAAGATGATAAGGCAGCCTTGTTGCCTTGTGGTGACCAGGAAGTGAAAATGGAAGATGGTGTTTTGGAGGAAGAAAGAGAGAAATCAGCAGAGGAAACAGGAAGTGTGACACAAACACAGCTTGGCACCCAGGATGGTCAACTGACAGTAGCTGAGAGTGAGCGTCATATTAATGTATTTCTGTATATATATACATATATATACTGGATATGTGTGCGTTTCTTACTATCTAACAGTTTGTGTTTGTTTGATCTAAAACAGGTGGCGCTCCACCCTGCAGTCAAACACAGAGCAGGTCGACAGGTAACAATAAGTTGAGACTCAGATGTTAAAGAAACACAGAGATTTAAAATCCACAGCTGGACACTGGAAGATCAGGCACCAGCAGTAAAAGTTCCTGGTGCAGTTCCATTAACATACAACAAACAGAGATAAAGTATGAAAAGTGGAATTACTGCCACAAATAGTAATCTGAAGTAAATACAGTAGTGAGTTGAACAGAGTTGAACAGAAGATTAACCTTTTTTTTAAAGTAAGAAACTTTGGTTTTTGCTGTTCACTAAAATAATAGCAGCCAGCAACATAAAATACCAGTGAGGAGGCATATACTGAATATATGCTGGTGCTGACACGTCACGGTTTGCAGTCAGCACACAGTGACTAAACTAGGATTCATTTTTATTGATAAATCCCATAATGTTTTACTTTGTGTCCCTGATGGCAGCCATATCAACAATAAGTGACCTCACCTGGTGGTCTGTGGGCGCTCAGACAGCTGTCTGATGCTGATTTGACATCATAGTCTTATTAACTGGCCTGATGCCCATTTGGAGCCTTTCAAGTTGAAATCAAGGTTTAATTTTTATCTTCAATAATTCAGTAATGAGTGGCGCTTTGGTCCAGAGGCAATGTCTCTGTCATTGGTGTGGAACCCCAGGGTTCTCCTCCTGGGCAAGTTCGAATCCCGGTTAGGGCGGTTGGTACCTTCCAGTGGACTCACCCCCCGCAGGAAGGTTTGGGGGGGGGTTGGTACGGTGCAATGTGATTTGGGTGGCGACTGCTGCCCCCGCGACCCGGTAACGGATAAGTGAATGAAAATGGATGGATGGATGGAATTCAGTAATGTGCTGGACACGGTTGTCTGTTCATTTACGTTTTTCAGCGCTAACTGCAAATGAGGTGAATGAGCGATCTGACCGAACCCCCCCCGGTCCCTCTACACCTATGTCTCCATCTGTGGCCACGAACAACAGGGAACAAGAAATCAACATTGTTGTTTTACGTGAAGAACTTCAACAGAAGGTCAGAGAAGTGAAGTGAAGCTCATTTCCCATACTGCTTTGTGCTTTGGTGGTTTTTCTCCTTGTTCTGCTTCTCTTTCTTCTTCTCTTACAACTAATATAGTATTAAATGGTATTATTCATCACGTGTACACAGACATACCTCAGTCAGCTTAGTTCATGTACTTACTCTTCAGTATTAATGACACGTCTGCACTAACCTCACGGATCAGTGTATTTAAACTGTTCATAGCACCCTCTACAGGAGAGGAAACCATATGAACGTTAATCAGTGAATTACATGTCATTGTGACGTAATTCAGCAGTTTAAGCTCAAAGTCAGCAGGGGGCAGTGTGTGGGGTCGGTGCCATACTCAGTGTACCTCAGTTGTAACTGGGCAGCTTGTGGATTCAAACCTGAAACCTTCCAGACGAACTCTGCTTCCTTAACCATCGACCACCACTGCCCTCTTGTGTTTGTTCTTGAACAAGGCTGCAGATTTAAGTAGAAATTTATTAAGAAGAAAATTGAATAAATCAGCAGTTTGTTGTAAGCAGACATGGTAATAACCAGGTCAACCGTAGTAGTAATTCTAGATGAATGAACCATATTCACGACATGATCCTTCGGCAGGGAACACGAAGGTCCAAATGTAACGACTCTGAAATGAGGTCTCATGAGACGTACCGTTTGTTGAGGAGGAAAAACCTGATCGTTGAAGCTATTCGCAACTCCAAGATCATGGAGGGCTACTACCCGTGAGTTTGATTTTCTCCACCTAAGGAGATGTGGAGACAACCCTGTCAACATGCTCCTGTTTTTCAGGCTGCAGAAGATGATCAACGCCAGAGAAAAGCAGGACGGCGTTAACTCCAAGTGTTGTAAGAAAACCATCGTACGTCTTGTTCACAGTCTGTCCAGAGAAGGTCTGCTGAAGATGTACACAACCACCATCATACAGGATGGAATCACCAAGCAGGTGAGCTCACGGGGACTCCAGCTGCTGTTCCCCCTTGACTCCACTGATGTGGCTCTGCTGTTCCTCTGTGTGCAGGTGGACATGATCGTCCATCCGTCTGTGCAGCCCAATGATGACATTGTGCACAGACTTATTGAGCAGATTCGCTTCAAAATCTCCAGCTCCTACACAGTGCTACGGTGAGCTCCAGCCCAGAATGTTTTCATCACGCTCGCTTCTAGGATTTTAATGCTTTTTCTTGGGTTTTAATCCTCGGCCAATCCCCTCTGCTCTTCTTCAGTAAACAGCAGGCGGAAGAAAATCGCAGACAACAGCTGAAGGGGAACGATGAAGTGGGACGACTTTCCAAAGGAGGAGAGAAGAGCAAGACTGGGAAAAAGGAAAGGAGCAAAACTGATGACTTCAAGCCCATTCCAGGTCACTACTACTACTACTACTACTACTACTACAAGTACTACTACTATTATAAGTAGAAAAAAAAAATTTGCTGACTTGACTAACTGACCCCACTGCCAAAAAACCCCAGAGAACGTACTGGAACACTTGAGGCGAGACGTGACCAAAGGTTACAGTTGTACTTTTGTCAGATCTGACTTGACAAAAGTACAGCTGAGATTGAAGACTGAAGGACTCACTAGTTTGTTAGGCTACGTTAACCTTCAGTCAGACTCTGATCGGATCTTTCTCTTGTTTCTACTGGTCCGCGTCCTGGGAGTCAACAGAACGAGGATTTGGTAAAAGCTGGGGCTACCAGCCCAAGATGCATCGTTTACGTGTCACTCACAGCTTCCTGTGGTACCTGATCTACGGACACCCAAACAAACTGGAGTGCTCTGACACTGACGCCGACTCCGAACCACTCACGCACCTACACAGTTGTGATGATGTGGTTAAAACCCCGGGGCATGGTGAAGTGCAGGATCCCAGGAGCCCAGATGTGACAACGCTCGTCTGTGAAACCGCTGAATCTAACGGGTCCAAAACGGATCTGAACACAACTGATGCTGAGGAGGGAACACAGGAGGATCCAGCTACTGGTCCCCCACAGCCTGGGGTCAAAGGTGAGAATTTGATCTGGATTTTAGGACAGTATTAACTCCTATATTTTTTTTGTTCATTTGTTTTATTTCTACATTAAATTCCACGTCTTTGTCACCCAGTTAATAACAACGAGGAATCGTGGAAGAGCTTTATTCCTCCTGTGCGCGTACGTAAAGGCTACGGCAGCGGCTGGGCCATGTTGGCCGACGTGCTGCTCTGTCTGCCTCTGTCTGTCTTTGTCCAGGTCATACAGATCACCTACAAGGTGAGAAAACTTTCTTCCACCTTTGAATTTATGCAGTGTTTAGTCGGTTGTTGCTAAAGAACACATTGTAATTCCTCAGTAGTCTACGTCAGTCTGTGGTGGTGGTGGTGGTGGTGGTGGTGGTGGTCTCTCTGTCTTTGTCATCTGCTCATCATCATTTCCTCTCACTTGACTCCACTACAGTGTGAACCAACTATATTTGAGCGAGGGTCAGTGTAAATAAAGTCATAAATGGAGAGGATTACTGGTCACTACTTCAGTCTTGGTCTTGGTGACCACACCATGTTCAATCCTCACAATTTTCTAATCCAGTTGTGGGCCGCTTGGGCCGGATTTGGACCACGGGCCACTAGTTGATGATCACTATCTCTTTTCTGTGAAGTTATTAGTTCTCAGCATTTACTTAGCAGACATGTGGGAAATGTTATGTGTCTTTCCTCAGTATTTGTGTGTCAACAGGTTGAAGGTCTGGGAGAATATCTGAACGACCCTGTGAAGCAGCACTTCCTGATCAGAGTCCTGCCCTCCAGACTCAGGAGGCAGCTGCTCTACAAACGGTGACTGTCTCACTTTTTGTCAAACTATGTTTCAGGTTGCTTGCTCAAGTTCAATGTTTCCTTTATATTTCAGGAAGTATCTGTTCTCCTTTTATGAGAACCTGCAGAAGTTGGTCTACATGGGACTGCTGCAGTTTGGTCCTGTGGAAAAATTCAAGGAGAAAGACCAGGTACTGTAGCCACACCCACTAAAACAATAACCTCAAATCATTTAGTTTTCACTGGTTTCCAAACCTGTGCCGTGTCCATCTGTAAATATATCTATTGTTGAGTCCCCCCCCCCGCCCAAGTCCTTACACTCACAGCAAATGCTGCTTAAAAAGTCAAATAATGTGGAAAATATTCAAATGACTTATTTGACCAGCTGCATCTAGCTCCATGGCCCCCTAGACCCCCCCCACTCTCTGCTGTATATGTGTGTGTTCAAAAATGTCTCACTGATGCAGGTGTTCATTTGTCTGAGACGAAACGCCTCCATCATCGACACCACCAGCTCTGAGCCTCACTACTGGCTGGTCACAGAGTCGGAGGACAAACCGTTTGAAACGCGCAGGTACACGTTCAATACGTCCGATGATGTAGAAAACTACTGGTTTGACCTGATGTGTGTGTGCCTGAACACACCGCTGGGAGTAATCCGCTCCAAGAGAAAATACTCCGACCACGACTCGGCTCCATCCTTTGTCCCTGATCGCCACGTGTTCGTGGGATTGGCTTACCTGCTGAAGTAAGAGCTGCGTGACATCAAAGGTCAAAGTTCAGGTCATGACTTTTATTGTAAAAAATTTTAATACAAGCACAAATGTAATTGCTACACAAACAGGGGCAGCCGAGAAGTTTGTGACGATGGCGCCATACCAGGAGACCATAGAGGAGCGGGGGGGCTACACTCAGAGTTCTTCGCTCATCTTAAACGCAACTGGTTGTGGACTAGTCACCTTCTGTCCAACAAAGCAGTGTGTAAAAACCAAACACAACCAGCTGCGTGATGACATGACAAGTGTAGTGATGTTGGATGTCCTTCTGTCTTAGAGCCAGTATTCAGCCAGGATGAAGGAGGAGAAAGTCCGGCTCAAGAGTCTGCTCAGTAAAAATGCTCTCAGATTTGCCTTCACAGCTGGTGAGGAGCTTTGACCCCATATGACCTTTCACCTGATTTCACTTTAGCACGTTAAACTTTCATGATGTTTTAGCTACCGATTGTAGTTAAAGTTAAATTTAATTTCTCCACGCACTCAACAAGAGAGATGTGCTGAAAATTATTATCTAATTTATCAAACTCCCCTTACCTACTGTTTAGATTTTTTGGCCCAGTTCCTGATTGGTTAATGTCTATCCTAACATGTTTAAATGAATGAAACAACTGCTCTCCACTAGGAGCTTCGACCACACCACGCTGTGTGACCTCCAAGCTCTCACTGGCAACAGAAAATATCCAGGTACTAACTGGGGGGTGGGGGTGGGGTGGGTTAAATGACAGGCATGGGAACCTGTGCCACATGATTGAATGGTGTCGTGTTGTTGCTGTCTGTTTGTGAACCAGGTGAGGGTCGAAACTGCGTCCAGAAACAAGCAGGTCGTGGGCGGAAAAAAACAAAAAAGGAAAAGAAGCAAAAAGGAGGTTGTTCTTGTCCCACGCAAGAAAAAGAAAGGTGATGAAGCAGAGAAGGAGGATTCTGAGGACGAAACAACAAGATGAATGATTTTGACTTGATGTTGTCTGAAAGAACCCAGGAAACGCCCTCCTGCCCATGATGAGGTGGACCACCAGGCTCTAAAAATGATGACCCGCCAAAGGGTCTACTGGACCATACAGGAGGACTCCATGTTGATGCTCTGCAGTGTGGCCACACGTCTGATCAACAGCAAGGTTTGGTAGACACACACACACACACAGGTTTAAAACGTGCAACCAAAATGGCACCACAAACCATCAGTTTGTTGGAGACCAGATCAGACTCAGTTCCAGTTTCTGACCTCATCTGTCCAACGGTGACGTCGTGTTGTTGTTGTTGTTGTTGTTGTTCAGCTGAAGAGGCCTTTCGTACCGTACTGCATCGTCAGAGACCTGCTCCATGCAGAGTTTGAAATGTCAAATGACAAAACATCCGTGGCCGTCGGGAGACGCACGCGGTACATCCTGAAGAATCCTCAGACGCTCCTGAACTACAGGTAGGTTCACAGTGACAGTAGTGAAACAGCGCCTCTGTGTGTGTGACATGGCTCTCACCCTGAGCCTGTGGTGCAGGGTCTGTCTGGCTGAGGTCTACCAGGACAAAGACCTGCTCCGTCAGTTGGATGAGAACAAACCTCAGGATCCCAATAAAGCAGAGGTGCCGACCTGTGTGCTTGTTGTTCATGTTTTTCTCCCTTTTGATTCAACACTTGTTAGTGACTTCTTTGTGTGTTTTTCCTAGGATTGTGCCACGGCGTTCTCTGCGTACGCCAAGCTTCTCAGGCAGAAGTTCAGTTCTGTCATCGGCAGTTGTGACGTCATCATCCCTGACACAAAGCGTGAGCTGTTCTCCCGGTAAGAGGAGGTTTGGTGTTGATGATGAAGACAAATCAAGGTTCGGTGTAACAGAATGTGTGTGTGTGTGTGTGTGTGTGTGTGTGTGTGTGTGTGTCTGTCATTGCAGGTTCAAAGTCTCTGCCATAGAGTGTAAAAAGCTTGTGTTGGGTTCAGATGTGATTAACAGGTAATAATTCAGTCCTAGCTTTAATTCATTGGATGAATTCATGTTGTTGTGATGAAACTTCACTGTTGAACTTGTTGTTACAGCACAGAGGACATTCACACCATAGTGTTGCATAACTTGATTCAGAGCACGCTGGCCATGACCAACAGTCAGATGCAACTGTGCAGATCGTTTCAGGTTTGTTTCATTATGGCTGTGCACAGAAAAATGTTTGGGTTTATTACCTCATTACAACGAGGATGAAGAAGAGGATGAAGGCTGACACGTAGCATAGGCTAGCACAGGGATAGCTGCCTTCACGTGCTCTCTAGACCTACGTGGTCTTGGTGGTGTTTATAGTTTTTCTCAGCATCTCACAGTCACTGAATCAGCTGATCTTCTGCTCCCATAATGCAGCAGCTTAAGTATCGGTAAAGCCACTGTGGAAGTCCAGAGGATAAAAAGATATTTTAAAAAGAATGATTGATCTTTTCTGACAGGAGTGATGACAGCGTCACTGTTGTGTCTGTTTGACTACAGTCGGTGTCTTTCTCTCCTCTAGACGTTCCACATGTACAGTAAGTACAACCAGGATTTGCTTTGCCATGTTTTCCTCGAGTGCAGACACAGGGGTCTGGTCAACCGTCGGCGCATCAACATGCCAAATGGACCGAAGAAGAACCGGGGGCTGCCCATCCTCCCCATGTCCTACCAGATGTCCCAGTCCTACTACAAGTATGGAGAATGTCTGTCCTTAAAAAAAGTCTTCATCTCTTCGGAGTCTTCTCTTTAGTTGACTCTCTGTCCTCTGCAGGTGCTTCACGTGGCGCTTCCCTCGCTCACTGTGTTCGGATTCTTTCCGCCTGTTAAAGAACCTTATGGACATCGGTAAGGGAGACACGCAGCCCGTCCTTACATTTTACAATGAAACTGAAAAAAGGTCGGCCAGTGGAGAGGAGGAGGTGAGGAGACCAAAGAATAAGCAGCAACGAGAAGAGAATGTTGATGGAGCAGCAGCACGTGACCCAGACGTACGTCCAGAAGAGGCCGCCGCGGCTGCAAAACGCGGGGAGGAAGGAGACGTAGATGTGGACGGTGAGGTGGACAAAGATGAAGGCGGCCATCGTAGGAAGATGGACGAAAACCAGACAGAGACAGTTTCCAGAGAAGGTCTGTCAGGAGAAGACAAAGACTCAAAGACAGAAGAGGCTTTTTCTCAGAACCTTCCAGATCTGTTGGACATGATGTTGAGGTTTCCAACAGAAGCTCCAGGAGGATTCTGCATGGCTGCTGTCAGCTTGATGTCTGTGGGACTGCTCAACGTCTACTTGTCCATTCCCAAACAGATGGTGGTAGTGGACAGCAACCTGGTGGACAAGGACCTGGTCAAAAGGTGACAGTGAAATGATTAGATCTTTTTAAAACATGATTCTTTGATGCAGGGGTTGAATCACAAAGACTCCTTATTTTTAGTAGTGAATCAGAGAAAGATTGACGATGATGAAGATGGAGAACTTTAATCCAAAGATTCAAACCTGACCAGTAGAAGTGCAGACGTCCACTAACTACTATAGATAAACCCTCTCATGTTTCCTGTTCTTATGTACGTTTGAAGCCGTGTGAATAACTACAACAGAAAATGGTATTTAAATATTTTATTGACCAAAATGTGTTTTTCTTCTAATTCCTATTATTGATCCATTTGGAAAAGAGTCCAAACTATTGGAATGGTTGTTTGTTTGTTGATAATCAGTGTTGTTTTCCAGCATGACGCTGTTGGAGGATGATGAAGATGAAGATGATGACAACGGCGAGGAGTGTGAAGGCCAGAAGAAACCAGAAATCAATGCTCAGCAGGCGTCACATACCAAATACCTGATGATGAAGGGATACTGCTGCCCTGGCATTGGTACAGTACTACGACTGCAGTACTACTTCAGTTCCTGAACGTTGAATTGACCTCAAATATTGGTTTTGTTCATTGATTTGCAGTAAAAATACGCAACCTCAACACCAGCGACAACATCGTGGTGGAGTCGTGCAACATAAGGTTACAGCTGCGAAAAACGGCCGCTCACCGACTGTTCACCGTGGAGAGTGAGTGTCCACACACACACACACACACACACACACACTCTCTCTCTAACATTTAACATCAGGTTGTTGAACCACAGCGCCCCCTGATGTTTCTTCTGACAGACTCTGCACCACTGGACCTCACAAAGTGCGGCCCGTCCCTGCTTCCGTCCTCCCTCACATGTTCAGTCAGCCTCTCCTCCCCCCCACAAAGCGTGGAGGAGAGTGTGGAGCAGAAAGGATACACTCCCCAGGACACGGAGGCCTGTGCTCAGATCAGGAGGAGCCTGGATGAAGCTGCTCAGAGAGGCCTGTCTGTGGGGGAGCTGTACCAGAGCCACGCCCACCTGGAGCAGCCACAGTGTGGACGCAGCAGGAGCTTAGAGCAGTACCTGAAGGTAAACCAGCTGGTTTATTAACTTAGTTAGTGCATTACTGTCTGTCCACTTCTTTTTATTCACTGTATTATTACATTATTATTACCTTAGTCCAGTGGCTCTCAGGTATTTTCTGTCATGTCTCCCCCTTGGGGACAGAAATGGTTGAGAAGTACTGCCTTAGGCTGTGAGCTTCTAACTTTAGTTTTGGAGACAAAGTTTCAGATGTGGTCGTATTAGTTCTCATTTTATTAGGGCTAGATACAGATCTTGGGAAATTAAATCTGCGTGGCGTAAATCTGTTGTTGTCTGCACCAAAACTCACAAAGTGAACCTTAAAACGCATTTGACGTTCTCTTCTTCTGCTGTAGGACTTGCAAGAAGTGAGACAGGTGTTAAAAGTTGGGGCTCTGGGCATCAGGTACGTCCTGGTTCAGCACGCTGAGCCGTGGCTGCTGTCTGTTGGCTCCAAGTCTTCCTCCAAGCCACGATTTTCACCTGACGGACTGCCTTTTCTGGTGAAGAAGCGGAGGAGAGAGAACTTACAAAAGACAGAGGAGCCGCCTTTCAAAAGAGCCGCTACTGAGGTAGACAAGGGTCCAGACGGACTGAAGGTTCCAGAGAAGTCGGGAGATGTTCCAGGCAAGGAAGGAATGGAAAAGGACAAGTATTTGAACCAAGAGGAGAAGAATAAGAAGGAAGGAGAGTCTGGACAGGAGAAGAGGACAAGACAGGAGGAAACAGAGCACGAGGAAGTGGGAGAGATCCTGGCTGGTCACAGAGGAAGGAGACAGAGGACCAGAACCAGGAAAACCAGTGATGTTGATGAGGCTGAGTCTCCCCCTGCTGGTTCATTTGACATGGAGTGAGTAAAGACACTTTATGGAATGGTCTTCTACTTTTTTCAGTACCATCTCATCAACGTTCAAACTGAATTCCCCACAGCGACGATGTGAGTTTCATCAGCCGCCCGTGGCGTCTGGTGGATGGAAAACTGAACAAGATGGTGTGTAAGGGCATGATGGAGGCAGTCCTGTATCACATCATGTCCCAACCTGGTGTCACTCAGCAGTCACTGATGGAGCATTACAGGAATGTGCTGCAACCCGTGGCTCTGCTGGATCTAGTGGAGGTAAATGGATATTATTTGGCTCTTCAGGTGCAGCTGCAAAGACCAGGTGAACATTCAGCTGCGGGGCTTCAGCTAAGAACAGTTAGCTAATTCAGCTATAATTAGCTTCATTCAGCTAATGAAGAAGAAGTGATGAAGAGTTTTGAGTGCTGTGAGACATTATCCAATTTTACTTAATTGCTCTGAAAACTAGTATTTATTTACCGCAAAGAATTTAAGCACTTCCAGCCCTGCCTCCATTCGTCCGACATCCTCTCTCTCTCTCTCTCTCCCTCCCCCCCCCTCTCCTTCTCCCCCTCCCTCTGTGTCTCTCTGTCCTACAGGCTCTCATAGAGATGGGGTGTGTGACCAGAAGAACTTTAGTGAAAACGCCTCGACCGTCACTCTTTGGCCGCGGTGTGACCCAGAACAGACTTGTGGACACTCAGATGGTGGAGGATCCAGAGACGGTGTTTTACGAGCCCACCATCAGCTGCTGCCTGCAGCTCTGCCGCGCTCTGCCCAACGAACGATGTTGGAACGAATTTGTGCCTTGAAGGCATCGTTTCCTCACGAGAGGAGGAAAAGAGTAGAGAGAGAGAAATCACGGATGAACAAATGCAGAATTACATTTAATTACTTTTTGACTGTTTTGTTTCTTAAATAATGTACAATAATAATTGGATCAGGTCTTAAACTTTGTATTTGTTATGAATCATGTTTACTTTTATTAGACAAATAAAAGTCCTGCAGCTGAGCTGACATGTTTACAGTACTGACTACTAATCCAAGGTAGAGTCAGGATTGTTGGTCGCCCTGACAACGCTCCCATCACACCAGTCACTGGTCACCGTTCAGTTTTTTTCTTTCATTTTCCACTTTAGACAGAGCAGTGAGTTCATCACTGATCTTCAGCGCTATGTACTTTATATACTGCAGTATTTATTTTATGTACATACTGCAGTATATATTCTATGTACTGCAGTACTAAAGGATCTACTTCTAACTCAGGATGTGGATGAATAGGTTATTGAAGTAATTATCTGCCGTCGTGAATGGACCGTGTTGAATGTATTAGTGTGTATATTGTGTATACTGTGTATACCGTGTATACTGTGTATACTGTGTACTGTATTTTAATGTACAGTAGCTAACAGTAGAGTCAGTGCAGTAACCAGAGTGAGTTTTCCACTGGTAATCACTGTTAGTATCAGACCATGAAGACAAACCAGTGACAGGCTGACCACTAGGTGTCACTGTTACATCGTAACCATTGGGCTCTAACTGTATTTACACACATAAACAATCTGGCGTTTTAGCGTTTTGGCCCAGAGGTAATGTCTCTGTCAGTGGTGTGGAACGCCAGGGTTCACCTCCTGGGTTAGATCGAATCCCAGTTAGGGCGGTTGTCTCCTTCCAGTGGACTCATCACCCGTAGGAAGGTTCTGGTACGGTGCAGTGTGATTTGGGTGGCGGTCGTGGAGACTGTTCCCTCAGTGACCTGGTAACGGATAAGCGGTGGAAAATGGATGGATGGATGGATGGATGGATGGATGGGTACACACATATCCGTATATACAGTATATATAATTCTGAACACTGCCCCCTAGTTGGTGTAAATGTGTATATATGTTGATGCATGTTGACGTATAAGCTTCAGAAGATGAACATGTGGAGAAACAGCTTTGACATTTTCCTCATTTTTTCCCAGTTTGTCTTTGAATTGTGCTTGTTGACTACATTCTCTAATTCTCTGTACCGATGGAGGACAGGGTGAGGATTAATGCAGTTTGAAAGTCTTTGTTACTTAGATGAAGATAATTTCCAAACAAACCACAAAAGTATGTCAGAAAGAGAAATCTGACGTCTGAGTGACTCGGTGATTTAGTAAATCCACGTTTTTTCCCAGTTGTTGACTTCTTCTCCTCTGGATGTTTGTGTCCTCAGGTGTCCTCTGCCTGTTGTCCTCACAGCCTCCGTCTTTTGGTCCAACTCTTGAATCAGCTGTTTCAGTGCTGGATGCTAACTCTGCAGATCAATGGCCCTGTGTGTCTGCGAGGCAAACTGCTCCTATTAGCATCAGCTATTAGCATCACGCCATCAATAGCATTGATCAAGCAGCTCTGGCTCCAGAATAGAAAGAAGAAAAAAAATCTGATGCTGCACAACAAATTGATGTTTGTTTGTTTTTTTCTTCAATTGTTAAAACATCACAGTTGCTGAAATACTTTGACAGATAAATATTTCGTCATTTTTTGTGACTTTGTAAGAGCCTGAAAAATATATGGTATGTTGTTGTTTTTCTAAAAATATTACATTAATGTGTGACTTTACGCACGCAGGCTGCATTTATTATAAAAATTTAACAATGTTCTCTTCAAATATACCAAACCTGAAAGAGTCATTACGTCATTGATCCTGCAGGAGGCAGTAGCTTGCTGAAGTTCTGACACTAAAGAGGAGCCATACCCACAGCAAGAGAATGAATTTTCCCTTCCTGACCACCGCCTGTCTCTGGGTCAGTGTGCATGGAAGGCCCCTGGAGGTCGAGGCTGCCCCCCCCCCCGAGGTCGAGGCTCCCCCCCGAGGTCGAGGCTCCCCCTGGAGGTCGAGACTCCCCCTGGAGAGGTCACAGATTTCTCTTTGTATCATCAGGAAATACAATGATCTTTATTTTACTGTTGAACTTCTTCTACTTTAAAGTCATGATGTCTTCAAATGTAAAAAGTTCATAGTGTTTGACTTACAGGAAGACGATTTCTGCCCCCACCTTCACGGTGGTTCGTCTCTCCATCCAAACAGGAGCAGGTGGCGAATGGAAGCAGCACAGGGTTTTGATTAGGTACAGACTTTGGGGACAGAGAAAAGTCACTTACCAAATGAGTCAACTCCTGGGTCGTGGCATAAAAATGGAACGCATTTGTGGGTGTGATTGGCTGCTGTGATTGGCTGCAGCTCTCTCACCCCCCTGTCAATCATGAGTGAAGCACATGTTTGTTCACATTAGTTTGCTTCCTGATGGTCACGTATTTATTTGCAGCTGCAGATCTTCTTCTTCTTCTTCTTCTGCTTCTTCTTCTTCTTCTTCTTCCCCTTCTTCACCTTCTTCTCCTTCTTCTTCTTCTTCTTCTTCCCCTTCTTCACCTTCTTCTCCTTCTTCTTCTTCACCTTCTTCACCTTCACCACCTTCACCTTCTTCACCTTCTTCTTCACCTTCTTCTTCTTCACCCTCTTCTTCTTCTTCTTCACCTTCTTCACCTTCTTCTTCACCTTCTTCACCTTCACAGAAGCACAGACACTTCATGTTGTATAAAATGCTACTGTGTGTCAAAAGAGGTAAAACCTAAGGCTCTCGTTTCTCCATCGCGTGCGTGCGTGTGTGTCCCTTGTGAGTCTCTTCCTGGTTAATACGATAGATGAGATATTTTAAGAACTTCATGGTCATCGTCCACTGCTGGCCTCCACTGTGGTGTCAGCAGACTGTCTTCCTGTGGCAGTTTTGCCAAAAGGTGATGGATGTCCGAGGCCACCTCTGGGGGCATTTCTGAAAACACTTCAGACTCAGTCAGCAGGCAGAAGAGAAAACAGAAGATTTCCTTCTCATTTTTACGGCCTCAGCTTGTATTATTTCAGCTGACTTTCCCTCGTCGTCTTCTCTTCTTCGTCTGCAGTCAACAAATCTTTTATCCACTGTCTGAAGTCTTTTCTTTGTCACTATGTGATATTCAGCCAAGTGCACGTGTGTTGGCCGTGCACAGTATATGACAGTAGCTGTGCTACAGTCACTGCACTGGTCACTGCAGTTTGAAGTGGGTTTCCTTTGACCTATCATTCTGTCAGATGATGATGATTTATTTGACCTTTTTAACACACATACATTCTTTGTCATCATAGAGGAATATCACATAGAATAGAAATGCACAGCCTTAACAAGATTATTGTCCAAACGATGATTTTTAATCTGGACGCTGTCAGCATGTAGCTGAGGGAGGTTGGTCATATATTTTTGAATATGGTAATTCACACCTGAATATAAGCCCCACCCACTAAATTTAAAAAGAAAAAATAATTGTACATACATAGGCCTCACTTGTCTATAAACCACAGGTGTCCATGTTATAACACGGGATATTCACACAGAAAGAACACTTTTTCTTTTTACTTTTAATTAAAGAAATGCTTTTTATTTTCCCAAACAGTGCCTGTAACATGGCTGGTTACGCGTTAGCTCTTTCCTGCTTCGGTGCCCCGACCGTACTTTAAGCCACAGGGTTAAAAGCGTGTGAAAAAAGAAGCAGCTTATAGTCTGGAAATCACGCTAATTGTTTATAGAATTCTATGTGAAATATAAATATGTTTGAGTAAAACCCAGCAGATGATAAACTGCAGCTCCAAGTCCAACCTCCAGAGGTCACTGCTCACATTCAGAGGTGTCCTCCTGATACTTGAGTGTGTGTGATTATTCAGGGAGGGGTGGTCAGCGAGCTGGGTCAAAATGCTGTGGAGGTACTTTCTGAGTTTCACTGATCGATAGCTGCTTTAAATAGGAACAGGAACATCTGTGCACAGCATTAATCTCAGCAGTGGATCCTGTTGGACTGGGAAACATTCTGCTGAATAGAATTGGCTGCACACACACATACAGGTACTGAGGCCCAAACACCACTTATACCCTCCTCCTCTTCCTCCTCCTCCTCCTCCCCAAGTGTTAATTAGCAGCCACTCAACCACAGACCCAGGCACTGACACACAGTCACAGACTGTACTGTATAGAAAAACACATCAATACAAAATCAATAAGAGTACGGTGTAGTCGACAACAGCAGAACAGTGACATCTACAAACCATGACAACAACGCACAATTGATCACGTTGTTTGACAAATATTTGTTTTTTTGTGGAAACTTTTTATCTTTAAAATCAAGAAGTATTAAAAATGAAGAGAATTAGAAACGGAGACAAAGACTGGATACTGCACCTGCTTTTATTTAATTTTTATGAATTTTTTTGATCCCACACAGTACTTCTCAAATACTGGGGCGGGCCCCCCCGGTGGGGTGCGGTGAGGTGCTGGGGGGAGAGGGGGAGGGGGTTGAGGGTCTTCCATTAGAATATGTCCAATGGACATCAGTGTACCACTGCTGTGATACCTGAATGTTAACCAGCCTCCAGTCACTAGGTGGCAGCAACTCGTACAGTGGTTTGAACAGATAAAAATATACATGTTATCAGGTTCTCAATAGTGTTTCAATTCACGGGGTGTGGGTCAGAGAGGGGGGGTTGCAAAAACATTTCTGTCCCCAAGGGGGGGCATGATAGAAAATAATTGAGAACCACTGCGTAAACAGCAGATCTGCTGTTACTACTGCCCCCTGGAGGCGCCATGTCTGTGGTTCCTCTGGGAATTGAACCCAGAACTTTCTACTTGTAAGGCACACATGCTAACAGTGGTCTGGGGCTCAGGCTGAGGTGGTTATGGTGGTTATTTGACATCAGCAAGTGGTGGAAGAGAAAACAGAGAGGACGACAGGAGAGAGTGAGCTCCGCTGCTGTCTTCAGGGGATTTGTGTCCACAGCCCGGGGTGTGTGTGTGTGTGTGTGTGTGTGTGTGGTGGACAGCTTGCTGCTGGATTGACAGAGTGACGTCAGCTCACCGCCACCTCTCCCTGATGGCAGGATTAGTGGCGAGCAGCAGAGACAGTGTTCCAGTAATCTCCCTCTAACAAATGGTCGGAGACACTCACGTTCACAGCTTCCATTACTGACTCCTCCTGGAGGTTAGGGTTAGGGGAGGCTAACCCTCCCCCCTCAGCCCACCTGGGATGATCCATGCAGCCCACCTGGGATGATCCATGCAGCCCAGGCGTGAACCTCCTCCTCCTCATGCCGCTGCAGCAGGACGATGGCAGCAGGTGAGGTGAAGAGTGAACTGCTCCTGTGTCAACAACTGCTGCAGCTGAATGACCAGGGTGGGTGGGTGGGTGACGGCACGAAGGAGTAGAAGAAGACTGGCTAACCCCCCCCCCCCCCCACACACACACACACCAGAGTGCTAGTTGTATATTTGTACTTGTACTTCTACTTAGGTGAACAGATGAAAACTAACTGTGTTTTAGTCACTGTGGAAATAGAAGAAAGAAGTCTTGATTTGATGATGGTTGTTGTTGTTGTTGCTGGTGTTGTTGCTGTTGTTGCTGCTGTTGCTGCTGTTGTTGTTTCTGGTGGTGTTGCTGTTGTTGTTGCTGGTGTTGTTGCTGTTGTTGTTTCTGGTGGTGTTGCTGTTGTTGTTGCTGCTGCTGCTGGTGGTGTTGTTGTCTATATTTGACTTTTCATTATGAATTCTTCAGCCCAGAACATCATCCCTCTGACGGAGCTGCTGACTACAGTACCAACAACAACATGATGATGATGATGATGAAGATGAAGATGAAGATGATGCAGTCTGAATTGGCAGCTGAGAGGAGAGACGTGTGTGAGGCAACACGTGCCTGGGGGGTTGGGGTCAGACCTGGGGGCCACCACAGGAAGCTGTTTTAATTGCTACTGGACCATTGTGAACAGTTCAGATTCATCGTCGCTGTGCGTCTTTACGCACTGATCTCCACGCGACTCTCTCTCTCTCTCTCCCCCTCTCCCTCTCCCTCCCTCTCTTTGCCCCCTTCCCCCTCCCTCTCCCACTCTCTTTGACTCTCTCTCGCATCCCGCAGTTGCCTCACCTGCACAGTGGAGGACGCGGTGCAGTTCCTCAGCGGACACTTTGTCGAGCGCCACGCAGTGCGCTCCCACCATGGGGGGAGAGTCCGACAGCGTAGCTCACAGTAACAGCCGGATCTAAACTCCACTCCAGCCGGTCATTCTTCTGTGACTCTGAGGCCACCTCTTGACAGCAGCGGAGAAGAGCAGACACCCGCACCCGCACCCGCACCCCCTCAGTCTTCACATGGACCGAGTGCCCTCGGCACTGGCAGCAAAAATGCGCCTGATCGCTCTAGTGTTTGCCGGTTTGACTCTCTGGGGCAAAGTGACTATTTGTGAGTGTATCGACTACAAAGCGGCAGAGTTCGATTATGACGACGAAGACAGAGCGGAGACCATTGACTACAAAGACCCCTGCAAAGCTGGTGAGTCCGGGGATGACTGTGTGTAAACACGGCTGTTTTTATTCGTCTCAGATGGCACGTGTGTGTGTGTGTGTGTGTGTGTAAGTGTGTGAGAGAGGGAGAGTTCCAGATGTTCCTCCTTCTCTGACCTATAAGTCACGGAACACGTGCAGCCTGTCAGTGTCTGTGTCTGTGTCTGTGTCTGTGGCTGTGTCGGTGTCTGTGTCTGTGTCTGTGTCCGTGTCTGTGTCAGTGGCTGTGTCTGTGTCAGTGTCTGTGTCTGTGTCCGTGTCTGTGTCAGTGTCTGTGTCCGTGTCTGTGTCAGTGTCAGTGTCAGTGTCTGTGTCTGTGTCAGTGTCAGTGTCGGTGTCAGTGTCTGTGTCTGTGGCTGTGTCGGTGTCTGTGTCAGTGTCTGTGTCCGTGTCTGTGTCAGTGTCTGTGTCGGTGTCTGTGTCAGTGTCTGTGTCAGTGTACTGCAGACCTGTGTGAAAATGATTAAATGTTTTGGAATTAAGGAACATCTTGACCAAAGTGATTCTCTCTCTCTCTCTCTCTCTCTCTCTCTCTCTCTCTCTCACTCACTTTCGTTTGTCTCTCTCTGTCATGCACATTTTAAGTGTCGGTCGTTAGTGTCAGTCGTTAGTGTTGGTCGTTAGTGTTGGTGGTTAGTGTTGGTTGATTGTGTTGGTCGTTAGTGTCGGTCGTTAGTGTCGGTCGTTAGTGTTGGTGGTTAGTGTCGGTTGATTGTGTTGGTCGTTAGTGTTGGTTGTTAGTGTTGGTTGATTGTGTTGGTTGATTGTGTTGGTCGTTAGTGTCGGTCGTTAGTGTTGGTGGTTAGTGTCGGTTGATTGTGTTGGTCGTTAGTGTTGGTCATTAGTGTTGGTTGATTGTGTTGGCCGTTAGTTGTTTCTTTAATATATTCACAATATGTGAATATATTCACATATTAAAGAAACAACCTGAAAACTTTAGAATACAAATACGTACGTTTTACCATCAGGTTGATAAAATAATTCATTGTATTCTACTGCAATACGCACTGCCGCAGTAAAAACAAAGGAAGAAGTATACATTAGTACTACAGTAGTGCCTCACTTCAACTCTATTTGGACTGTGTGAGGCTCCTGAAATTAAAAAATACAACTTTCATTTCAATTTATAAAAAAACAAACAAAAATTTGACAGTTCTATAATGAATCTAAGTTTGGTCCAATTAAGTGTAAACTCAGCATAAACTCAGCAGTGGAGAATATTCTATTCTAGATGACAAAAGTCAAAACTGAACAAATGACTGCATTATAATGCATGTAATGCATTAATTTGCATCTAATTTAGCTTCAAATAATAAAAAAAAGAAATGATGCACATCATCGTGACATACGAACAACTTTCATGCTAGGATTAGCCAACGCTCGCAGCAAACTATTGACTTCAGTAAAAAGGCATAAACAGTGAATGTTGGAGTGGAAGAGTCGGACACTTGACCTCAGAGTTCTGACTCAGTCCGTCAGGGAATAAATACAAGTAAACGTGCAAATAAACAACAGGTGCAGGCAGGAGGAAAAATGACAACAAGTTTGACTGGTTTATACCTCTGTCTGAGAATACGCTTCATTTTCCTGTCTTTGATGATAATCAGATTAAATGTAATTAAAAATCCAGGATATTTTATTTTGGCTGTGCAAACAATTTCTATAAATTCAGATTCCTGCTCACCTCATCAGCCTCACCTCCTCAGCCTCACCTCCTCACCTCCTCAGCCTCACACCTCCTCCCAGTGGGAAAATAAAATACAAAATTCAACAACTCCAGGTTGTGTTTTCCTTGTGGACACAACTCAAACTCTTAAAGTCATCAAATCACTTTTATCACCATCTGATTCAAAGACGTGCCAACACTCACACACACACACACTGTGTATGTGTGTGTGTGAGCAGCTCTTAAGATGTGAAAAGAAAGTCATTCCAGGCCTGACCCTGTGGCATCAGGCTGAGTGGCTGGTATTCCGCCTCCTGTTTTTGCTGGGAAAACACAGGGGGAATATTTGGCTGGCTGCTTATCTCCTCGGAGTCCTGCTCTGGTAGACAGGAGAACACACACTTCCAGGTCTTTGTGAAGTGATTTCCCCATGTGAACACTCACAGGCACACATTTGACACACACACACACACACAGCTCCCTCCATTCACCCGCGCTTATCTCTTCCTGGTTGTCTGCATCCTGCTGCTCAGCTGGAGATGACACACACGCGTGCACACACTTACACACTGGCAGGGACGTGCGTGCGGCTCCTACACTCCGTCAAGAGTCATTCATGCTTCCTCCCAAATCACTGTTCTTGTCAAATACTCACACACGGAGCCAAAGCTAAACAAACGTTGGTGTAGAGATGAAGCCGGGGGGCGACTTTCCTACAGTGACCCTACAGTGGAGGTTGACGGGTCCCTCTCTGCACTATTGTATCACTGCGGTTAGTAGTGGAGCTATATATATATATATATATATATATATATATACAGTATACTCTGTGTGCATACTGTATACAGTATATTTTGTGTGTACATATATATGTATATAATCCTTCTCTTATACCCTGACACTGTGTGGTGCTGTCTCCCTCTCTGGTTATTTTACCAATTTTTATAACAATAATATAAAATGTTTTCTTAATTATTATTATTTGATATGATCAATATATTTGTTTATATCTGTTTTATGAAAATAAGACTCAGGGGCCCAGAGACTCAGTGAGTCAGAGACTCAGAGACTCAGTGAGTCAGAGACTCAGAGACTCAGTGAGTCAGAGACTCAGTGGCTCAGTGACTCAGTTAGTTACTTCAGAAAATGCTTTAAAATAATTGAATGAACAGGGAAAAACAACAACTCATTTTGAGAAAAACAGTAGCAACAGGTTAGTTAGTTAGTTAGTTAGTTAGTTAGTTAGGGTTAGGGTTAACAGGACCAAATCTGACTAATAAATCACAGGATTGAAATACCTCCATCAGAATTGATTTTCTATTCGATGCCAGGACTTTAAAAACCGTTAGAAATATATTTGAAGGTCAGGTCAGTTATCCTGAGAGAGCTGAATAATGGACGTCATGATTCATCGTCCTTAATTCACTCAGTAATTAGTCCGTTGAAGTACACACTAAGTGCATTCCTAGCAGATGTAGGCCTGTGTGTAGGCCTGTGTGTCCGTGCCAACATTCCATGTATGTGTTCTCTGTTCTTTAAAGTCCGGGGGTGAGGCCTACGTGTCGTGACACTGAGCTGCAGCCGCAGTTCACCCCTTCCTCATCACTCAGTAGGAAGGAAACAGGAGCAGTGTGTGTGTGTTTGACACCGTGGACACAGCTTTGTGTGTGTGTGTGAATCGCGCCGCTCATATTATATTAAACAGGATTTTCCCGAGTGCAGCGCTGCTGCCACCGGGCTTCCGAAGTCTTCCTCAGGATTCCCTCCTCAGCACAAACTCTGCAGCTCCTGCCGAGCGCCAACTGTTTGTTTTGGACAGTCATTGTTCTGGAGCTGCAGAAGTGATGAGTCAGCGCTGCCGTTACTCATCACTCATTTATTAAAGATCTGAGAGCGGTAGCGCCACCTGGTCATTTTTTAAGATTTATTCAACAAAATGACTTTTACTGTCCTGGAAGAATCCTCTGAGTCTGAGATTATTGGGTTCTCACTTTTGGGGACCAGTTGAGGGAGCTGAAGTTCACATTGGGGTAGGACAGGGCATCTCAAAGTGTAGGATGGGCCGCCAGCTGGGGAACAGAGACATGACAGGTGGGTTATTTGATGGCATTGATTTTGATTCATTATAAAAACATGACGTTACTTGGTGTCAGGTCAATACATTTGATTTTTGTTGGGGCGACGGGGGGAGGTGTGGCTTGAAAATGACCTGTGCAGTTTGAGAACCACTGGTGTAGGACAGATGTCCTCAGCTGATCCAACCCCTCGCACCCTTGTCTGGCCAAAACCCATGACCTGCTGGAGAACAATCTCAGCTGTTCTGTTCTGTTCTGTTCTGTTCTGTTCTGTTCTCTTAGTTGTGTAGATTCCTTGTTTGTTGATGAGTTTTTCTCGTGTGTATTTTATAATTCTACACTTTATTAATAAAATTAGTACAAATTCTAAATCAACAAACAACAACAAATCTGACTCCAGATCAGCTTCTTTAGTTTTAGCTCAGACCTTGACACCTGGTGACTGCTTCAATACTAGTCACCGGACGCCTTTAACCCTTTAACTGCAGGTTGAAGACCTTCTACACAGAAACATGTTCTTCCAGTTCATCCATCCATCCATTTTCATCTGCTTATCCGTTACCGGATCGCGGGGGCAGCAGTCTCCATGACCGCCACCCAGATCACACTGCACCGTACCAGTCCCCCGTGAACCTTCCTGCAGGTGGTGAGTCCACTGGGAGGTACCAACCGCCCTAACCAGGATTAGATCTAACCCAGGAGGAAAAACCTGGGGTTCCACACCACTGACAGAGACATTGGCTCTGGACCAAAGCGCCACCTTCCAGTTTATATCTCTCACATATTGACACGGTGCTAACAGGCTTCAAAGAAAAACCTGCCAAAGGCTAAAATTGGCCCCTGTGTTCTAAAGATATGGATCGCTACAACTCTGCTGCCCGCTCTCTGCGAGAATAGAGGTTGTCTCTCAGTTGTGTGTTGTGCACGTTGCTCTCTAATTTATATATATATATATGTGTGTGTGTGTGTGTGTGTGTGTGTGTCAAGCTTTGCTGCAGTGCTCCGGCTGAAGGGCATATAGTCCTGGTCAGTGTCATACAAAACTCCTGGGACATCTCGGAGTTCTGGGATCAATATTCCTCCAACCTACGTAGGTGTCCTCACCCCTGCTCGCCCCTGCTCTCTCAACGGCCTGACTTTGGGCTATTTATGGTGCTATAATGGATTAACAAGACCCCAAGAATCAATGGGCAGACCTGACTAGGAATGTTCTTCCTCTTCTTCTCACTTTCTAGCTCTGCTGCGTCAGCTCTTCTTCTCTGGAAAACTTGCTCCCTGCATCCTCGCAAGGTATTACGTACATGCAGCTGGTTCAGTGTCCCGTCCACAAATAGAAAGTGAAGCTAAAAAGATGAGGAGTTTGTATTTTTTATTTACTTGGGAATGCAATACGCAATACCCAGACAAACCACTAGAGAATCGATGAAGCAGGGCGCCCTGGGTTCAATTCCCAGAGGAACCACTTGTCCCTAATGGCGCCTCCTGTGGTAGCCTCTGTCAGTTGCAAAAAAGACTCATACTGTAAATGCCCCTGTTGTGGGATGATAGGTGGCTGTGGTGACCTGAGGTGAAGGAGGTGTCCAGGAGGTGTCCAGGGTCAGGGTTAAGGTCACCCCAGGCTGTGGTGACCTGAGGTGAAGGAGGTGTCCAGGAGGTCACAGGGTTAAAGCTGCCGTCATTGTGTGCAGTGATATACTTTGTATCATGACATTTAGCAGACGCTTTTATCCAAAGCGACTTTTAATTTATTTATTATTTATTAAGTTTATGTTATTTAATACTGTGTTATTGGCTCAGTATCATGTGATTACCTGATACTGAGAGAACCCACGTTTTAATTAGAACCTGGAGTGTGTATTAATTGAACGTCAATGATTACTGATGTTACGTTTTCCTAATGATCACAAAAAGTTAACTAAACAACTAGAAAATATTTCTCTCAGGGTTCTCAAATGATTACTTTTATTATTTCCAATTGTTATTACGTTCATGAAACGAAATTCTTCACAGGATTTAAAGTTGAAGATCCACACAGAAGTCATGGGTTTATCTCACAGACATTTTGAACAAATGCATCAATGATTCACTTTTTCACACTAAAATAAAAGTATACCTGTATAAAGTATTTTAAATTTTTTTTTGATATGCTTTATTTTAATAAACAAAAACAAAGGTTTAATGTGGTTCAATCTGGTTCAAAGTTCATTTCTATAATCGATCCGTGTTAATGAATCCATTTCTGTTTCAGCTCTAGTTTGTCCAATCACACGATCCACTTCTTTAGAACAAGGCTTTACTGTTACGTTCAAGCAGTATTTCTTACTGTAGTAAAGAGGTCAAATCAACTGTTTGGTTCTCCGTCACACACTCGTACCATGATGTTAAGACCATGTGTCTTCATTGTCCTTTACCTCTGTCTCCCACACTGGTGTAAAGCTGAGCACAATGGCATCCTGACCCTCGGTTTCCTTTAGTGACAATTCTAATTAGTTAAGTGACAATCCCCTCTCCCCCTCTCCCCTCCCTCCCCCATACCATTGTGAATGTATCAGCGTCCCCTGTCCCCGTGGAGGGCCGTAACTCCAGCAAGCTAATCACTGGATGATAATCAGCCAGTTGTTCATTGTTACTGTACGGTAACAATGTGGGTGGGGGGAAGGGGGGTTATGGCAGGAGAAGGAAACACTGCAGAACATCAGATCTGAATTGTAAGATCTGAGAGTTCAGATACGGTGGATGTAAAGTTTACAAACGTCAAAAGTGGTCTTTTATTTGGATGGTTTTTTTTCCAGTACAATCCCAGATCCCAGATTAACTTCATTATTTCTGTATAATTATAATAATAACCCTAACCCTAACCCAACCTGATTGGGAGATGAATCAATGAACCATTTATAGAGTTTCAAATGAAGCTCCATATGAACTGCTTAAAAATGTATTTCAGTATTCCACCTTCAAAACTTTGTCACAAATTTCTTGCAGTACCACCAAAGAGCCTCAAGGTGAAGTGGGTGCCCTGGAGTAGAAAAATAATGTTTACATTTTTGCTTCTCACCCCCTAATCCAGACAAATGTAGAGATCAAGAAATCCTGTTAAAAACATCAGAAGAAAAGATATTTTAATTGGATTTTTCCAGCTCTGTTTTTGCTTCTTTCTACTCAGGATGGGATTCAGTGTCTGTGTTTATTCCTAAAACTTGATTGATGTGATGTTTCTTCTTATTTGTAGCTGTGTTCTGGGGAGACATCGCTTTAGACGAAGAGGACCTGAGAATGTTCCAGATCAACAGGACCACAGACCTCACACGGCACACACACATTCACACAAACTCCAGACGAGGCCACATGTCAGGTGAGTGGACCCGACATCTCTGCCCCCCTCTGTTCCTCTGCCCCACAGCTTTTGTCGCATGAACTTCTGGCCTTTGAGCTAACGGTGTGTGTGTGTGTTGTTGTTAGGTGGCCTTGATGAACATGAGCTTGTAAAGAAGAAAGGTTCCTTGTACCTGCTGCTGGACAGAATACACAGATTTGGTTTAGGTGAGGTCACGCTCCAGTGTCAGAGAGAAAAACCTTCATCCAGTTGAAGGTGATGTCTTTTACCCAGACCTTTAGACCAATCCTGAAACTTCAATAATAAGAATTATTTCCACACACATGACAGTGTGTGTGGAAATAATTCTTATTATTGAAGTGTTTGTTGAAAATTCAATTCAGTTCATGTAAGACAGACATTTTTACATTTTCTGTTCTAGATTTTCTCCCTCAGGTTAGTAAAGCAGATGCCAGTCCTCAGAGCCAAAAAGGTGTAGTGACGGGGACTGTCCTGAAGAGGCGTGTTCCTCGAGCAGCCACGTCCCGATCTGAGAGGATTTGGCCTGGAGGAGTCATTCCCTATGTCATTGGAGGAAACTTCACTGGTACGCAGCTGCAGTGAATACACACTGTCTGTGACTGTGTGGGTGGCAGATGTTAAACGTGTGTGTGTGTGTGTGTGTGTGTGTTCCAGTGAGTCAGAGGGCCATGTTCAAGCAGGCCATGCGTCATTGGGAGAAACAGACGTGTGTCACATTCATTGAGAAAAGCGATGAGGAGAGTTACATAGTGTTCACCTACAGACCCTGTGGGTGAGTTAGTGTGTGTGTGTGTGTGTGTGTGTGTTTACTATTGACCTTGTCACAGTGAGAGACGTGTGCTAACCCAACAATGGCTCCGCCTTCCTTCCTGTCCTGCTCCTGTTTCTCTGTTCTGCCAATCACGTCGGTATGTTCCTGCAGCTTTTTCATCTTCATGCTACACTGGAGCGCTCGCACTGGTGTGTGTGCGTGTGTGTGTGTGGGGGGGGGGTGTGTTTGTACAGTGTGTTTGTACAGTGCTGACATTTTACTGGTTGTGTTTTGTAAAACGTTCTGTATGTGAATAGATCAGAACGACCTGGAGGAATGTTCTGCCACCAGAGGGAGCCGTGACTGCAGTACAATCAGTTCATTAGAACTAATTAATTCATATACTTTATATAATAATAGATGTCATTTTGCTAATTGAGTAATAAGCTCATAAAAATCAGCATTTTTAAGCAGCATCTACTGATGGTCGCTCTGATTTATACACAGCAGGAAATGTTTTCATTTCACTGAAGCAACTCAAGAATAAAATACCATCTGACGGTCTGTTTGTAGGCTCTTCACCTTCAGGTCTGTGTCAGACCAACTTCACAGACTGTCGGAGACTGATGTTTCACTGACTTTTTCATTTGTTTCAAGTGGTTTTCAGGAATCAAATCCATTAAGACTTTTCACAGACTTGGTTTTACTTCATACGTTTGTTTCTCTGCTCCTCCTGCTCCGTCTTCTCCCTCCATTTCCCTGTCATCCACTTTCTGTTAATTACAATTAAGGTGTTGTTCCTATGTGGGTCGTCGTGGCAACGGGCCCCAGGCCATCTCCATTGGTAAAAACTGTGACAAGTTTGGCATTGTGGTCCACGAACTGGGCCACGTCATTGGCTTCTGGCATGAGCACACGAGGCCTGACCGTGATGATCATGTGACCATCATCCGTGATAACATCCAACCAGGTGAGATTATGTTTGAACTGACAACTACGTCGGTCTGACACAGTTCCTCTGTTCTCAGATACAGTTCCATATCAGGCCACGTCTGTCCACACCCACCCATGTCTCTGTCCACACCCACCCATGTCTCTGTCCACAACCACTCATGTCTCTGTCCATACCCACTCACCCATGTCTCTGTCCACAACCACTCATGTCTCTGTCCACACCCACAGTTTCTGACAGTTTGTTTTGATCAAAGTTCATTGGAAGACAGAGCGACGACGTCTCCATCATCACTGGACTGTGAGTGGATGAAGCTCAACCTTCTGTTTCCTTCATCACAGGCCAAGAGTATAACTTCCTGAAGATGGAACCAGGAGAAGTCAACTCTCTTGGAGAGCCGTACGATTTTGACAGCATCATGCACTACGCCAGGAACACCTTCTCCCGGTAAACAGCTGCTCAGTTTCATCCGTTTGAGATTCTGTAAATGATGGGTCTGTGACTGCAGTGCTATGAAGCTGTTGGTTTGATTTGATTTGATTTAAATTTCACCTTGTAACAATAAGCTGCTGTATGTGCACTTCCCTCTCCTCTCCTGCAGAGGGATGTTCCTGGACACCATCCTTCCATCCAAGGATGTAAACGGGGTCCGACCTGCCATAGGCCAACGGAGCAGACTCAGTAAAGGAGACGTTGCTCAGGCCAGGAAGCTGTATAGATGTCCAGGTACTGAGACTACACTCTGATAGAAGTGTGTGTTTGAAAAAAACCTCTGTCTCTGCTCTCAGATTTGGTGTAAAAACGTGTTTATTTGTTGTCGTTGTTGTTGTTGTAATCTCTATTTTATATCATCCTAATATTTTATTTTAACACTGTAGTCTTTAACTGTAAAGGGTCATTTAAGAGTGAGATGAACAGAGCCCCACGGCATTTTGGGGGTGGGAAATGGTATGCATCAATGATGGGGTGGGAGGGGGCAGTTGGCTGACCTTCTTATAAGAAGGAACGATGCGTTTAATGTCCATGTGTAGGACATACCAGTACTGACATACATGTCACTACAGACACAGCGGCTGTGTTCTGCTTACTGACAGAACAGTCAGAAACACAAAACAACTGGGATGTTTTTGGGGGATCATTTTAAATCAGAGACTTTTCCCATTCAAATCCATTTCTTTATCAGACAGCAGAGAAAAAAAAGTTTTTTTTCTTGATAAATTGTTAGTAATGTGTTTGTTTTTTTTTGGTAAATTGGAAGCAGAAACAGAGGCTTTGGTCAAGACACAAGTGAAGTCATCTGGGCTCCGTTTCTTGAAGCTGGCTCACGAAACACCCAGTTAAAGCCACAGCTCTGGCTTCATGAAGCTGAAGAAGTCCAACTTTGACTTTCCGGTTTCACAAAAGCAGATTACAATTAGCTCTGGTAAGTCTGAGTTAAGTTCAGTCTGAGTGGCGCTCGTGCCCGACTTCATATGAAGGCTCCCTCAGTGGAGCACAGATCGCACCAACCACGTCACGTCCTCCACCTTTTACTGTTGAACGACTGTAACGATGACGACACGCTGTCAAATAAAAAGGACAACAGCGCCACAGCCGAGGACGACGGAAAAAACTTGGTAAAAGATGACAGAGTGAAGGAGTGAGTATTGATGAGAGAGTTATTGATCCTCGTTCATCACAGATATATATATACTGTAACAGCATCAACATATGTCTGTGTCTGTGTCAACACACCTGACAGGTTTTAGGTTTAGTCCAGGTTTAATCCAACAGGGATGAAAAGGACCAGGCAGCAAAAAAATTTAACTCCTGATTTAAATCCTGTCTGTATTTGTTCGTCAGTCTCTTCGCTGACGTGTTGCTGTAGTGACGGACCAACGTCAAACTAACACGAACACTGCTGGAGATCAACACCAAGGCTCCGCCCACATCGACACACCGTTACCTCCAATACGTTCTCAGCATCACCGACGTCATAAAGGAAACGACCGTTGGTAAAAAACGTGCAATACAAAGTATTTCCTCCAAGCTTAGAGCACGACTACGATGAGTTTAACGAACGAAATCTGGGCTGAGAATCGAAATTCAGTTATGTAATAGATAGTAAAAAAAAATGCAAACACTCGAACGCTCGCAGTTCTAAAATATCCAGTCGTGGTCTCAGGATTCTCTCCTGACGTCAGTTTCTTCTCACCAACTGAGCTGTGACGTCACAGACTCCTCAACAAACGGCCACGCCCTGTATATTGATTACTGACTCACTCCTTAACTCAGACTTAAGGACCTTAAAACTGCTACGGAGCAGGTTTGATCTACGGAGTATGTTGCCATAGCAACCGAGTCAGCGTCACGGTCTTGTCGGCTTTGTGAAACGGGAAACTCAGAGTTCCCTCTTATACGGAGTTAACTAACTCTGAGTTAGTTAACTCTGAGCTTCAAGAACCGGATCCCAAAGTTCACAGGACTGTAAAGATCTAACTGTCTGTTTGTGTGTGTCTGTGTGTGTGTGTGTGTGTGTGTGTGTGTGTGTGTACTAACAGCATGTGGAGAGACGCTCCAAGAATCAGTGGGTAACTTCTCGTCTCCTGGTTACCCCAACGGTTACCCCTCGTACACACACTGTGTCTGGAGGATCTCTGTCACACCTGGAGAAAAGGTATTTGAAAAAAAGATCAGGAATAAGAAATGGATGCAAAAGGAAAATGTCAGAGCTGGAAGGGTTTGGATTGTGGTAGAATAAAAAAGCATGTTGGTGGAGTGGAGGTCTCTGTCAGTGGAGGTCTCTGACAGTGGAGGTCTCTGACAGTGGAGGTCTCTGTCAGTGGAGGTCTCTGTCAGTGGAGGTCTCTGTCAGTGGAGGTTTCTGTCAGTGGTCTGTCAGTGGAGGCAGAAAAAGGGTACATTTGAACAAGCCCCAAAAAGAGAAAAAAAACCAGACCCACA
>NC_024315.1:4202142-4220413 GCF_000523025.1 Cynoglossus semilaevis | reverse complement strand
TCTGTCAGTGGAGGTCTCTGTCAGTGGAGGTCTCTGACAGTGGAGGTCTCTGTCAGTGGAGACCACAGACTCATTACTCCACTTTAATGGGAAGCTAACAAACGGACAGAGTTATTTCCACAAATTCAATTCTGATATAAACCAAACCAAAAACGATGTTCATTAGGAACCGAAGAAGTGAAGCTCTGTCAATATGATGAAACTGAGTGATTTCAAGATGAAAGAAAATGACTCTTGACCAAATGTTGGTTTTCAAATATTTTACCAGCATCACTTCAGACTGTTGTCACAGATGATGATGTCACTCCTATTCTCACCCTAACGACGCCATTTTCTCTCTTTGTCTGTGGTGGAAATTAATCTCTAAACTGTGATTTATTAAAGTGAAATAAATTCTTCCAGATTGTTCTGAACTTCAGCACCATGGACCTGTACAAGAGCAGCCTGTGCTGGTACGACTACATGGAGGTCAGAGATGGATACTGGAGGAAGGCTCCGCTGCTGGGTGAGGCCAACTGAGGGTGAAGGTCCGGTCACCGGGGGCGCTGTCCCACCTGACCTCACGTTGACCTCACGTTGACCTTAGAGAACTTCCATGACCTTTTAAAGTTACTTAGAGATGCTCATTGTTTTTTCTCTGTGTGCATGTGTGTGTGTGTGTCTGTGTGTGTGTGTGTGTGTAGGCAGGTTTTGCGGAGATAAACTTCCTGACGTGTTGATTTCCACTGACAGCAGAATGTGGATCGAGTTCCGCAGCAGCAGTAACTGGGTGGGGAAGGGCTTCGCTGCCAATTATGAAGGTAAGTCTTTAAACCAATCAGGAAAGAGCGTCCACAGTTTTCCCTGCAGGCCAATACTTTGGAGAAAATCAATAGGAAGGACAAACTTTTTTAGCTGGTCTTCTCTCCGGTTCAGCCATCTGCGGCGGTGACATCACCAAGGACTCAGGTCAGATCCAGTCTCCAAACTATCCCGACGACTACAGACCCTCCAAAGAGTGTGTGTGGATGATTTCTGTGTCCGAGGGCTACAACGTGGGACTCAACTTCCAGGCCTTCGAGGTGACAGACCTGCATCTTACTGTGTGTGGGTTCAGAGAGTCTGGGTCCAAAGTCAGGCCTCAAGATGTGTGTGTACGTGTGTGTGTATGTGTGAAATGCCTCGAAGGTAAGAGTGCACTGACACACAGATGAACAAGTGGGTTGGTGGGTCCCCCCACCTAACACACTAACACTTCTGTTCTATTCAGTGTAATGATCGATGATCAGAAACCATTTTTCAAGGATGACTTTAGTTTTTACTTCATCATCATTTACAGGTAGAGCAGATGGTCATTTCCTCTACATTACCACAGGGG
This sequence comes from Cynoglossus semilaevis, assembly GCF_000523025.1. NCBI lineage: Eukaryota > Metazoa > Chordata > Actinopteri > Pleuronectiformes > Cynoglossidae > Cynoglossus > Cynoglossus semilaevis. Next base: position 4,219,056 of record NC_024315.1, on the reverse strand, counting down.
GAGCTTAAAATGCAGTTTGGACGATCTGATCTGTGATACCTGAACATGGTTGATTTATGTTAAAAGTCCAACCCTTGTCTTGGTTATTAGAACAGGACTAACCCAGAACCTGGTTCTGGTTCTGCTGCTGCAACACTGAACGGCCTTTATTAACAACCAACATCAACGTTTCTGTAGATCGAGAGGCACGACAGCTGTGCATACGACTACCTGGAGGTTCGCGATGGCCCACTAGAAACAAGTCCCCTGATTGGTCGCTTCTGTGGCTATGACAAACCGGAGGACGTGCGCTCCACGTCTCACACACTCTGGATGAAGTTCGTCTCAGACGGGACGGTAAACAAGGCAGGTTTTGCTGCAAACTTCTTCAAAGGTGCGTATTCTTTCTTTTTTCTTTTTTCTTTGGAGCGGAGCATGTGTGAAAACATGCCTTGACGTGATGTGTGGTTCCAGAGGAGGATGAATGTGCCAAGCCGGACAACGGTGGATGTGAACAGAGGTGTGTAAACACGCTTGGCAGCTTCAAGTGCGCTTGTGACCCTGGCTATGAGCTGGCTGCTGACAAGAAGAGCTGTGAAGGTAACGTGTGAGTGTGTGTGTGTGTGTGTGTGTGTGTGTGTGTTTCTGTAGGATGTGAGTTCAACTGATCATAAGAAAAAAAACAAGGGCAGCAGGAAAAAACACCTGGAATGACTGAGTCGACGCCAGAGTCTTTGTTGCTGTGAAACATTTTTGACATGAACCAATCCATTGTTCAGGCGTGTCACTTACACACATCAGTTCAGACTGCACTTCCACTGCCGTCGCCAAGAAACACTAATTATTGAGGATTAGTTTCAGGTGCTTTGATGTAAAGCATCGTTAGAGAATAAAACTGAAGGAAAAAACTTTTTAATCCAAGAAAAACAAACTCTCATAAGGATCATATAAAATATACATAAACATAGTGTTGTAATTAATGAGTTCATGAGTTAATGAGTTACAGATGTGTGTGCGTTATGTACGCGTGTCTATGAAAGTACATTTTCCACAACAGTGATCTTTTTGAATAATCCATTTAGAAATGCTTGTTTTGGTCAAGTACTACCAGGTATAATTTACTCCTTTTATACCACATCCTAGGTTTGACCTTTTATTTCAAAAGTGTATCCACAGCCTTTTTAAAAGGGTCTAGATGGTCAAAAAAATCAAAACATCTCATTGACACCAAGACAGAAAAGAAGATTGAAAATAAGGCACATTCTGTTGTTGAAGGATTTTATTTTTATTTTTATTCACACCTAAAAATCAACCAAATATATTTAAAAACAAACTTCAGGGTCAGAACCCAGATTTTAAGCAGCTGGTCGACAGCACCAGCCTCTCCTTCTGACTCGGTCATAAATGTGTGTGTGTGTGTGTGTGTGAGTGTAGCTGCGTGTGGTGGACTTCTCTCTAAGCTGAATGGGACCATCAGCACTCCTGGTTGGCCCAAAGAATATCCACCCAACAAGAACTGTGTGTGGCAGGTGGTGGCCCCCGCTCACTATCGCATCTCCCTGCAGTTTGAGGACTTTGAGCTGGAGGGAAACGAGGTGAGCTGCACGGAACGCACGGAACGCACCGGCAAAAAGAGAAAGAAACTCTTTGAAGCAGTAAAAAGTTGTACTTTCTCTGAACAATGGACAGGTGTGTAAGTACGACTACGTGGAGGTGCGCAGCGGCCTCTCATCTGACTCCAAACTTCACGGTAAATACTGTGGCAACGAGATTCCCGAGGTCATCACCTCCCAGTTTAACAACATGAGAATAGAGTTCAAGTCCGACAACACCGTCTCCAAGAAAGGCTTCAAGGCTCGCTTCTTCTCAGGTGACACAGCATGTTCCTGTGTGTGTGTGTGTGTGTGTGTGTGTGTCTTATGTGGTTTGTGATTTCAGGACACAGTGAAGGAAAAATGTGTTTTTGTTTGGATTTAACAAATATGTGTGTGTCTCACAGACAAAGATGAGTGCAGCGAGGACAACGGCGGCTGCCAGCACGAGTGCATCAACACGGTGGGCTCGTATGTGTGTCAGTGTCGTCACGGCTTTGTGCTGCATGAGAACAAACATGACTGTAAGGAAGGTGGGTCCAACATATACATATATATATATTTGATATAATATTTAATGTATTATTATTTTTGACAACATATTCCAAACCCACATATATTACAATAAGTTCAGTAAATGACTCTAAACCTTTAATTAAATCTAAAAATACTGTAGTACTGTAGAGTCAGAAACGCAAGAAACGCAGTCAGACAGATGGCGCCCAAGAGAGAGAAAACAGAAAGTAAATGTGTATCATTTGTAGAGAATATAGGTATGTCTTCAAAGAAGTTTGGAGAAATGTCTCCTAACTGGGTGTGACCTTTGAACCCTGAGACAGCTTTTCTTTAAGATGCCTGTGGCTGCGTGACACTGAGGTCAACTAACTCAGTCCACTACAGGACCAAAATCTGGACCAGCAAAAACTGGACCAGCAAATACAAAGCCATGGTCAGAAATGCTGTCAGGTTTTCTGAGCTAATGCTAACGGAGGTTATTGTCCTCAATTTAACCCAGTTTAACTACAACATGAAAACCATCCTTGACAGTAACTAGCACCAAGTCATTAATTACTAGTAAAGTGTCCACAAATGATGTCATTAAAAGGACAACATAGTGATGTCACCGTCTGCTCATGAACACTTTAATGACAGTCCCTTCCGTTGTACTAGAACTACAACCTGACACGTCTGTTTCATGACTGGGACTTGACCTCTTGTCACATGACTTGACCTCTTGTCACATGACTTGTTAGTGGACTTCCTTTATAGAGAGAGTTCCTTTATAACTCCAACTACCTGTGGTGAAGTTTACAATGGTGACGGTTCTGACAGAAAACACTTTATTAAAGTCATTAGCACTTTCCCACACACACGCACACACACACAACTAACAGCCTCATATACAACTCACCAAAGGCTGCTCATAAAAACACTCATGTTACAAACATCTGGAAATTGAAATGCTCTGTGTGTGTGTGTGTGTTTTAGACACCCACCGGTCAAGCCATGACAAAAAAACAATACCAGTTTTTTAACTGCAGTCTTTTCTAATTCATGGTTCAAACTAAATGATTGTGAAGTGACTTCAACCATGACTGGAACCACAGATTTACCTCCAACTCTCACCTCTACTGTCACCCTGCACTAATCTCTTGTCCTGACCTTAAATATCATCAGAACTATAGAAATACGACTGCTGTTATTAAACTGTTTTACACATTTATACTGGTGGATTTGATATTAATCCATTGTTTATGTTTGTAAATATGATACTGTATATACTGTGGTGGCTTAGTGGTTAACGACGCAGACTTGGGCCTGAAAGGTTTTAGGTTCGAGTCCGCCAAGTTACAACTGAGGTGCTCTGGCGCCCAAAGCTGCCTCCTGCTGGCTGTGATAATGGGTTAAAAGCAGAGGTCACATTTGGTAGTGTGCAGTGGTGTGCTGTGTCACAATGACAAGTGAAAGAGAAAGTGAACTGCCAAATAGTTCACTTTCATTGGCTGATGTTGGTCGTGGTCTTTCTGAGATGAAGATGTTTTTTCTTTTCCATTGTTGAAGTAATTATGTTGCAACATATTGTATTAAATATTTATACATTTAGGGTTTTTTGACATTATCGTCTGTACATTTACTAAATACAACACATACTGAATACAATAAACCACAGACAGTTTTACTACAACCAACGTCGTGGTTATGATAATAAACCACAGACAGTTTCCAGGTCGTCAAGGTTTTATTTTTATGACGAGTGAAGTAAACTGTTTTATTATGCTGCCTCATTATAGATGAAAACAGTCAGTGTTGTTTCTGCAACAGAACGACCAGAACATGGTGTTAATGAAGTTTGTACAGAACATGTCACCAGGCAGGATGTGTTCCTTTAAGATGTTTGTTTTTTTTTGTCTAGAGTCGTTCTCTCGTTTCTCTGCTTCCTGTTCCCTTTCAATTTCCTCTGACCTTTTCCTGCAGCGACAAATGTAACTTCCTCTGTGTGTGTGTGTCTAGCTGAGTGTGAGCATAAGCTCCACAGCCCCACTGGGACCCTGAGCAGCCCAAACTGGCCGGACAAGTATCCCAGTCGTAAGGAGTGCACGTGGGACATCACAGCCACCCCGGGTCACAGGGTGAAGATTGTGAGTGTGCAGGAAAAACATCAAGTTGTTGTTGTATTTCTGCTCTGATACTTTGTCAAATACTTCATTCACCCATCGTCTTGTAGTGAAGTGAAGTTCATGTCTGTACTGTGAATGAGGACATGTTTATATCTGGGGTAACTGTGAGTCTGTGCTGCCCTCAGGCCTGGGGCATCTGGACATCTGTGTCTTTTTACTGTGTAACAGAAAGAGCCGACGTCACACACGTGTTCAACGAGGTTTATGGAGCAGCAGTTCAGACACAAACACAATGTTGACCTAAAAAAAAAATAGGATGAATCCCTTCATCATTTTATTTCTGATTATCTCTAAAGCTGCCATGACATCATCAGCTCAAAATGATGGTGAGGGGCTGAAGTAGGTGTTGATGAAGGGGTTAACCCTGACCCTGACCCTGAAGAACACTGGCAGTAAAAAAGGAAGAAAATATGTTTGTGGTTTGTTCGTATTTAATGGAATAAATTGACTGTGATGTAACACACACACACACACAACACAGGTTTTGTAACATAAACCTAACCCATTCTTCTAACTTTTTCAAATATACACATGATCTCAGTCTTTCCCCTGAGGATGCAGCAGGTTGAACACACGCAGCTTCAATCAGGGTTAGAACTCCACTATCACCTGGTTAAATTAAATGTTATTAAATGTTATTTCATGCATTCTTCTTTCAACTCATCCGACGTTTTCTCTGTCTCTTTTGGTCCAGTCGTTCACTGAGTTTCAGATGGAGCAGCATCAGGAGTGTGCCTACGACCACCTGGAGGCCTTCGACGGGGACACGGACACTGCAGCCATCCTGGCTCGACTGTGTGGCAGTAAAATTCCACAACCACTGATTTCCACTGGGAACAAGATGTATCTGCGCTTCATCTCTGATGCCTCGGTTCAAAGAAAGGGTTTTCAGGCCACACACTCCACAGGTTGATGAATGATTGTGTCTTTGTTTAATTTTTCTCACTTTCATTGTTTTTTTTTTGTTTGTTTGTTTTGTTTTGGTTTTTTTTTTTTTTGCTTGATTTGTTTCGACGTTTTGAATGGACAGTCACTTGTGCCAAAATGTGATGCCGTTTGGTACAATACTGCCATCAAGTGGTAATACGACTTTTCTGAACATTTTCTTTAAACATGGAGTTTTAGTTTTTCCTATTCTGACATGAAAAGTCCAAAATTTACAGACCGTAAACCTATTTTTATATTTTTGTTGTGTCTTTTTGCAGAGTGTGGAGGTCGTCTAAAAGCAGATGCTCGGCAGAAGAACCTCTTCTCCCACTCCCAGTTTGGAGACAACAATTACCCGGGTCACATTGACTGTGAGTGGCTGCTAACGGTAGAACGAGGCTACGGCATCGAGCTGAGCTTCGTCACGTTCGAGGTGGAGGAGGAAGCTGACTGTGGTTATGACTACATTGAACTTTTCAATGGTTATGATACCAAGTCACATCGACTGGGCCGCTTCTGTGGTTCAGGGGTGAGTTTTTAATGTTTCTCTAGGGAGCTGCAGCTCCACCCTGTAGCCACACAGGGATGCTAAATCTCCTGAGTTCAGCTGGGCAATATATTTCTGGAGATGAGTTAACCATTTACCCATTTGTATGACTTTTGTATATGTTAAAGTCTTAAGAACAAAGTTTTCGAACATGGGACAGAAGAAACAGCAACACCATTCAAGTATTTTAAAAACATTGTAATGACGTAATAATAATGTGTTGAAAAAACTACAAGACAAAATATTTTGAGCAAATTATTATTTTAAATCTGAATCACTGGACCTTTTCATGATGGTACATTTAGTCCTTTGTGTGTAGCATAGTAATAAAATAAAGTTTTATTTCATTTGATTTTATGAAGCTACAGTACTCATATAAAAAATGTAAAAAAAATACTGTGAGATTGGAAGGCAAGAAAAGAAAATTATTAATTTAAAGTACAGCATAGTTTGAAGAATTAGACCAAGAAGAAGACCGAGACTAAGACTAAGATCAAAACTTAGACTAAGATAATTGGTTGATGATGTAAAGACTAGTTGGTTGATGATGATGTAAAGACTAGTTAGTATGTAATTGAACTTCAAATGTCTCTACGTCTCTCTACCCTCAGCCTCGAGAGGATATTTACTCACCCGGAGACTCCATGTTGATCCACTTCCATAGCGATGACACAATCAGCAAGAAGGGCTTCCACATCCATTACACCAGCACCAAGTTTCAGGAGAGCCTTCACACCAGGAAATGACCTCTGACCTCTGTATGACTCTGACACACTTAATCCTGACCTGTTGACATGGCAATGAAAAAAAGTACAGCATGTCCCTTAATCTGGGATGGACAGGCAGTGGTGGATGTGGGCCAGACACCAGAGGAAGAACATTCACCAACATGGGTTCCTCTGCGTGGCTCCACCAGGGGGTAGTAATAACCACAAAAGAAAGACATACGTGATAGGTTTCTGCAGATATGAAGAAATGTGATAAGGCCTGGGCCCACTTTACTGCTCTTCAACGTTGTACTTTGTGCAGTGGAAGCTAAAACAACAAAAGTTCCAGACCAGTTTACTGAGACACTAATGGATGCACGATGACAGATAAGAACCACATAAACACAGTATATAATGAAATGCTGCTACGATGGACTGGAGTGAAACAAGAAAATACATCATGGAGACATTGTTGACTCCTGAATCCTGGCTCCTTCAACTGTGCAGACTTAATGTGACCACGTGGCTGCTTTTACCTTACTGTAACTGAGCGAAAACATGACAGACGTTTTTATGACTTTTGACATCTGGGGACTGGACCCAGCTCCGAGAGGCTAGAGAAGAATCTTGTTTCTTTTTTTGTCATGTCTTACAGTCAATCTGTGTTTTTGTATGTGTGTGAGTGCTCAGAGATGAGTAAATATAAATGTATATTTATATATATGTATTTATATATGTATATATATTTGTATATATATACTGTATATGTGTATATGTATATATATATACATATATACATATATGTATATATGTGTGTATATATATATTAAATGTGAATGAAAATGTTACCAAAATGTCAGTTCAAGGCCTTGTTTTGTTTAGTGCATGTGAATGCCATTTTTCTGATGATTTTTCACATTTGACACCAACAATTGTATCGTGGCAATTAACTCCTAGTGGACAGGAACATTTACTACAGTCTCTTTGACTCAATTCTGAAGGGAAGACTCCAGTGGTGCTAAAATAAGAAGACACTGAATGACAGAATAATAAAAAGCACCAGTCCTACAACATTGCCTTAGAAACAAGTGTATACTATGGGATGTCACTCTCACACTCATTTTGTAACATCCTAACAAGCATGGTGGGACGTGACTGGTGCATGTGTAAAACACATTGTTTTATGCATTATTTTCCCATTTAGCATTTGAACAGATCATTGTAACATTACAGCCTACAGGACATGTAGGTGTATCAGGTGCATACAAAATTCTATCTCTAAAATTGACTTGTTAAAAGTATGTGTGTAACAGCAAATTGTGAAGGACATGTAGGTGTGTGTGTATAAACTGCATGTTTTTGTGTTGATTCCTACCTTGATGTATGTGCCAAGCTCCAGTTGACTCTGAACTACTGCAGAATTTTTTGTTCTTCTCATCTGGAACTTCTGTTTGAGTAGCACAGAAACAAGAACCAGACGTCCTCTACATCAGTCAATAAAATCCTAACAGGAAACAAGAATGAACTGTGTGCTGTTTCATGTTGTGTTCCAGGGAGCTGAACTTTGGTTAAAATGAGCGCAGGAACCCACGTCGTGTTAACTGATGACAAACATCAAAATCCAAATTCAAAAGGTTCTCAGATAAAGATTTTGTGTACAAAAAACAACATGTCAATTTCCATTAAAAGATCGCTTTGGTGAACTTCACTTCCTGTTACAGGATATCACCATAGCATCAACAACCAAAGAGAAAACCACGTTTTTTAACATCATGACATTGATACAGTAGAAATGTACTTGTTTTTCAAAACTAGTGCTTTGAGTTTAATAAACAGAATTTACGGTATACACAGTGGCAGATAGTGAGCCTGTGCCATATGAAGCCAGCTTCAGTAACTATCCCAGTTCAATTGAAGTCATTATTTAATGCCACTATTAGAAGTTGAGTCATTCTTATACAAAAACATCATCAGCATATTGAAAAACACAAGTTTTACATTTGAAACTGAACATGTAATGACTTCAAATGACGTAATCATATATACTGTACATATTTTATACAAAGGCTGTTGGCTGTTACACAGGGACCCCATGTGGCCGAGTTTCACAGTGTCAGTTAATACTACTGAGATCCACTCCTTCACGGAGAGTCTCAGCTGGGGCGACAAATTAATCGCCCTTAAGACATCAGATTTGACAAATTCTGCTATGTGCATATCTCATGTCAACAACAGGTCAGCAATTGGCTACACTGCTACATGGACTGGACGCTTTTTCTAGCGCCACCTAAGCTCAGAAGAAGTTAGGAGTTAGATGAGCTGAAAGCTATTTACCCAAATTATGATTATTTATATTCCACATTAACATTATGTTTATTTAAAAAATAACTAAATACCAAAGAGGCTGTTTGTGTACCAGCCGTCACTAATTGTAATGTGTGTGTGGGTGTATATATATGTATATATATGTATATATAGTACATATATACACGCCAGCGGTCCAGTGGCGTTTCTACACCAATTTTACTGAAGGGGCTAAGGTGGGTCCGGGCTGTCAGAGGGACTCATTCAACACAAGGAAAAAAAAGACTTTGACATTTTTTATCAAATTATTTATTAACCAGTGTAACTAGTGAATGCTTCAACATTTGAGACACGATATATATAACAAGTGATAACATTTTAACTACACTTACAGTGGGTATGTTTTCATGAGCTTTAACATATAAAATCTCTGTTCACAACTAGTACTTACTGGTATCGCAATTGCTTATAATTGCAATCTGTAAAAAAAAAAGGCTTATGAAATGTAGTTGCTATATTATATTCTCGTCTTGTTTTATTCTCACAGTGTCTTGTGTTTATCGCTGTACTACAGCTGGATCCTTGCTCTTCGAAAGCTCTTCACCCACACATCATCAACGACTCCTGCCTGTCTGGATGCAGTCTATCCATGATGTCAATTAGAGCCATAAATCGATATGCCCAACGATGTTTGTGGTCATCGTATCTTGTGCTCACCGTATATCAACAAAGCTGCGAATTTCAGTGGTGCAACGTACTAAAGAATCCGTCCGCGCAACAACACAATTTTAATGACTTGCAGTATGATGTATGGATAATCTTCGTTCGGAGGGGATGGGCGATGGCGGGGGGTCCAGACTCAGTGTTACAGCGACAGCACTGGCCGCTGCTGTCCCCAACCAGAACCGCCAGTGCACCCACCCGGAATCGTAATTTTGCAATGGCAATTAAACGTTGCGTCCAGTATTAACCCATTTAATATTATACCAGACTTTTTGTTCCGTATTTCCATAAATGTCCAATACACACGTGTGTCACACACACACACATATGAGAAGTCAATGTAACAATAATGATCAAAGTCAAACACAGGGAATGCTGAGGACCTGTTAACACAGCTGCCTCAGAATACGGAGTATTTACTCGGATCTGGCCAAACAAACAGAACCGCTAACAGGACTCCGCTCCCTGTAGTACATATGCCCGGCCTGTACGTAGCGCTGTGCCAACTGCGCTCTGACATATTAACACCGGAAGACTTCTAATTGAGGTCATTCAAAATTGTCATGGCGGGATCCACGAGGAACTGGACGTGGTGTGTGACGTCAGACGCTGAAAAGGTTCCCACTGGCTTTAAAACGCCACAGGCGGACCATGTAGATCCCCATTTGCGACTCGACCTGGTCCGGAGAAATGTAAGTAACTTTTGGATTTTAGTCTGTACTTGTTCCGTTTTGACCATATGTGTTAGTTGTAGCTAAATAGCCTAGACTTCACTGAGAGGAAGAAAACAATTTATTTATTGGCTTGGCTTTGAAAAAAAAAAGAAAGAAAGAAAGAAAGACTGAGCCACGTCGGAATGTGTTTTTTCATTGAGTTATTCTCACTGTTGGTAAACTTACTTACTGAGTTTGTAAGTAACTTTATTTAGCTTTATTATGTATTGTTGATTTGTATAGACATTGACTGTAAACATCTCCCGTTTTTACAAGGTATTTTAAGTTTAAGTTCTTTCTTTATTCGAAATTGTCAAATATAAAAGTCCAATAAAAGTATGTGATAGTGAATCTGGGCTATAAATAAAATTTACTTGATTTATAATATTTTACAATTTTAGTGGTTTAGGTACAGCTTCTTCTACTGTACATTTCTAAAAATAAATAAATAAATAAATAAAACCTGTCTTTATTGTGTTAACTTTGTAATCAACAATGTTTTAACAGATGGAGTTTGAGCACGGAGACTAGGTGGAAGTTATCCAGCATCAATGAACACTTCAGAAACTGAGAAGACAAGGTGAGAGTCAAACTTGGGATTTCAGACTTTAGTTTAGTTTCAGTCAATATTTGACAAATGTTGTGCTCACACTAAACTTAGTTAACGCTAGCAGCAGTTAATGTGACTCGTCTCTGTTTTTTTATTTGTTTTCCAGATTGGTCATCATGAAGGTCTTCAACATGGTAGGGAGCGGTGGTTTGTTTTATTATTCTTATTATTATTTTAAATTATTTTTATATATATTTTTCTTTGCAGCTGCCGTGTCAGTTGCAGACAGTGCCTCTGCTTTCTTCTAGCCAGCTCCTGTGCCACCTCGCCGTGCTGATGCTTTCCTCCACGCGGTCGCCGTGCCGCCGCTTTCCTCCACGCGGTCGCCGTGCCGCCGCCTTGCTCCACTTTCCGTCGTGCCCGTCATGTATACTCGCCGCCGTGCCGCCGCTTTCCTCTATGTGGTCGCCGTGCCGCCGCTTTCCTCCACGTGGTCGCCGTGCCGCCGCTTTCCTCCACTTTAAATGGTGCTCTTCATGAAGAGTCTGTTTCTGCCTTCCACGTTAGTCCTCCTGGACATGAGTTGTGGTGGACAAGGTCCAGTCCAACATCTGCCAACAGAAGACAAGAGAAATAAAACAAACTGTCTTTCCATAGATGGACAAAATGAAAACCTCAGCCTTTCACATCACCTCTGGTCCCTTCAATCAGGATCCATCTCCATACTTGGTCTGGTCCATAGAGTCCTACACACAGAAGATCAGATCAGGTCAGTCAGTTAGCAGATTCAAGTGAACAGAATTATCATTGGTCAATGAAGAACAAACCTGAAGACATCCTTTGGCCACTAAAAACCTGGTCCACTTCCACCCTACAGTCCAGGAACAACCTTACAGGTACTGATCTTTTCTCCATTTATTCTTCCCTGAGATTTCATTTCTTCTATTGATTTGTTTGCTGAAGTTTGTCATAGAAATGAAAGGATTGTTGACAAACCTTTTTTTGGACAGTTTTCATCAACAGAAATAACACTGGACTGGGTGGATTACTGCCCGCAAGTAGAAGTTTGGAGAGCTCACAATCTTTCCTTTCTGTGAGACGCCCAATTGGTTAAAATATCGTCACGTTTAAGATTCGCAAGATCTGGAGGCATGAGATCTTGTCACACCCCTGGTTTTCTCACATAAAAATAGTAACCTTGACCCCAGTTTGCTGCATTTACATACAGTATGACCGACTACCTTTATGTAATTTAGATTTAAGTCACACGCTTTTAAATATTTAATACTGTATAAACGGCCAAGTTTTAACATCTAAAACTGACCATATTTTTATCTCAAAATCTAAATTATTAGTATAATATATATATATATATATATATATATGTTTAGATTCCTTTCAAAATACCAGACAAAATCAGTTCACTTTACTGTTTACTGTTTTTTAAGTTTGTTTGTTTTTTGTTTTTTTTCTCTCTCTTGTTTTAAATATTGGGATTTTTTATTAAATGCAACCTCCACCTTGGCTTTTGTGATAAAGCAGCAGACTGACTCTGGTGACTTTGGTCACATAGCATCTTTAATACCACCATTATAATAATTAGGATATCAAAAGTATCGAGTATACATACATCATTTGCATTGCAATACACAAATCTGAGCTGATTCATGTTTCAATATCTGTCACCTGTTGTTCTTCTGAACAGCTTTTATTGTTGACCCCATTGTGCTGATACACTGCATTGTCCTGAAGAACTTGATGCTATTTCAGGAAAGAGAACACTTAATTGGACATGTTTTGTTAAGTTGTATAAAAAGTGTTTTTTCTGATATTTCCAAATGTAACTTGAATCCTATAGTCTACTACTTTCCAATACCAATAATCAAGAATCTTAATATAAGCCAAACTAGAGTCCATGTCACCAAAATCCAAGTGTTGATGGTAGGTTTCTTCACCTACTGTGATCTTGATTTCCTGTAGTTTTCTTCTCTGTTTTTTGCAGTAAAGTTCTGGATGTGGAAACAGTCTTTTGAAGCCATGCCTGTTTTTCTAACAGTCCCAGTAAATAGATTCTCATGAATCTAATGTTTATGGGCGTATGTGTGTATTCCTCTGTGTGTGTTAGCTGTGGAAAGCGAGGGTCCAAATAGTAAGACACCTCGTGTTCGCCCTCTCATTTCCACCTTCATGGTCTCAGATTGTGCTGCCTGTCAGACGCTGGTGATGGAAGCCAGGCAGTTGGATGACTTCTGGAGTTTCTCAGGCGGTGTGGTGGTGGGGGGCTCTGGGATTGCGCGAAAGCTGAATGGCAGTCCGATATTACTAGTACCCATGTGGCCGGGGCTTAGTGCTGGATTCTGGCGCCTATTGCTCTCCACAATGCTGGATGTATTGGATGCAAGGCTTTCACGTGTCCTGAAAAAAAACAAAAAAAAAAACCCAAAACGTTACCATTAAAAACCATGTTATAATACTGGTGGTGATGACTCCTAGTGTTAGGTATTGTTTTTCTCTTTTTATTTTATTTTTTGGACATAAATTAAATATTTTTGCACATTTAACCACAGAAGAGTAACATTTTTGAATATCAAACCTTTTAAGCCAAATGTTAGAACATGAACATGCATTATAACTTTGCACATATATAAATAATTGTAAGTATAAAGCATGACGATGATAGAGTTTCAATCAAACAAACTGAAAAGATTAAATACATTTATGTATTTTTTTAAATCTGATTATAAATTATTACAGGGAAACAAGTGAAAGTAGAAATTATTAGAAATGATTCACTACATCATCATCTCCGTGTTTAATGTGTATTTAAATTGCAGTACTTCCATAGAGACCCCCTGGAGTCACAGACTCCCTTTTAAAAACCTTTGATATGTTCTTTTTTAAAAGACAAACCAACAAACTACTGACAAACTAAGTAGTTTTTGGTATTTTTAGCACAAATTTAAAGTAGATGGAGATTTTAGATTAAAGTTTATGCTTAATTTTGTGATGTGTCTTTCTACCTGTCAAATCATAGTCACATTTTTGTGAGACACCATCAATCAATACTACAACAATAATACTATGTTATACACTAAAACCGGACGACCTTTGCAGTACCTACCCAGAACCCCTAGAGTTGCACTCCCTGTTGAGACCTCTGTAAAATTTTTATAAAAACAAATGTTTTTTTTCTCACAATTATTTTTTAATAGTTTGTTTTAAAATAATTGTAATTTAGCATCTGAAACATCTCTCATGATTTTTACACCTGTCATAATAAAGTATGAGATTTTCTTTCTGTTTTCTTTCTTTTAAACCAACTCCTGTGAGACCTTGACTGCAAACATTTTCTTCCTTATTAACTATTTGCTGCACTATAACATTATTAAAATGTTGAACATTTTAGTTTTTTACATTTTAGTTTTTTTTTAAACTGAAATTGTGAAAAAGAAAATCAACCTTTACAACTTCTCTGCAGTTCCTCCACTGATTCTAAATAAAATCACATTTTTATAATTGATTTTGTGCAATATGTAGTTTTGGGCTGCTTTTATTTATCTTGAATACCAAGAAAACTAGTGACCAAAACAGTTTTGACTGATTTTGGACATTTACATTACATTTAGCAGATGCTTTTATCCAAAGCAAATTACAGTTTGAGAAACAATCAAGCGCCAGTAAACACAGCAGGTCAGAGAGTAAGAAAAGGTTCATGTTAGATGTTCTTTAAAAAGAGAAGAGTTTTCAAGAGCTTCTTGAAAGAAGAGCGTGAGGAGCCTGATCTAGTGGCAGCTGCTGGTTTGTTCCACCACGAGGGAACCAGGCTGGAGAACGACCGAGGTCGCCTTGTGTGAGGAGGAGGCAAGACAAGTCCACACTCCTGTAATGAGCGGATGTGTAACCCTTTATCAATGAGTTTATATACGCAGGAGCGCCTCCTACAATTATTTTATAAGCGTCCGTGATTTATTCCGTGCAATGACTCTCAGCCTGTGTAGATCAATGAGCAGAGGAGTGACATGCGTCACCTTCTGGGTTGGTTAAGACGAGATGCGTTCTGGACCTGATAGAAGGGCATTAAATAAATCTAGATTCTAGATCTAGATTTTATGTCCATGTCACCCAACTGTTACTACAGTCTACTGTCAGACTGTAGTAACAGTTGGGTGACATGGACATAAAAGTTGTCAATAAAATGTGACTTTTTTTTTCTTTTTGGAAAACTGTCCTTTTTGTCATTTTACTGCTACACATTTGAAACTCTTGATAACATTGACTTGAATTAGTTTAAGACACTTTATTTCCTTCAAGTATTTTGACACATTTTAACTGTTGTACATTTTCTTATTTTGTGGTTTTTAACCGTAGCCATAAACTGAACTTCTTTCATAAATTGAGTTTTGTTCATGCACCCCCATGGATGAACACACAAACCACAGCCCAAGTAAATCTGATTTAATGGATTATTATATTAACCATTTCCTGCGCTAGACCTTTTATAACCACACTCACACCCAACCTACACCCAAGTGTTTTCCCCCACGTACCTTGGGGAGTTAAATCCACTGTCAACCGTGACACTGCTACTGTCCATGCTGTCCAAACGGGCAGAGTGGGCTGACTTCTGACTGCTGCTGTTCTCTGTCTCCTTGGGGCTGAGTAAGGTCAGATTGGTCTCCAGCTTTCTCTGCAGATCATGGTCCTTCTCCCGCTCCAGGAGCCACTGCATAGTCCCATCTCCGACACCACCACTGACTCCTCCACTACCATCCACTTCCCCGAAGTCCTTTTTGTCTTCTGTTGAAGCCAACTCTTTGTGCGAGTCCTCCTCTGTCTCTTCCTCTTCCTCATCGTCTGATACGTTATAGTAGTCAAATGAGGCAGAGGGGACTGTTGGCTCTAAGCAGCTCTGTAAGACTGCAGGTGATGCTGAGGAAGTGGCTGAATTGGAAGGCTGTTGGGGCTCAGGATTGTCTAGGGCCTCTGTTGATTTGGCATGAGAGGCTTTCCGCAATGTGCCGGACTTGGTGTAGCTGCTGTCCACGTAGCCTGTGGACAAGGCATTGTGTGGAGGTTTAAACAAAGTGTCCTTGCTGAAGATCTCTTTTCTTTTGATTACGATAGTGCCTCCTCCCCCTCCAGGGTCTACGTTGTGTTGATGTGGCGTCAAACGTGCATTTTGCACAGGCTCTGGAGTCTGGCTAGGTGTCATTCGCATTCCCGAGCCATTTTGTCCTTTTGCTGCAGACAAGTCCTCCTTATACTCCACTGTATGAGGAGTTGTGAGGTGAGGCGTCTGGCGGTCAGCTGGAGAGCCCTTTTGGAGTCCCCCTGATGAGGTTAATGTGTCGTATTCTGATTTTGCCTGAGGCGAAGGGGCAGTTAGGATTGTTTCATTTGATGTATTGCACTGAAAATACTCATCTGTTGAGGGCTTAGGAGAAAGTCCCATTAGCTCATTATACGTTGGCAAACTGTCTCTGCTTTTGTTCCGCTCTATCGTATTCCTCATCCTCGACTCATCCAGACTTCCCTTCCCCACATCAGGCACATTAAAATCAGAGTGGAACTTTGCAGCAGAGAACATGATCCTTGAGTAATGAGATGATTTCTGCGTGGCTCGCAGGGTGCCGTCGTCAGTATAGTAATGAGTGCGCTCCTCCAGACTGGGTTCAAAGTCTTCTGGCACACCCAGTGACAGCCCTTTGAGGGAATTGTCCATGGACCGGGATCGTTCTTTAGCATGATCAGACCTCTCATGACGCGATTTCCTGTCCTGATTGTGACTGTGACTTCGTTGAACCCTGGACTGGCAAGTTCCACGTGAAGGTTCAGGAAAAGGCATCTCTGTTCGTCTCTTAGCTAGCTCCCCCGACACGTCCCACTCAGGGGTAACAGGGCAGTATGATTCAGTAATGTTGGGATTGCTGTGGACCAGGTATGTTGCACCTCCACTCCGCCTGCGTTCCAAGGTGTACATTGCTTCTCTAGGCGACCGGACTAATGAGTGGCTAAAGAACCTGTAATCTCTTTCCATGAACAGTAGATCCCAGTTTGAACCCTCCGATGGGTCCCCCCTTGACGTCCTGGGTTTGCTATGAGAACGAGACTTACCATGAGGGGCCCTGCGATGTCCCCTGCCCCTCCTGCTGCGTGCACTGTGCTGGGCTGATCCTAACTTGTTTTTCTGTGTA
>NC_024315.1:4197035-4201928 GCF_000523025.1 Cynoglossus semilaevis | reverse complement strand
TGCCTTGCCACATTCTCCACTGTGAGGTCAGGGTTGATTCTACGAATAATCTCCATCTCGACCTCCCGTGGAATGGGCGTGGTGGGCACATCCTCGTCATGAAGAGGCCACTCCTCTGGTGGAAACTGGGCTGAAAAGCTAGCCAACTGCCGCATTTTGTCCTTTTTGAAACTCAGTCTAAACAGCCTGAGTCCAAACCTTTTGGATTGCTTCTCAATGGTACCATTTCCACCACCACTTCCCTCCTTCTTTTTGGTCAGAGTGTCAGTTTTATAAGAGAAAGAATTCATGTTTTTGCTCTTATCAGCTGATTCTTGAGGTGACGTTTGCTGTTGAATAGGATTAGGGGTGGGATAGGGGTACGAAGGTGGTTCTCCTCGGTGCTCCTTGGCTGCTGTACTCGGAGGAGGTTCCCCGCTTGTGTGGTCTTTAGGCAGCCTACTTTGATGAGAATCACCCCTGGGCTCCTTAGGTGACTTATTTTGGAGCACAGAAGAATGATGTCTGGAGGATTCTTCACGGTAAGAATTGTATGAGTCATTGTGACTTTTGCGTGAAGGCCTCTCTCTCAGGCAACCAGGTGTGGAAGGTGTAGCATTGCCGGTTGGTGGTGAAGTGCACTGCTGCTGAGGCTGCGGTGGCTGCTGTGGTTGTTGCTGCAGTTGTCGGTCTGTCAGACGGTCATCCAGGTGATACCACTTGTTGTTAGTTCTGATAAGGGAAGGAGTAATAAAGTAGGTCTGGGGGGTGACTATGAAGTAGCCCTCTGGAGTTGGGTAGATTTTCCTCTCACGCACCAGCATGTTAAGGGTATGTCTCAGGACCTCAGTACTGGGTGTAGGAACTCCTGAAAAAAAAATCACAGTTTTTACATTACAATTAGCAGACGCTTTTATCCAAAGCGACTTACAGTTTGAGTCAGTCAACAATCTACACTACAGTAAACATACAAAATACAAAATTACATAAAAAATATAAATGGTAATAAATAATAATAATTAATAAATAGAAAAGGTAGGTTTTAAACCTAAATATGACCCATAATGTTTACTTTGGCGTCCCTAAAACAATTTGACAATCAAAAACAATTAAACAGTATTAATTATTAAAATAAAGAAAACCAGTTTTGTGGAACATATTACAGATCTCTTTAGAGCAGAGTACTTCTCAAAAAGTGGGGCGGGCTTCAAATAGAATATGGCACGCATATAGACATAAGTGTGTAGGTTCTCCATCAGGTCATCCTGGTCATTTAATCCAAAAAATAGTTACATCGAGGGCAACTGGACAAAGTAGGTTTTTTTTTTTTTTTTGAAGATGTTTTGCCTCTCATCCAAGAGACCTCTTCAGTTCTGCTGTAATGCATGAATGATAACAAGCCTCCAGTCAATAGATGGCAGCGACTCGTACTGTGGTTTGTATAGATAAGAATATACATGTTATTTCTGTCCCCAAGAGGGGGCAATGGAGAGAAAAGATGCGACAACCAAGTAACTTAACAAATTGTTACTGCTAAAGTATAATAACATCAGATAATTCTGCCAACTATGGCATCACATCCCAGAAAGAATGGGATTAAGCTTTACTCAACTTTCTATCCTTTTTTTTTAACCTTTAAATGTGTTTCAGTTAAAGAGGCCTTGGCAACCAAACAGTACTCAGTACTATCCCACTTCTCCCTATTTTGGGACTACGTAGCTTTACAGCTAGAGTAATTCAGGTTTGTGTTTTTAAAGATTAGCCGATTATAGTTTGATTAATTTAAGACACAATTTACAGTGGTGTAAATTTAGTAGTGAATGTTTTTTCACCTTTTCATCTCAGTCTCAGACAACCTGCCAGACCGGTGGAAAATGTTTAGTTAGTAAGCAAATCCTGTTTTCCTCAAATGGTGGATCATGATCCAAAAGTGGGTTACGTGAATACATTGGCTGCATCCCAGGACTGGAGAAATTCCAATTCTACCAGTTTCATGAAGTATCAAAACAAGAAACTCTCTATTTAATAAGAACTCTGGATGACACCAGTAACAAAAACATTTTGTTTTTGTTTTTTTGTTTAACATTTCTTCAGGGATTCTTTAAAGGTTTTACTGTTAAGGCAACAATCTGAAGACACAGACAGTTGCACATGGTGTGGGCAACTACAAAAGGTTAGGACAACATGTTTGAAGGCATTTAAAAGAAACGAAACTAGCAATCTGTTCCTGTACATTTCCTCATCCTACTGCGGTGTTTCCATCAGAGAATTTCTTCTTTAAAACTTTTAGAGAATGTTTTTCACATCAGGTCACAACGTGCTTCTTTGTCTCGTCTAAAGACGGAAAAGACTGGTCGATTATAGTTTGATTAATTCGAGACAAAATGTATAGTGGTGTAAATTTAGTATTGAAGGTTTTTTCAGCTCTACAATCAACTGTTGTAGCTTTTTATTCAACTCCAGCTTCAAGTTTGCTTGAAATTGGTTATAATTGTTATAATTTAGGGTTTAAAACATAACAAAAATAAAAAGTAAAATGTAAAAGTAAATGTGACCATGCTTGAATAAAAAAAAATACACAAAAAGTTTTTCTTTTAACCATTTTGTCCTGAGACCAATTAAAAAAAGATTCAGAAATATAAATAAACAAAGTGCATGAGTTTATGGGATAATAAAAAAGTTTTTATTTTATCGTGGTTATTTCTGTAACATTTGTTGAGCCATTAACCTAATACTTAACAGCTGGGAGGTATTTTAATATCTGTAACGAAGACAGGTGGAAGACTTTATTTATGATATTTACGATTTATGATAGGAGAATGCTAACAAAACAAGGCTACACTGTTGAAGTGAGGCCTTGTTTACTCGAAGGTGTTTGTGTTTTTAATGGAAACGCAGAGAGTGTTGTTGCTGTTGTTTTGTCTTGGAACATCAGATGTTGTTGTAGTGTTTCTAATGACAAACTAATGAATCTTTAGAAAGTTTAACTAAAGTGTGCCATTACAGCTTGGCTTAATCTGCAAGGTGATAATTATTTATTCTAAAAATGATTACAAACAAAATCTTAAAATCCAACATTATTCAGCATGATCTTTTCTTAACATCTGTTAAAGCAGGACGACGATGAGAGGTTTGTACCTGGGAAGCTGGCAGTGAGGTGCTCCATCAGAGCCTCCTGGTTGACAGGCTTGTGAGCAGAGTTCATAGTAGAGATGGCCAGACACAAGATCTCCCCAAGTGGGATGAACTGTGATTGGCTAATGGGTGACATGCTGATCGGAGACACGTCACCTGCAGGAGGAGGGGGGTGGAAGAAAGAAGAAGGAGGAGGCAGAAGGACAACTGTTAGATCATGAATGAACAGCAGGCGCAGCATGTGAGGCTATGATGTAATGGTCAAACAGCAGCACTTTGCCTCGCTCGGCTCCTCCCCTTCTCCTTGTGCTTTCCTAGCCTCTCATTGCTCCTGTTTCTGCTGCCGCATCCTCAGCTTTACCAAGAGACCACTGGAATCTTTGGCACTTTTGTCAAAGTCTCCTCAAAAATGTATAAACAGACAGCAGATATCACGTGTGGAATTTCAGTTTGTGAATGAGGGGAAAAAAATCACTGCCACTGGATTGTACACTTGCAAGCTGACTTTTCTGACAGCACTAAAGAGCAGTGAGTGTAACCTACTAACAACAAGGCAAACCAGCTTTAGCCCCGACTATGACAGAAAACATCTGCCCTACTGAGGGATTGAACTGAAATGCAGCCAATCGTCCACTGCAGCTGCAGCATCTGTGCTGTAGTGAATCTGACCTAAATCTCATGATCAAAAGAGAAGCACACCATACGCAGTAAATAATGGGACGCCTGATCTTCAATGTTTTTATGTACATTCACTAAGCAGTTGACAAATTCATTCATGATAATATTTTATTTGAGATTATGATGATGAGTTTCTCTGAAAGTCTTTATAGTTCGTCTGTCCATTTGAAAATATTTTTTGTCCTGGCCTGTCCCTGGATCACGCTCAGTTTAGTAATGACGTTATCAGTATTTAGTTGATGATTTTTGTACTGGTGGTAATAAATCACCACAAAAAGAAATCAAACACAGTTTACCACAGTTTAAAGGTTAAACACCTGTGATATTAAAGAACACAAAAAAAAAAAAAATTCACACAGATGACGATACATAAATGTGTTGTGATTTGGGTCAGTACATGAGACGGAGATGAGAAAATGTTGATAGATCTGATCAACTTTGAAAACTTGAAGCACAAAGTGTTGTTGTTTACTGTCTACTGTAAGAAGATGTGTAGAAAGGGTGGAGCTCATCCTCGTGGATGTATGTGACTCACCTGGTGGACGATAACTTGGTGGGGATGAAGAAAAATGAGGAGGAGGAGGGGGAGGAAGGTGCTGCTTCTGCACACGGATGTCTTTCTCACTTCGAGAGAGATTGTGTTCCAGCGGCCGCTCACTGAGCTCTGAACTGGGCCAAGCCCGCCGCAAATTGTTGCTACGGTTCTTCTTCATAGTGACCCCTTTCCCAGGTAGCCTTCACCCCTCTGGGGCTTCTGGGCACGGTGGGGTCGGTGGAATGGGGAGGAAAGGGGAGGAAAAAGGGAGGTGGGAAAAGGGGAGGGATCTGCAGGGGGAGGTCGACCAACCTCAGGCTCAGTGCCTCCCCCGCATCAGTAAGAATGTCCCACTAGAGCAATCACACACCAGACATGGCAAGAACCAGTGTGCACCGTCACACACACACGCGTCTCATTTACATCCACTGGCAGTTCACGCTGTGGCTGGTTGACATGGGCTGCCTGACTCTCCCAGGCTGATGTGGAGCAGCAGCCGCAGCAGCAGCAGCGGCGGGGGGGGGGGGGACACCACGAGCGGAAGGGAAGGGAAGAGGCGCGAGGAC
>NC_024315.1:4186692-4196226 GCF_000523025.1 Cynoglossus semilaevis | reverse complement strand
GGCGGCGGCAGCAGCAGCAGCAGCAGCAGCAGCAGCAGCAGCAGCAAAAGTAAAAGTGCAGGTGATTGCACGAGGCATCACCCTTTCATCAGCATCAGTCCCAGCTGCCATTTGTAGCATCCCCATTTGCATGCGTAGGGAGGCACATTACGTAGCCACTCTGATGTGGGAGGAGGGAGCGGGAGAGAGGTGGGGGGGTAAGGGTAGAAATGAGGGAAATGGGGCATTGAAAGTAGGGAGGACGCCGAGGAGAGATTTTGCTGTAGGTTCTGGGATCCACTTGTTCCGTTTGAGCTGTACGAGGGGAAGAAAAGGAGTGGACGGATGGATGTCAGCGATTTGAAGCTTCAGAGGCCCAGTCCTCAACCACAGCTCAATTCACCACAGGAATGCTCGGCCCATCCGCGGAAAACAAAAGATCCCAGTTCAAATGAAAGAAAAATAAAGGTTCCATTCACCCTAATGGGCAGTGGAACCTGCCGAGCACCGAAGACACCACGTTCACCTCCATCTTTATCCCATCAAGCACAAGACCCCCATCGTCCTTTCGACAACAGCACACCAGGAGAGGGTGGGGAGAAAAAAATGGAGAGCATGGAAATAAATAAATAAATTCAAGACTAGATTTTCACCATTTCTTAAAATCCAACAGGAGGAGCTCCTAAGCCCATGTCTGTAGCGTCCATTCATTAACGAGGGGGGGTGCAAACTCCAGTCAACGGCAAATCTCTTTCAACGCTAATGCTGCAGCTGCTCCCAGCACCTCCAGGAAGGGTGTGTGAGTATGTGTGTGCGTACGTGTATGCGTGTGTGCGTACGTGTATGCGTGCGTGCGTGTGAGAGAGAGAGAGAGGGAGAGGGAGAGGGACAGGGAGAGGGATAATGTGTATGCGCGCATCCGCCTGCTGCGCGTGATTCTGCGTGAACATGCATGTGTCTGTGTCTGGGTGATTGAGGCTGGGAGGGGGTGTGTGTGAGAGTGAGAGAGAAAGAAATAGAAGGCAGTGAGGGAAGATCAGCTCAAAACACAGACAAAGACAACGTTGGAAAAACAATGACAACAAGAATCTCAATAAGAAAAGCTGTGAACCCTCTCCCTCTGACCCACTTCTCACCCCCCAACCCCCCAGCCTACGTGTCATGTGTGTGCCACAGAAAGAATGAAATCAAATCACCACCATCTTTCCTCTTCTCACCTGACTCTAAGATCCAATCTGAAGACCTGACAGAACCACAACCACGTGTTCTACCAGTTGAATCAGGAACTAAACAACTAGAACCCCCCGCCCCTCCAAAAAGCATCACTCTAATCTGTCTGCATGTGAGTCCAGACTCCTGCTGACTCACATGTGTGTAGGGACAGAATAAAGACTAAAGTGAGGGTGGGGGGCAAATGGGGAAGGAGTGGAGACAGGACAGTGTCACAACAAATATGTTCCAGTTCACTGATACCAAAGAGAGGAGGATGAGGGACAAGGAGGAAGGAGTGGAGGTGGGTGAGCGACACCACACCAGCCATTTTATTTCTCAGTAGTGCTGCAACAGCCTTTGTTGCCATAGCGACGCAAGCCGATGATCTCATAGCTGTTACCTCTGAGTGCTGTTCCCTTAAAGAGCCAGTTACTCAAGATGGAGAGCAGACGGACGCCACATTGACGAGGACAGAGCGAGAAAGTCACGGAGAAATCCCACTCATCTTAGGAATGATGGGAATTACATAAACATAGAATTCATATGTTTATAATAAGGATGTGAAGCATCAGTGGAACAATCAGTGGCTCATCATCATCCAATCAACAGGCCAGAAGATGAAAGGTCAACTGTTAAGGCAACAAAACAAAATAAACCATCATGAATCAGCAGAGAAGTCGTCTCATTGAGCCAATATTTTGTGATTTTTGTTTGAAAATGGGGCATCATTGTAACTACTGTTGGAGGTGTACGGCTCCCAAGAACTAAGGCGCTCGGCACTATTAGTAGCTAACAAACTGGCTGGAGGCAGAGAGTTCACATGCTTCACTGTTACTCATTAAATACACAACTTAATTGAACCTGTTTGCATTCACTCATTCACACGTTCCAGGACATTTAACTTAAGAAAAACTCTGTTGTCTATGCATGGAAAATGTGTCAGTATTTCCCAGATTTTCCTGACATAGGTCTGTGGTCAGTGTGTATGTTGCCCCCTTCTGGTTACTGAATGCAGTATGAGAGCAGGAGATGACGACAGTTTGGTTTTGTAGTTTTAGTCTGTGTTGACACAGTTAGGGTCAAAGCGTTCATTGAGCTAATCTAACAAAAGCAGGAGTTTCATTGTCCTTTTGACCCATAACCACCAAATTCCTTAGCTGGTGGTCTTCCCTCAAGTGGAACAAACATGTCAACACGCTTTTCAAGGCACCCTTCTCAGAGCACTTTGTCTGACACTCAACCAAAAGCGTGTGGCTGTTGACTGATCTGACAGGAAAATACCCCAAAAACTAACCCTTCCCACAATTCTCTGTTGGAGCCTTGTCTTCCTCTCAGTGGAGGAATCAGGTGGAACACAGTTCAGAAGTGTTTTCCTGAACAAACGTTCCACTTTTCCTTCCTCGGCCGCTACGCTCCTCCCAGTCTATTGTTTACAGCCTGTAAACGGATACAAAGTCTCTGAGTTATCAGACAAACTGGGATTATTCAGAAATCAACCACTGAAAAATCCTTCAGTGTCATTTAACAATTTTTTTTTTATTGTACACAAGACCTGAGCACAGGTTTGACCAGGCAGTTTTGTACAAAAACATACATGTATTTAGGTCATTGTCAAATGTCTTTCTCATTGTCATTTTAAACATCTGTTTATCTGTTGTGGTGACAACCTGATAAACACAATAAAAACAACTCTTCAATACTGGTTTCTGAACAAAGTTATTTTATTTTAGCATTATTATTATTAGCTCCATCAGTACAGGCGTCACAGGGATTGGTGAGTTATTAGCTTCACAGGACAAACATTCCACAGTTTATCACTGTTTGTTTTCCAAGTGTCTGGGAAGCTGATTGTGGAAACCTGCACTTATTCATTTAGGTTCTAGTCAACATGTGTCAAACTCAGGCCCGAGGGCCATATCGGGCCTGCAGTGTAATTATATTTGGCCTGTAAGATCATATCAAATGTGTACTAGAGTTGGCTCACCAGTATATAGTCCTTTATACAGGTAGGATTTGTAGTATTAGTGGTGTATGTGCTATGTTGTAGCGCATTTATTTTGTTATTTTGTTGTTGGTCTGTGGAAAAAAAAGTGATATTAAAAAGGAACTGGAAAGGCTACAGATATAGAGACAGAATAAGAAACAAATATCCCTGATGTGTGTTTTATTTCAAATTCAACGTGTTTATAATATTAACCTTTAGTTGTTCCATATTCAATGTTTAGGAAAAGTTTGTTTGTACATTACAGATCTGGAGAGAAGTTTGGTTGAGACTTCATCCCACTTCTTAATTTTGTCCCAGTGTTAATTTGAGTTTGCCCCACCCCACCCCAACCCCGTTCAAGTCTGTCACCTTTTTTAAAGCAGCTAAAGGTGGAGTGATCACCTGACCACAAATCAACCAACAGTTTATAAACAACCAACAGAATTTAGACTCATGAACGTCATCCACACTTTTTTCCTTTTTATCAAAATACTGTGAAAACCCATGAGACATCCATGTCCCCCAGTGGGCACGTCATCATTATTTTACCACCTGGCTCAACCAAAGCATCATTGTCCTTGTCTAACCAGGATGTTTCATAATCAATATTGGCGACTGCTTGTCTGTGCATGCACTCACACACGGTGCACATGTTAGATGTGATGGCTCCAATAACTGTTCGACTCACCGACTGCCTGAAGTCACTGCCTGCACAGGGAGTGAATGATGGCCAGAGGACAGTGAGTAGGAGTGTGGGAATGTTGAACTGAACTCTGATTCACTGAGCTGACGGGTGAGAAGGGGGAGTTCAATCAAACCTTCCACCTATCACTCAGACTCATCATACTCGTTATTATACCAGAACCTCAGGCTGGTATAAAAGGCACTTGTATATTATTATCATTATTATTACTGCTTCACTGCCAATAACCAGAGTTGAGGACAATTAAAAAAGGTGTGCACTGACACCATCAGTGTAGATTAACTTCAAATAGGTGTTTAGTTCATGGGGGGAAAACCCGTCAACCTGTTCTTGACACAGCTCTGGAAAAATGTGTTGCAGAAAGTTGCAGGAATGAACGAAGGTTTCTCATCAGATTTGTTACATTGAGTCTGTTTGAACTGTCTGTATAACAACAACAACAATACAACATAACACAATAAGCCTTAACAAATCAACTGCATTTCATGAAATAAAAGCTGCTTTAAGAAGTTGGAAGAACCAAACTGAAATATATATATATAATATAAAGTATTATATATATATATATATATATGTAAATATATATATATATATAAACACTATATATATATTTGTATATGTATAGTTGTTATGTGTAGCTGTTGAAAGTCAGATATTGTATTATATTTGGCCTTTTACAGTCAATTATGACCTCTAGGCTACTAGAAACATAAATCTAAGACAAACAATAAATAATTTCACGTTGCTCAGTAAAATAAGGCTAACTCAAGGCTAACTTTAGCATAGCTTGTAGGCATAGCTTTTTGTAACTTTTTTGCTGATGTCCCACCATATAAATAGAAAACAATAGGAAATACCAGTGGCATGCACCAAATGAATGAGGGATATGATTTAAAATTGCTGTTTGGATTCAGCTCTGGCAGCAGGAACATTAGCTAATATTTGTGTTATAAGTGTTATATAAGTTATATAAATATAAGTTATATAGATATAAGTGTTAATTTTTAATTCACAAACACGAATTCTTGCAGGTAACAATTCTGTTTTAATGTCGCTATTGGTATTTAAATCATATTTGATATAATGACTGACACTTATTTTACAATGAATTGTGGTCGCGAATCGCTTTCGCAGATTTATATTGAATTGAATTGGTTTATATTTCTATTCGTAAATAATTATGATAATATAAGAAATCCCGCTGTCTCTAGAATGTGTCTTTGTGGTCCAGAAACTTCTACGTGAAATACAAACTTGTCATATGGTGAACGTGTCACCCACCGATGCACTTGATATGGAAGCCCTGCGGCGGTGTCAGTGCGCGCCTGGTCCATCCGTTTCTCAGGACCTGGAGGTGAACTTCTTTGCCCTGGATCAGCAGGACATGTTCATCGATCCAGCCCAGAAAGAAGATCTCAGACAGGGCTCGGGTCAGAGACTTGTCCCAAAAGTGCTGCATGTTGACGGCTTTGAAATTAGCGAAAACCTCGTAACCTACGTTGTGCTGTTGCTCGAAGTTAACGGAGAGCACGGCCCGTGGGGTCACCGCGGTCAGTGATGAAGAAGATTGCGAGTCCTCTCCATCTTCATCTGTGGAAATGTGCGACAGAACCAGGGCCAAGGAGTGTGGGGCAATCTGAAGGGATTTATCCATGCTCAAACTCTAACGAATTCAAGGAAAAGTCTCTTGCCGTTTAGGTGTGAAGCGTTGTTTACCCGATCTCATTAAAGCTGTAACAAGTCCGAGTCTGAAAGAAAAAGTTTGAAGCGTCAGGTGTTGAATCGCACGAGCAACCTGACACTGTGGCCACTGAGTGTTGAGAGACCACAGTCTGTGACAAAGGAGGCGAGGACTTGTGCTGCGTTCAGGTGTTACTGGAAAACTCTATTAAGTTAATGATTTAGGATTTAGCATCACCTGGTGGCGAACTCACATTACGTGAATTAATAACCCTATGCCTCACAATTCCCACACAAGTGATAGCAGTTCACGTCATTCTCAGACACTTGTGTTAATGTTATGTTAACATAATGTTATGTTCATTATTCGGAGAAATAGAAAATACACGAAGAACCTCTTTCACTGCTTCGGTTTCTTTTTAATAGCAATCTACTGCTAGCTAGTGGACGACTATGTCATTTTTCTGCCAGTCCTTGTAAAGACAAATATATATTTGTATATATTATATTAATATATAATATTTTTCAGACCAATTGAGTGAACTGCATAATTTCCCACGGCTGTTCTACAGCACAGGTGTTCAATGGCGAGTCTGAGACTCCCGTAGGTCTGCAGGGGTACTGCAGGTGGGCGAGCAACTTTGGCTGCTTAAATTTCTTTTTGTCTCGCCTTCTTTTTTTATATAAAATCAATATGTGCATTATTTAAATAGCCAAGTACTAAATTCAACTCAACACAGTAAGTTATACATGGCACAGGGCCTGGTTCAACGACACACTTTGAAGTAGTGTAAGGGTGGTTTGAATTCTTTAGATCTTAAAACAGTTTGGTAGATCTGTAAACGGTGAATAATGGTATTTATTCTTCAAAAAACACAAACAGTGTAGCTGCTCACACAATATAATTTACAGCAAAGTCAATAATTCACATTCACAGCAAAATGTAACACAATTCTAACTGTAACATTAATGAGGTCATCAGTGTGATATACATAAATGTCTATATGCACAATCAAACATGTGTTGAATGATAATTTAACACCAGTTGTTTGGAAAAATGGCCAGGACCTGAATTATGGACAGAAACGATGTTTCATCATAAATCAGTCACATCTAAAGTTTTAATCTAAAAGGCTGTGACACAGATGACCTGACTTTACTAATAGACACTGTGGATGTGTTTGTAATCAATTACCAATAATTGTTTTTTAAAAAATTGTCTATTAAGACAAATGTGGCAAAACTTCAGCCATTTAAATTGTAAGTTCCCAAAAATTACAAAATGCTACGTTTCTAATTATTTGCCCCTGATTGTGATAGTAAACATGATTAGTCAAAATCAATTATCTGTCCACAGTTTTTCAACATTATGAACAAAAGGGTTAAACCTGTTCTGTTTTGTCACAGGTATTCTGCTACAGCAAAAATATGTACATTTATATAAGAATTCAAATTTTCTCACTTCTCTGAAATGTTGTTTCGTGTAAACAACACAAGTCATCTTTTATCAACAGTTTTAAATTTGCTGGTTTTCATGTTTGAACTTCACTAAGTACACGAGTGGTGTTCACTACACACTAATCTAAACATTTGATAATGCCACATGTAAAAACAGCACCTCAGCCAAATTGACTCTTGTAATCACAAGAGTGTGACATCACATCTCTCCTCCCATTTTCACTCATGATGTGTAAATGAAAACAAAACATGAAGCATACTCCTGAGCTTTTGGACAGCAGAGAGAGCTCTGTCTGAATGGGTTCTCTTTGTGTGACAAAAACATCAAGGAAAGAAATACATCTCTTTGGTCAGCATCGACATGATGCATGGGATTTGTTTCTTGGCATGAAAACCTGGTGAATTGGAGACGGACTCAAACTCTACTGCCACCTTATGGTTCACGCGTGTCATTATGTGCTGGAGCTCCAGCTCTTGTCCATATTGACTGATCATATCACACAAAGACTGGATGAACCAAGAGCCAGTCATTGTGTTCCTCCATGAATAGTAGCCTGTGGAGACAGGTTTGGAACATTAAGATAATAAAACGTAATATTGACTTTTTTTTTACACTTAACAAAAGATCCTTTAACCATAAGCATACTTTTACATGTATGCATTTAGCAGATGTTTTTATCCAAAGCGACTAACAGAGGAGGATTAACATTATGTGTTTTTTTTGGGAATAGAACCCATGACTCTATGCTCTCTGCAAAATTGTTCCCTCATTTTAAAGAGTGTAAAGTTGATCCTTGTTGGAACATTTTAAACCCAGTTCCTTCATCAGCCTCTCACTCGTATGCATCTGCAAACTATACTTTTCTTAAAATTGCTTTGTGGACCTCAATGACTTGAGTTTTAGTCTATAATTATTTTTACTGACTGAACGGACAGTTGTTACAAAGCTTCTATGTTGCATTCCTTCTTTTGCCTTTAAGTGATTAAGCGTATTGATACTCTAAGACAGTGGAGACAAACTCAAATTTACAGCGGGCCAAAATTAAAGACTGGGACAAAGTCTCGGCCAAACACACTATTTATTGAAAAATTGTGCATGTTTTTCCTTCTCTCCAGATCCTTAATGTAGAATTTTTTCATATGGAAACAAACTTTACTTTTGCATAAACATTGAATCTGGAACAGGGTTAGTTGGAACAACCAAATGTTATTATTATAAACACATGAGAAATTGAGTTTGAAATAAAACACATCAGTGGTATTTGTTTCTTATTTTGTCTCTTTATCTGTTGCCTTTCAAGTTTTTTTTAATGCAAACCTTTTTTTCCCTCAGACCAACAAAAAATGTATGTGTTATAACATAGCACACACACTGCTAATACTACAAATCCTGTCTGTATATGATATGATCTTCTGGGCCAAATATAATTACACTGCAGGCCAGATTTAGCCGCCAGATCTCAGTTTGACGGCTTGATTCCTTAGAATCAAGCCATCTGCTACAAGCAGACATCACTTTTTTCCTTTCTTTCATCTGTGCATCACTTAGTCACTGCTTTTGTAACAGCGTTAAAAACTTTAAGTAAAGACAATTGTGACTATGAAGATATAAAATTATCAATCAGCAAATTGAAATTTTGATTCTCAGTACAAGTATTTTTCTACATCCCCAAAGATCAAAATGAAGTCATGAAATCAACTTATTCTATATTCAATACAAGAAGAAAGAAAAAGGAATGACTCAAAACACATGTATATAATCTATGTCAACTAAGAAAACTGACCTGGGGCTGTGGAGAAAGCATAGAGGAAGTCAGCTTCCACAGGGATCTTTGTGGTCCCGTCATCTACACTGTCTGTTTCAATACCAGGGTCAAGGTCAGTGCCTCTGCAGGCCTACACAACAGAGAGAGCAAGAAAATACAATTAAAATGGATGTTTAGAAGAATTAAATGACAGCTTTAACTTGCAGCCGTGCTTCAAATACCTGGATGAAAAACAGTTTGGGTTTCCCGACCAATGACTTGCATCGATCACCCCGGAAAAGTGAAGTCAGGAACTTTAGATCCACAGAGCCATCGGTTCCAAAGAACACACCTTCATCTCCATGGCTCAGCAACACACAGACAAATGAGGCAGAATCGCTGTGATCTTCCTTTGAGGCTGAAAAACACCATGTATTCAATGTGCCTGGACACATACTGTATACATCATTTGGAAGATTAATTCATACTGTATCTGAACCCACCAGCTGTTAAGATCTTAACCATCTGGTCGACTGTCTGATCATTGAACACCTTCACCTTATAACCCAACTTTGAGAACACCTTCAGCGCATTGGCTGCATCTACGTCTGTTCCGTTCCGCTGATTCATGCCTTGAGAAAAATACAAAAGATTTGTTTTGTTCAGGAGAACAAACAACATGTAAATAAATGTATGCAAACAGTGCAAGAAAATGTAACAATTGGATTGTGCGAGTGAATGGATAGATATACACATCATATATATATATATAT
>NC_024315.1:4146380-4186458 GCF_000523025.1 Cynoglossus semilaevis | reverse complement strand
CATATATATATATATATATATATATATATATATATATATATATACACACACACGACGAGCACAACGGAATAATAATAATAGACAAAACAAGCACCTGTTCTCTTGTCAAAGTTCTTGTTGTTGATGATGACGCATTGACCGATGCTGGAGAAGTCCAGACTGTATCTAAAGCTATGGGAGCGGGGCTTAGCATCCACGTCCATTGGATCAACCGAAGAACCCTCTGACCTGAAAGGACAGAAAGAAGTCCACAATTACGAAAAGTAAACGGAGAAGAAGGCGAGACAAACACAGATAGAGTGGAAACAGGGAGGCTAATTCGTGTTAGCTGGTTAAATAAACACTTTTATGACGTTAATTACACAGGTTTGGAGCGACAGTGTCTCAAAGCAAATAATATGTTTGTTTTTTTAAAGGGTTAGAAATGGAAATGCGGGTTCTGTTGTGTCATCGCTCTGTGATGTTCAACAACAGCAAACAAAAGAGTGGATAATTTAACTAGCCAAACTAACTCACCGCTCATCGCCCCGTCGCGCGTCTGTGGCGTCTTCTCCAGATCCTCGTCCATTCGCCGACATGATGTCTACTCAAATATTTTACAAACCGCAAGACTAACAGTTAAACAAAAGGCGCGCCGTGAAAAACGACAAGTTAAAACTCCTTGTCCACAAACAGAGTGAAAATGGGTTGGGGGACACAGAGGTGACGAGCTGAAGCCGCATAAACAAAGATGCTGACGTCACTTAGAGAAAGCGCTTCATATAAACTCCCGTGTCTACCGTCTGATAGACAAGGGTGGGGACCATATTCAATTTAACTATGCATATTGACAATAGCAACAGCTGGTAGTAAATTTGCTTGGTAAAGTTAGCGTGCTAAAGTCTACTTTATGGAGACACCAAATGAAATCACCGACCTCACCATAATTTTTAAAAAATGTGGGTAAATACGTTAAATACTTGATTGCACTTTTGATGCAAACCTTTTGTTTGTTACTCATAACATAATTATGTGCAAACCTTTATCAGAATTTCAAAAGAATTTGAAAGATGACAAAGATTTGCACTCTTAATATGATCAATTCCTTATAAAACACAAAGAAGAGTTGAACCACATTGTTAGGTAAATACATTAGTACGTTTTGATTTTGCGCCACACGGTGGCAAATGTTAGTAGAACACTTGTTTCTACAGCAAGAGCATAACGGCTGATCTTTCTGTATGGAGTTTGCATGTTCTCTCCGGCTTCCTGCCACAGCCCAAAAACATCGATAGAGCAGTAGATTGATCACACTCTAAATTGACCGTATGTGTTAACGTGAGCGGTTGTTTGTCTCTATATGTGGCCCTGCGATCGACTGAAGAACTGTCCACCGTCTACCCCGCCCTCACCCGCTGATAGCTGGGACTGGCTCCAGCGCCCACCGCATCCCAGAAAAGGAATAAGCGGTAGATCGGGGGCCACATCAGCAATAGTTCCCCTTGAAGGGCCGGTTGTAAATGGAAGACTGTGTAGATCAGGGGTTCCCAAACCCTGGTCCACTGACCCATACCAGTTCATAGGTCATTTGATAACGGGACACAGTGAAAAACGCACTTATTTTTACTAATTTACTTCATTCAAAAAAGTGCAGTCATATACATTTACTTTTTTTATTTAAAGATAATCTGTAAAAAGATCATCTAATTGTATCTAATTTTAAAATAATAGGTCATTCAGATTTAATACTAATAGAATAGAGTCTAAAATATCTTTTATTCTGAAAATGTAATGATCCTACGATGCTCAGCACCATGCTACTGGTCTGTAGTAACAGATGGTACTAGCTGACCAGTCCTTGGAACAAAACAAATTAAGGACTGCTGGTAAAGATGTAACTACTCCATAACAGACTAATATATCTTTCTGCAATTGAGTATTATTTGATTTATTATAATACTTTTAATTTCATAGGTTAAGGTTGAAGAGTTCTGTTAGGCAACTGGACATGAATTTTCTAAAAGAAGACTTTTCACCTCTCATCCAAGAGGCTTCTTCGGTTCTAACTGGTGGTGGGGAGTACAGCACCCACTGGTGGTGGGAAGTACAGCAGATATATGTATACTCTAGGTGTGAATAAAGCTACTTCAGGTCCACCCTGTTGGGTAGGGCCTTGGGGTCAACTGTGAAAGTGTAAACAGTCGTTAAGAGTTTGACAGGTCGTTGTGGTCCCCATCAGAACGGTTTTGGTCACCTACCTATGTTATGTGAA
Organism: Cynoglossus semilaevis; assembly: GCF_000523025.1. Classification (NCBI taxonomy): domain Eukaryota; kingdom Metazoa; phylum Chordata; class Actinopteri; order Pleuronectiformes; family Cynoglossidae; genus Cynoglossus; species Cynoglossus semilaevis. The sequence continues at coordinate 4,184,207 of NC_024315.1, read as the reverse complement.
ACTGAGGTGAAACTTTTGGGTATTGTTCCTAAAGGTGCTTTGTATGTGGGTGATAGGTTGGGTCTGAGTCCACCTCCTCTGTTGACTGATGGTTTTTCCAGGTTGACAAAAATGTCTTCTTTTACCCCTCTCTCAAACCATCTGTCTTCCCTGGCCAAAATGTGGACATTGTTGTCCTCAAAGGAGTGTGTTTTGTCCTAGAGCTGTATGTGAACAGCTGAGTCCTGTCCTGAGGAGTTGGACCTCCTGTGTTGGGCCATGCGCCTGTGAAGTGGTTGTTTGGTCTCCCATAGGTTAAGAACCTGCTGCTGCACGGACTTCACTAAATACTCTTTAAGCTCCCGCGGGCCACACAAATGGCTTGGCAGGCCGCATTTGGCCCCCGGGCCTTGAGTTTGACACATATGCACTAGATAGATGAGTCTTAATTTTGAACTGTTTTTTTTTTTAATATAGTGAAAAAAAAATTCTGACCATCTGTATTAGTTATCCCATTTCCATAGCAGAAAAAAGAGCTTAGACATTAAGAGGAAACAGTTAAAATTAAATCCTAAAAATACACAAATAAGAGATAAACTCCAGAAAGATGCAAGATTTAGAGTAAATAAGAGTAGAGTAGTGGTAGAATAAATAAATAAATAGGAATAATTATTATTGGATTAATCAGGATGACAAAGACTGGGAGGACATCATATCTAAGGAGATGTATTTGAGATGATGAAGATGAAGTGTGGCAACAAAAAAAAGTTCATATTATAAATTCAATATTTCCTATATTTACACCTAAGTACTGATGACATAGAAATTTGAATTCAAAGGTTTTTTGTTGAATCTCCTTTTAAGACTGCTTGAATGTGAAATACAATTAAACCATTCACTTTAATTGACATAAACAAATAATAGTAAAGAACAAAACTGGAGAAATAAAAATCAGATTTTATAAAACATTTCACTGTGTGTCATTTGGTCCATGTAAACACCTAGGTGCTCTTCTTGCTTTGTTTAGTTTTTATAATCATATCCATTACAAAAAGAGAGACGTTAAAGGAACAATTTTGCACTTTAAAAGAAAACTAAAGAAGTAAATCCTTCTTTGACTAAAATTGATTGAGCAGAATTTCGAACATGGCTCAGTGTTAGCCTGAGAAATATTTACATTCCTCATTCTAATTCTCTTAATTAATGCCCATATTTAAAAATAAATGTAGACACATTTTACAAGAACCCACCTTTTATAACCATAAGAATACTAATGATGGTTTCATTGCATCAGAGTGAAACGTTTTGAAAAAATTCCAAACCAATGTGCTATAGAAGTAGAATGAAAACTGACAACAGGGTTTCAATGGCATTTCTCAAACAAACATAGAAATTAGTTACATTTGTTTAAAATATTTACAGTAAGACATCTCCCTAGAACCACAATTTCAGTTAATATACGGTAGTATTCAATGTGTTAAAATGACAGCATACTAAACAAAAAACACAATAAAATAATAAACTTCATAATTAAAAAAAGAAAGATTTCCTTGACTTATACCAACATTTTGTTACAGTGCTTCACTGATACATTGTCAAAGGCAAATTTAGTTTTACATACTTAGCAAAAATTCTTGATATGGATTAAGTAAATATTGCTTTGTGAAGGTTGGCCTCCTTACTCGAGTCAATGTAAGGGTTGTAATTTCTTAAGAATGCAAGCATAAACAAATTCAAATTTTGTCTGTGATCAGAAAATATTTGGGCACATGTCCCAGGTGCCCTGGTCCTTCGCCTCCCAGTAACCGCCTTTGTAGACGTGCAGGGTCTCTCCAGAGACGGGGTCATCCATCTTCTCAAACCAAAGTGCTCTGTAGTTGTCTTGATGAGGGCCTGGCAGGGAAGAAAAACAGGGGTAACTGCTGTGGAACCTTCAGGAAGTGAACCCTCAGGTCAGGTGTAGAAGAGGACTTGGTCATAATAATACATTACAAGTTTTCTTTTATGATTCTTCTATGACACTACTAATACTAGGAAAAGTACTAATAACACAAACACAAGTTATGGCTGTGACAAAATAAAAGATTTGGGAACCACTGCACAAGAGAAAGCAAGAAGTGCAGGAGGTTGGGGAAAAGAAAAAGAGCAGCTTCTACTTAACTACAAGAAAGAAAGAGCTACTTGCATGCAACAGGTGTATGTGGAGGAGAGCCCTCTGTGTCAGCTAAGTGACAACAAAAATATTAAAAAAATAAAATAAAATCCACACTGTTATCTTGCTTGTGTATATTTCCAAAGTGCTTTTCATGAGATATTTGGAAGACTTGTATAAACAGAGCAAGTGCCTGAACACTAGTAATGCACCAGCACAGGTACTTGTTTGAGAAGCTTTAAATCCAATGGTGTAAGTCCGGTACTAAGATCAATTGTTTGTCACAATGTCAAACCCTCAGCACTGTTAATACACACAATGTGAGGCAGTGGAAATAATACTTGCAGTTGTCAGAAGACTGGACTGCCCCTGTGCCAGAGTCCTGTGCATCAGCTTCATGAGACAAAGAAGAAATAAAGAGAAATGCAGTGAAATGTAAATAAGCTGATGTCCACTTATTACATTCACTCTCACACCATCCCACACATTAAAGCAACAGTAGAGACAGTGTGCAGCTGCATTAGCAAAGAATGGGAGTGCAAGTCACTGTCAGAATCCTCAGTGACGGCTCTAAATTAAGATGGAGAAAAGCAAAAAACAAACATTGAACATGCACAAGACATACAGGGACAGATAAACAAAACACAGTTGATGAAATCCAAAACAAACAAACTAAATATTTTTGTTTGTTTCTTACTATCATCGGGTGAGTCGGCTGCTTTGACAGCTTCCCTCTCTCTTTCCCGACGGACTATGCGCTGTTTTTCTTCCAGCCTCTGTTTTTCGGTGTTAGCCTCATCCCAGCGGCCGTCCTCCATTAGTCGCTGATCAGGACGTCTTCTGCTGTCTGTTGGTGCCACGCTGTCTTCAGGTTCATTAAGAGTCAGAGCCAACGAAGAGAAGAAGTACATGGTTTCTGCTCCGTCTCTGTGTTGTCAATACAAGATAACTTAATGACGAGAATATTTCCAAATATGTATACATTTCTTATGCAACAACCACAACGTACGGTAAAAGGTTCTTCCTCCAGAGTTCTTTGGCTTTTAGGGTCTGATACACAGTCCTCTGTTTGCCTTCTGCACCGTCCTCTCCTCTGCTGCTCTGCATTATCCTGGAAAACTCCATCTTCTCATCCCATGTTCCTGACAACACATAATGGGCTTTTCCAGCCTGATCAGTCACAACTCCTGTTACCTGAAATGTGAGATGGTGTTGAAGAAAAAATTTAAATTTGATTGTAAACCGCTACCTCCAGTAAAGGATTTCCAGTAATAAACGCTTCACGTTTGAAGACAAACGTTAAGAAAAGAAACCAACCTTCCTTGGTACATCTCTTGAGAAATAACTATATGGAGCAAACTTCAGGTGACAGCGATCTCCTGTACTGTGGTTCACAATATCTATGTCTCCTGACTGGAGTGAAATAAATGGTAAAAAAGATCAGCAGGGTCTTTTCAGTGAAAACTAATAAGGAGCAGTGTCATAATGCTGACAAAATAATGCTGCCCTAGGATTACCTGATCGATCCATAATTTCCCCACAATAATGTTGTGCACTGTTGTAGTGACCTTTTTCCAAGAGTAGTGATGGTTGCTCTTGTCAAATATACACTGGATAGAACCTGTTGAGATACACAAGAACAGTATTGCTTCTTGACAAGGAAATCATAAAAACACTTTATGGTCAAATACGTATTATTTGTTGATGATAAAAAAAAACAACTTTTTGTATTATTTACATATTAACTTGCACTACATTTTAGAAGCACACATGGTCCAACCACCCAACTCACCTAAGGGCATAATAGAAATATATTTTCCCCTGAACTTGCTAGACAGTGTGATTTCCTGTCTGAGGGTCCAACCCTTCTGAGACACAGCATGGTGAGCTGCAGCAGGTGGATGGTGACTCACCTGAGAAGAAATGGATAAAAGGAAAAGAGAAGAAGCACAGAGTCAACTTAGGATGGATCCTGGGTAAATAACAAAAAAAAAGTCTATTTTTCCAATACCTACCTGCTCACAGAGGGAGCGGTACCCAGACTCTTTTAATCGATCAAGCTCAAATGTTTCTCCCAGCAGAGGATTGAAGGGTTTTCCTGTGCGGTTGACAGTAGTTGAATAAGAGGAGATTGTAAAAGCAGCAACATAACACATCTGCTCCAGAGAACTCTGACACTTGGCAGCTTTATCCAGCAGCTCATAGTACTCAAGGTCTTCAGACAGTCGTTGCAGCATGGAGAGTGGTTCATTGAAATTAACCTTGTTGAAAAAAAAAAAAAAAAAAAAGATAAAAACATTTCCTCGAAATGCAAAAATAAATCTCATCCAATCTGCAGGTTCCTCACAGGCATTGGTATTTTCGAGAGCTCCTTTCCAATACAGTTCTTCATAATACTCCACAAGTTGAGGTAATAGTTAGGTTTGTCAGGAATACGGGTTCGCCTTTGTCTACTTAGCTCCAGAGACTGAGAAGACTCTGGACTGGACGCCAAAGACAGTTCGTCGAGCTGATAAAAGAAAAGCAAAGGCCACATTACAGATCACATGCCACTGACAAAAAAGAAGTGCGTTTTCCTGCTTGGAAATGTTTACCAGTAAAAAAAATAGAGCAAGGAGGTGGCAATTACCTAAAGCACCAGAAATGACCAAAAACTGGGTTAGGGTTAGAAAATCTGCATACCTGTGCCTTTAAATGTCACATAACTATACTATTTACCAAGTGTAATGCATTTGACATCTTGAGCACTGACACCAAGACACTTTAACTCTTAGAGCTTAACACACATTTGCAGACTGATCATCCGTCCCAGTCTCACTGCTGAGTCCACTGACGTTGCTGCCAGATCTCCTGTAGAATACAGAAGGCAGCAGATATTATAAAACAAAAAACAAAATAAAGTAGTCTTCTAGAAGATTTCATCCAAAAGAATCAAAATATTAAAAAGATTAATCTAGAGAAAATATAACCTGTGATACTTGGGGTCAGCAGGGACAGTTATAAACTCTGCTGGGTCTTCCATAGCATCAAAGAACTCATTGTCATCTTCCTCGTCACTTGCATCACCTTTTCCTGAAATCACATCTGAATGAGTAAATGCATTGAAAAATATACTAGTGTCAGTCAAACAGGCTGACGAAGAAAATTAAGAACCACAGGCTTTATTTGTGTTCCTCTGGGATTGATAGCCTCACCTTTGTTACCTACAGCAGGATTACTTGATGAATTTCCTCTGAAAGCTTGTTCCAAGTGGTTGTGCTGTTTGGCCAGCTGTTCCAGAGTCTCCTCCAGTCGTATCCTCTGGTCTCTTTCTGTCTGTAGTGCTTTTTGCCAACGTTTACTGTGATTTTGAGCCAAAGACAGGAAGTCTCGACATGCCTTAAACAACAGGAACACAACAGCATCATCTAGGAGAAATATGTGTCAGAAACACTGCCCTGTCTTTGGCTGTAATTTAAACAGGTGTAACCTACATTGATCATGGCATTAGAGGTGATTCGGAACAATGTGGCCCTCTCTGTGACTTGTCTGACTTTGTCTCCCATGTCTCCCCCAACATGAATTCCCTCCAGCTCTGACAACGACCTAGAAGTAAATGAATAAGTTAACAGATGGTTTAGACAACATTTAGAAAAACAAACATCACCTTCTTTTTTTCTGATACCTTTGGAGGGCAGATCCGTGCTTGACAATGAGATCATTGCAGGTGCTGAGGTCTTTGACTTTGCTGCTAAATACTCGCAGTGTGGACTGGACTTCTGAATTACGACTACCTCCACTCTGGCCTGAAGTAGGGGGCAGTGTAAGATACTCATCACCCGAGTCATCTACAGGGACAGAGAGAAACAAATATAACCCAATTAAGAAATGACTCAATGGACAAATATATTACTGAAGCTCAGATGCAATTCCTTCATCTGAGATATATTTTTTATGTATGTAATAGTATTAGTTGTTTTTGTCCCCTTGGTGAAATTGGGTTGTAGAAGATCTCACACAGCAAATCATCTACTACTTGTCGGATTTCATAAATAGTAAGAAAAAAAAAAGACATACAGTTACACTCATCGTCAGTAAGAATTGCACTTCAGTTATCGGATGTTTAGGATGTTAATTTCAGTTTTAACTTGTTAGATTAAGTAAATTGAATAGCTTAAGGCTCTAATTTTACCAGTGAGGTGATATCGTTGCCCAGATGGCAACACGTTAAACGTATAGGCAAGAGGGTGCCTGCAATATTCCTTGCCTTTCTTTCCGTCCTGTCTTTAAAAATGCCTTGCAAATGTATCTATATGTATTGCCTCTTTCCTACCGGATTCAGCCTGCATACTGACAGCCTTGGCTTTGGCCAGCTCCAATGCTGTGATCCATCGCTGGCGTTCTATTTCTGAGCTGGCCTTAAGGTGGTAGGTTTGTGCTCCACCATTGGAGATGACAAAATTGCATGAATCCTCCACAACAATATTGGCTGTGGCCAAGTTAATGGTTCCTCTGCATGTGTGGCCCATTTCTGCGTGTGACCTGAGACCAAACAGAATGAGTAGTGTGTAAAACAAAAAAAATTGAATTGACTGGTAAGAAAATAATTTAAGTCTGTATTCTTCCTTTAGCTCTTTGGGATGTTGATATAACTCACCTGTAGTATGACAAGAGACCATTGCTCAAAACAAACCAGCGTCTCTGGTAACCCTTAATGTAGTTTGTCCATTTAAAAAGCCATCCCTTATATGTGTCACCAGTGGTTGGAGAAGGGGGCTTAGACTCTGACATCACTAGTTTTAGATTCTACTGGGTGGACATGAATCCTGTGGACATGAAAAATTACATGGATTTCTCAGTGGCACATAAAAAACAACAACAACAACAATATCTATCTTTTTATAATACCAGAGAAGTTTCATTGTGAATGTGACATTGTTTAAAAGCACTGAAACAACAAACTAAGACTAATCTTGTTTCACTCTATTATTAGGCTGTTATGCAACATCACTGACCAGTGACATTTCTTTAAATACCTTGTTTCTTTTGAATTGCAAATAAAAACAAAAAGATATCATACAGTTGTAATACAAGTGTTATGCAGCGAGGGGCCGTTTCATATTACACCACTGCTTTGAAAAGTGTTGTTAAGCCTGACTTTGATCTGTAACACCTTGTCATCCCAGCCTTTTCCATTAGCAAAATACTTTCTCCAACACAAATAACTCGGTAACTGTGCATCTTATACACGTCTAAATTAAAGAAGCTCTGCCCATCATACCTTTAATTAGACTTTTTACGGTATTACTGTCAAATACAACAGCCGTGTCACCTGAGCTTTTAGTACAGGTTGAGGCACTTGTTCTACATTGCAACATATATAAAAGTAACTTCCCACTTAAAAGGCAATAATAAAACATTGCCATAAGGTCTCATAAGATTAATCTGTATTTGTAAGTGGCCACAAAACAAGTATATACGACATGGCTGTTAGCAACGACGTCAAGAAGAGTCAGTTGCTGTAGCGTCTCTGTGTATAGTAAATACGTTAATAAACAGGACGTGCACCACTAGTTCTTAGATTAAGCGAACCCGAGTGCCCTTCTTTAACGGGACTCCCGTTTATAAAAACTGTTGAGCTCATCGTCGAATAAATGACAACTCCACATTATATATCTATATATAATTAAACATTTTATCGTACAGTAAGTCAAATCCAAATACGACGAGCTTTCTCGGGAATAAAAAATAGACGCCATTTCGAAATTGGCCCGTTTCTTTAAACGCTGACCGTCATTGAGATTGTTAGCGAAACAGGAAGCTATCAAACTAGCTGACGTGGTAGCTGATGTTTCGAATTAACACCACGATACGTGTTGCCTTTGCATATGTGGCATTCAGCATAACAACACGTTCGTCTATAAGAAGCAATCTCACCTCCGTGTGTGATTCCGATCATCAATTCTGTATGTCTTAGTACATGATAACTTACCGCTCGTCAGCTAGCTACTTCAGTAGTGCAACAAAATAGAGGGCGTCTCACCCCATAAACTGTCAACGTAAGTTCCGAATTAATGGGAGATTTGCTAAAACTGATGAAAGGTTGCAAACCATTTATTATGTAGAAGATATTGGGTTTTCACGATTTTGCAGATGCTTTTTTACTTATTCATCTAAAAGCTATTCGTTATTTCTCTACAATTTACAATGTATTATTCTCGGCTATGTTTTGAAAATGTATGCGTACGGTATGGTTCCTATATGGCATCATTGTTTATTATTCGTTGGCAGTTATTGTTAAAAATGTTTTTCATATTAGTGTTCTACTGCCTTGGTATGGTATAAATGCAATTTACATACCATATATATATTTATTTGTATTTTATATATGTTTTTTCTATGCATATATAGAAATATTTTAAAATTTTTAAAAAAAGTGTCACTCTATCCTGAGATTGTCAATTTTGCTCTACCTGAATTAGTTCCACTGTTTGGTTATGGCTCCTTTTTTAAATACCTATTGTCAACATTAACTAGTCCCATTTTGTGTTTGAACATAACATTATTCCACATGTAGAAGATAGTTTATTGTGATCTATTGTAAAACACTTATCAATCAAATCAGCTTTTGCACAAAAGAACTGTAAATTAAAAAGACTGTATTACATTTATTCACCATGATCTGAAATGCCATAAAATAATGACTTAACAAGAAATATGTCAAATCATAGTCAAACACATTGAGCTCCTCTTTCATCATGACCAATTTTTTTTTAATTCAACCTTAACAGCAATGCCTATAATTTTTTTGTGCCACTAAAAAAATAAACAAAAAACAAAACAAAAACAAAAACAGTGTGGCCATTTATACATTTGAAGATTTAGCTTTCACTTATTTAGTAATGGTATTTGCATTCATGCTTTTCCCACTTCCACTGAGCACAATATATGGTGTTTTCTGAGATTTCTGTTTCTCCTGAAGCAGAGCCACAGTTCCTAGGGGAGTATCACTGCTGCTCATCTTTTTCAGCAGGGCCTCTTCTTCCAACTTTTTCATTCTCCTCTCTGTTTTCATTTTTCCTGACCCTTTTCCATGAAAGCGATGAGAAAGTTGCCGGAATGCTTCTTTTGGGGTGAGTTTCCGCCCGGACTCATCGACATATTCAATCTTGACATCTGGTTTGTATGCATCTTTCTCCTTGAAATCTTGCGTGAAGCCTCTGTATTCTTCTCTGCGACTGTACTTATCATCAAATCCCATCTTGTCTTCAATGCAGTAATTAACGTTAGGCAAGGCTCCCTTTGTAGCTTTGACACGGGCTACCTTCTGCATTTGAGTGTCCAACATACCCTTTTTTGTGCACAACAACAAAGCAGCAGCAAGGCCAGAGTTGACGATGGGTTCCTCGTCTAAAATGGTGGCCGAAGCTGTGGCAAAGTCAGGTTGTTTTTGCTCTTCATCCAAATTCACTGTGCTCCATCCAACATTTTCATCCATTTCTGAATCTGAATCTCCAGCATCATCTTTCTCTTCTGTCTGTTCGAAATCCATGATATCTTCTTGGTCCTCTCTGTTACCTGACAGTCCATAGGTTGGAATGTCACCCAGAGTCCTGCAAAACTCTGAAGTAGCATTGAATACAATGTTGCTCTTTCGATCAGCATCATTTTCGTTCTGCTTTTCAATATGGATTTTAGTCTGCTCCACTACTTTCTCCCCAGAGTCTTTAAGGAGCTGTTTTTGCTTCAGCTTCCTTTGCTTCTCAAGCTGTTTCTGTAGTTCTTGCTCTGCCTCGTCCTCTTCAATTGCAACAGCCTCAGGAACTACGAAGTCTTCATCATCACTAATGTCCATTTCTGTCATCCTGATGTCATCAGACAACAAGGGGATTTGGTTTTGCACTCTGCTCTCCACCTCTTTTACTTCCTCATTGTCCTCCTCCAGCTGTCTGCAGCCCCGACCACGTGTTCTAGAGCCAAAATCAGAAGTACGAGTGTCATCTGGGAGTTGTTCCTGCACGGCCATTTTCTTCTCCTTTTTTCTGATTTTCTTAATGCGGCATTTTGTCTTTTTAAAGGAAACCATTTCCTGAGGTGTATAATACTCTGAGGCGATTGTGAGTGCGGGCAGTTGCAAAGATTGGGCCTGATTACGCAGAGTTTCTTTCATGGCCTGGAGCTCGCGCTCCCGCTCACCATCAGCGAAGCCCCCAGTGTTCAACCGGAAACTTTTCTTTTTTTCACCATCAATTTCTTCATCGTACTTTGAAAGGACTGAGCGAGACTTGAATGTAACCATATCATCCACACTTTCCTCTTCTTCGTATGGCTTGTAGTCTGGCTTTTTCTTTTTCAACTCAATATTTTTTTCAGCTTTTTCCTTGTCTACCAGACCTACGTTCACAAGCACATCTTCTTTTTCTTCAAGAACACCTTTGTCTTCTAGGGTCAGGATGACAGTCTTACCCTCATCAAATGATTCCACCTTGTGTTGCACTTTCAACCCCTTTAAATCTTGGGATGTGTAGGCATCATTCTTGATATTTGCAAACTCCTCTTCTACAAGACTGCTCACACCAAATTCCTCATCCATTTCCTCTAGGAGCTTGGCTCTTTTTTCAGCCATTTCTTTTTCTTTCGACAGCTTTCTGCTTTTTTCTACCCAGGCAGCTGTGTCATCTAGCCAGTCATCCTCAGCAAGGGTCTTCACTTTCCCTAACTTCTGATTAAGTAGGCGTTTTTCTTTCATAGCAGCAAGCTTCTCTTTTATGTCTTTTTGCTGCTGAATAAGAACCGGATTAATAGTTGTGGCTACCATTGGATCCTCTTTGGTACCAAGCTCCTTCTTGGTCTCATTCAACTCCAATGGCTTAAGGCCCAGCTTTGCTCTGAGTTTGTTTGTTTCATCAATACTGAGCGAAGCATCTCCGCTGGCAGAATGAGGTTCAATTTCTGCACCTTTCTCTTCATAACCAGGGTCAACCTTTTCTTTTTTCACACGAGGCTCACCGCTGCTTTTCTCAACTTTACTGCGGCTCTCTCGGCTGCTTTTCTCCCGGGACCTGGAACGTTTTCGTTTGTCTTTATCTCGATCCGAAACATCACGATCCTTGTGGCGATGTTTCTTGTGTTCGCGGCGGCGATCCTCTGTGTCCTTATCGCGACTCTTTTCTTTGTGTTTCTTTGACGACCCCATAATTTGTGTTGGTAAAACCGCTGGTAAAACAGATGGAAACACAACAAGTTAGATTAAACTAATACGTACTGTATCTCTTTTAGATAATGTCCCCTGAAGGTAAACGAAATTCTGACTTTCATTGGCACGGGTTAGCTTTACAAGCTAAAAGGCTAAGTGACAACAAAGCTCAGTCGGCGCTGAACCAAAAATAGAAGATGAACTGAAATCGTTGTATTTACTGTTGACAAGTAGAAGCAGGAAAAGATTCCCGACCTTTCGAGTTCAAGCTTTGAATTCGATTCCGCGTGAAGATACAGAATTCTCTCTATAAAACGAACTCACAACGATCATCGACGTCTCCGTTCTTTTCCGGTGGTCAATCATTAGTTAGCAACAAACAACACGCCATCTGGTGTTCAGGGGTGTAAATGACAACCCACGATCAAACCCATTTTAGTTTTAGCAACGAGAACAGATTCCTGTTTATCCGAAGACTTCAGCAACATCCTGGGCAAATTTATGAAGACGCCATAGAATATGATGTGCTAGACGACATCATCTACAGTGACTGGTAACATTAACGTTATGTGTGTTAATGCCAGCTAACGTAAACTAGCTCATTTGAATTAATAAAAACAATCGCTAGTGTCAACCTGCTGTTTTAGATGACGGATGGTTATACTAATAGGTCGTTTTGACATGTAGCTTTAATTTACAATATCACATAGGTTATTATTAGTTATAAAGAAACGACATTTGTTGAGCTTTTACTGAAATATCAAAGATATTTCCCTGGTGTTGGGCAGTTGTTAGCACGTTGTGTAGCATTAGCAGATACTAGCACAGTCTTTGCAACTCACGATGACCATGGAGCACTGTAATAGGTGTAATGTCAGTGACGTATGCATTAACGCTGATGTTCTGGATATCAGAAATATTCACCTTGGGTGAGCTGATACAGATATTGGTTATTGGGTGATGCAACGATTTTGTGACTTTATTCAGAGCCGTGGTTAAGTTTTTAGGGGTGAGATAAACTTACTTGCACTATTAGATTTTACCAAGTCAGGGTTGACATATCTCAGTCCGAAGTGCCGCGAGTATTTAAGTTACTCTTCACATGCACATTTCCGAATGAGAATAAAATTACTTTGTCCACTTTAGATGCATAATCACTGCGCTCCCAATGATCCTTCACTTCTCATGGTAATGTTGTTTTTACAAAGCAATACCTTGTAACATGAACTGTATTCCCCGATACACTGATTGAATTATAAAGAGGAGCGTGTTCGCTCTATCCTTAGTGACTTGGACTACCATCGACCCAGTTTTAGTCAGTGCCAAGAATATATCTGTCTGCACCTTAATATTGTAATGGATTTCAGACAGGTGAGGGTGCACAAAGGGCAGGGTAAATTATTTTAGTGGAGACTGTTTTATGTAACGAATCTACTAATAACAATGTTGCATATACATATGTTCACAATTTAACCAGAATAAATACAGGTGCAACCTATTAAATATGAAGTATATGCTTCAAAATTAGGTGTTATTTAGTTAGGGTTTTTTTCGTTGACTGCTCTACTACAATGGGAAACTGTTGCCTTTGCCTTGTGTGGCTTATAACACCACGACTTTGCTAATAATTATAGATAAATTAATTACTTACTGCTGTGGAAAATACGCTTGACTGAAGAATAAATAAATAGTTTAATAGAATGTTTCACTGTTGAATAGTCCATCCACATTAGACATAGTTCAGTAGAGTAACTTATGGCAGCGTTGTTAAATAAGCAGTTTGGCTTCTACAATATATAAACATGTCAATTTTTATATATTGAATATATAAAATATAAAATTATATATATATATATATATATATATATATATATATATATATATATATATATAATTGAATATATAAAAAAATAAAAAACAGGCTTTGCAACCCATAAGTAACGGCTGGGGTTTTTTTTAATGATTGCTAGTTACTAATATAGTGACGATATTAGGGTGTTCTATTGAAAGAGTGCCTGGAATGTTGACCAGCGGGTTGGCCGATGCATAACTGGGTACTGCGTGTTTTCATAGAGATTATGCGACGGAACAAAGTGAACGTCAGATTCAGATTTGAACGGAAAGTAAAAAGTATGTCTTAGAGTTTCTAAAACAAACAAACTCCAAACTTTGTATCAGTTTGCCGAGTTGGGCTAAGTTAGACTCCGTGTTTATCCTCTCGGGATCAGTGAAAAGTGAAAGCTCGCGGTAACTGGCTGCCTGACGGAGAGAACTGAGTCATTGTTGTTACCCGGGAATGTGAGCGGGTCACACAAACAAAACAAAATAGCTTAATAGCAGCTAACGTCAACGGACAGTGAAACCAAACCGTAACCATACACGAACACAGTCGACGACCGATACCTTTTTTTCATAACTCTATTGTTTTTGGCGACTAAACGTTGGCTAAAGTTCGACTGCTGTGGGTAAGGAACGAGGCATTTGTCGCTTTCATTTAGCTGTTAGCTGTAATGATTGCCACATTTAGAAGACAAGCCAAGTGAGCAGTGTTTACATTAGCGTTATGGTCAGCAGTCAACTCAGTTTACGCTAACCTGCTGCTGGTGGTGTTGTTTTTGTTATGCCATGCTATATTAATTGATATCATCGTCTTTCATCGAAGTTACGGTTTAATGCTAATGTTTTATGGTAAGCGAGTCACATTAAATATAACTCCTTCTGGTTTTAGAAGTAACCATAGGCAACTATACGTCAGTGTTACAATTCAGGCTATATCTCACTTAATGTAAAAGATAATGGAACATCATTTTGACAGTCAGCAGCTGTATTTCACCAGATATGCATTTAATGTTATCATATTTTTTAAGATGTACATTTTTTTATGTAAAAGACCTAACCGTATTGTTCTTCAGAAATGTAGATATTTAATTTTTACCATTTACAGTTATCATTCTCTTCCCTGATTTGATTACTTATTTAGTCGATGGTATTAATGCCTAATAACTTTTCAATCAAGTTTTTTTTATGTCTGCTTGCAAGACAGTTGGCAAAGCCAATCAGAACGGCATATTTTGTTTGCTAAAAATATTAGGCTCGTGGTATGGCGACCGGAGGAGCTCCGTTTGACGGTAGTTCAGAAGAACTACAGAACTGGACTGTAACAAAAGGCAGTCTGGAAGATAGGCTCAACAACATGGTGAGCACCCATCACTACGTATTCAATGACAAATACCTGTTTGTTTTATTTTCAATCATTACTATAGTGTATTTTCAAGAAGCAAAATAGTCCATTTTAACATTGTATCTGTTCTGCAATGATTTCTATCATAACTTATCTGATGCAAACAAAACCCACAAATTGCTTGAATGTTTGCAGTTGGCTTGGTAAAGATAAACTGATGTCTCTAAATGACTACATGTCTGATGTACAGCCAGCATGACAACAACAACAAAGCATTGTTCCTCTTTGATGTCTGTTTATTAAAGGATATTTTGTGGATATTTATCATAGGAACATAATTGAGTGAGGCAACATTAAAGTGCAACCTCAAGTCAATGGAATAATTAATTTATAATTCAAAATCCTGCTTTGATAACTGCATTTTCAAAGATTGGAGTGATTGCTGGTACTATATACTCTATGCTTAAATTATTCTTGGGTAAAAGCCATTAAAATCATGAAAACATAAGGCTTTCCTTTTCTTCCGAAGGAACCTTCAATGGTCCAACCGATATTTGCAAAGTGAATTGTAATTAATCCCCTTTAATGGAGTACTTAAAACAAACTAAAGCAGTTTCTTTATGACCTTTTTCAGCTTGTTAGCAATATTTGTGTGTAATAACCTTTGTTTATCACATAAATGGATCATCACAGGAACATGCTATAGTGGGGAAGCATTATCTCAGGTGTTTGTTTTCATCTGGTCCTAAACATCCTGGAATCCATCCTGTTTTTTCCTCCTTGTGATTTATTAAGTACAGTAACATGTACAATCATGTATGAACATATACATAATGATCAATCTTCTGTTTTCTCATCTGCAGGCCTGGGGTATACAGCAGAAGAAGGCCAACCGATCTTCAGAGAAAAACAAGAAAAAGCTGTCGGCCAGTGTGGTGGAGAGCCGCATGACCAATGATATTTCACCAGAGTCCACTCCAGGTGCTGGTCGCAGGAGAGCACGCAACTCTCATTCCTTCGCACACATTAAATACACCACGCAGATGTCTGTTCCAGACCAAGCTGAGCTGGAGAAGCTGCGCCAGAGGATCAACTTCACTGACCTGGATGAGGTAAAACACTTTAGTTGTTCTTTTGTCGAGGAACATAGAGGAGACTGCTTCAGAAAGTGACTTACTTCAGGGGTTCCCAAACTTGTCCCCCTTTTGTAAATAGGTATGTTGTTGCAGATGCATTTTCTACTACACTTTCTGGAGACTGCTATTATCATTAAACAAAAGAAAAATAAATTACAAGTTGCTCCCCTGAGACAAAAAAAAGAAAATATTTAAGTTGAAATGCATAGTTCTGCTCCCTCAGCTTTGGGAAACATGGGAAACTCATGTTTTCTTGTTCTTTTACTGCTGTTGTATAGCATAGGAACTGTCTGTAATTCCTCTTGGGTTTTTAACTACTTTTTAACTTGTTCATTAAGTAATCTGACCTAATCTGCTGTGCTGTGTAACATACTGGTAGTTGCATAATGACATTTCTACATAGCTATGATATGTTTGTGCAGATTTACTTTCCTGTCTATAAAATGTGTTTTAAAATAAATGATCATTTAGTTATGTTATTGCACTGATGTGGCTTTTCCTGTTGTAGAAAGGGAGGAAATCATGGCATGAAAATCATCATAGTTTAATTAGTAGATGGTGGCTAACATTGTTGTGTGTCTGCATATTAGAACAACAGTTTTGAAAAAGAGATGATAAAAAAAACCATCAGAGCTGTCAATCAACAGACTAGCAAAACTTATATTATTTAATTAGTAATTTTTACTGCTGAATTGCTGAATTTAATACACTGATCACTTATTGTGATGTTATATTAAAGGAAAAAATGTCCCCCCAATGATGTGGGTTCATACTTATATTATATGCGTATATTGGAAAATTACATTAATGCTTTGCAAGACATTTATGATGATTGGAAAAAAAACTTAAATTCCATAGGCTTCATTACATGAAACGATCCATTTTTGTAGCGGTCTTTTGCTGATTAGTAAGCAATCGAGAGTAGAAACTTTGTGAAACCTGTGTGTTGTTTCTGTCTTCAGAGGAGCATTGGCAGTGACTCCCAGGGGCGTGTCACAGCTGCCAACAACCAGCGCCAGTTGGCTGGAGAGAACAAGAAGCCCTACAACTGCCTACCTCTGCATGTAAACACAAACAAAAGCAAGGAAATGCTTCCTCCCTCTGCCTCTGCCCCTGCTACCCCTTCTGTGATTAAAGAAGCCAAGAGGCAGAGTACAGGACTTCGGGATCCTTTAACCCCTGTGATTCCTACCAAGGAAACTGCGAGGGTCAGTCATGGTGGAGCTGAGAGGGGGCTCCTGGTGCAAAGAGAGTATGACAGAGGAGAGCCACCAATAGACAGCAGCCAGGTACAATTTTCTGTTGAACCATGGTGTTCATGTACTTCTTTTAATGACAACACATTATGGTACAACTAAGTAATCTCCATGGAGGTGAGAAAAATCAGCTTTGTTGGTGTAACATATCTCAAGCACACAATCTCTGTTTGGTGGTGAGAGTGATTATATTTAAAAACTGAACTTGAGATTCAAGGGGTGTTGTGATAAAATGAAGACTTTATTGGTCATCGTACATACTGTATCTAGACACAGAACCATTCAACAGAATTTGTCCTCAGCATTGCACACGCCACAGGAGGTGTTTTTGGTTTTTAGGTCTTGGCCAGGGATTTAAGTCTGTGACCCCCTAAAAACAAGGACTATCCTCAGAACACTAGGGGTCACCAACCTTTTTGAAACTGAGAGCTACTTCAAGGGCACTTAGTAATACAGAGAGCTACTTGTTTAATACAGACTTCACAAACAATGTAATAATAACTAGTTCTAGGACATACCATATTAGACACTCTTCTTACCATTTGAATATCATTGCAGGTGGAACTGATGAAAAAGCACAGTAACAGTACATTTTTAGACCCTCTTGTTGACTAGTTATATTTTAAGAACATAGGTTGCGGGCACCTTAGGTAGTCAATAGGGGCTACCAGGTGCCCCCAGGCACCACGTTGGTGACCCCTGCACTAGACCATGGTGGTGCATGTAGTGTCATCATAGTGACACCTGTATTGTTGGAAAAGTTATCCATTCAGTTTAAGCAAAAGCTTATGACACACAACATGTCAGTAATGCATTGAAACAATTTGTTGACTAGCTAAGTGTAGAATGTCTATTGGATTTAGAATTAAAGGACCCTTTTATTAATGATCAGTTTTTAAGTTGTTTTGTCAAGAGTCTAAAGCTTACATTAAGTCAATAATATTGTGGTACATTCTACGTTCACACCTGTACAATGTAAGTATTTCATTCCTCCCCACAACTACAGTAAAGTAGAGCTCTGATAAAAGTGAGCTTCAGAAGCTGGGCTGTATTTAGGACACTATAAATATTCCACCCCTGGTACCTAGAGTGCTCGGTTTCCTGTGTGCCCAACCCTCTTTCTGTCCTCGTTCAGCCCTAGATTAAGCTGTCGATACAGATGCTGGCTCACCTGTCCTCTGTCTCCGCTCCATGTCATCGCTTGTTTTACTCCTTTGAAACTTACACCCGTACACCTCCCTTTCTTCTTTGTCTGCTCTCAGGTGGTGAGCAAACTGATACAGATCCGCGAGTACATCAGTAAAGCCAGCTCTATGCGGGATGACCTGGTGGAGAAGAACGATGTGCCGGCCAACGTGGAACGTCTTTCCCATCTTATCACTCACCTCAAGGAACAAGAGAAGTCTTATTTACGTTTCCTGCAGAAAATGCTGGTAAGTTTATGTAAACAGCGTTTCCATAACCTGATGTTGTCTCATGATTTGTGTCCTATTTTGAAATGAGCTTGACTTGAACTTCAGCTTATTTGAAGCTGAAGTTGAACCTGTTTTTGTTGGTACTTAGACAGCCAGCTGCAAACTGTTTTTTTAATGACTTTGTCTTTTCTTTGAAACCAAGTAGAGCTCTCTTTCATGTTGTTGTAACAGAATTGGAACATAACAAACACACTTTGTGAGGGTGTTTGGGTGTCAAGCATTACATACATTTTAAAAATATTACTTACAAATAATAACACAAGATTGCATTTACTGTTTCTTATATTACCAATCATTTCCAAGTGAGATGTATCATTTACAGTCAATAGCTTCTAACTTTTTTTTCCCTTTTCAGGCACAAGAGAATGAAGAGGACGATGTAGGGACCCTAGATTCTGCTGTGTGCTCAGGTTCACTGGCAGAGAGCATTCCAGTTAATATTGAGGTTTGTTTTCCTAAATCCAAAATGCTGCCCTGTGATTTGTTATTGACTCTTTCTTGTTAACTCTCTCTTGCAATGTCGACAATTTGATACTGATATTTTTTACAGGGTGGCAGGGTGGTTGCGCGTGCTGACCAGAAGGAGGAGTTGGAGAATCTGCGAAAGCAGCATGAACTGCTAAAGAAGATGCTGGAGCAGCAGGAGCAGCTCAGGGTCCTGCAGGGCCGACAAGAGGCCCTGATGGCTATGCAGCAAAATGCAGAACAGGCATTGGCTGTGATTGAAGACACTGGTGAGATTTAACAGTAATTACTGTGTAACGGAGGTGGACAACAGTCAGATGTTGTCCGTTTATATTAACTTTGTTTCTTAGAGCAGTGGTGGCTTAGTGGTTAAGGAAATTAACTTAAGTCTACGAGGTCGTAGGTTCGACTCGCACTGTTCTCCTTCGGGTGTTTGCTTACTTTGGTGTTGGGTGGAATGCAGAGGTCACATTTCACGCTGTGTCACAATGATAAATAATTCACTTTTTTTTTATCTGAAATGTGTGTTTACACCAGTTGTCACAGAAACCACCGGCAGTGTGTCAGGACTGAGCATCACCTCAGAACTGAATGATGAGTTGAATGATTTGATACAACGATTTCACAACCAACTACATGACTCTCAGGTAAGAAGACGATTAGCCCTAGCCTTTGGAAACTATTTTAAAACATACGTTTACAGAGAATTAATACAAGAAGTAAAATTTATTTTCTTTATTATCTTTTACTGTGTAGACCAAAGCAGTACCAGATAACCGTCGACAGGCAGAGAGTCTATCTCTCTCCAGAGAGTGTTGGTCAAGACCTCCCCATGCTGTTGGTCCACCCAAACACAGACAGCTTCTCCATGCTGCGTCAGGTCCGCATGCCGGATTGGACACTGGTGTTGCGGCAGCCAGCGCAAAACTCACCAAACTTCAAGAACTGCAAGACAAAAAGCAAACCATGGACAAGATTCTCCAGGAGCTACATTCACTCAGAGACCACACTCTCAACAACAGCTCATGTGAGACAAGTGCATGTTTACAAGGCTCTTTGTTGTGCTCCACACATGCATTTTTAACAAAGGTTTTTTTTAAAACTATTTTAAGGTCGAGGTTTGTCGACACATTGTAGCATTGGGGGGTCTTCAGACTGTCCTTCTGCCCTCTCCTCTAACGGGGCTACAGCGTCCACTTCATTTCATCCGTCACTGACTCAACCCCAGGACAGTTCCAACTCCTCAGACAAGCTCAAGTATGGTCATAAACACATACAGCTTCCGTTAATTTTTTAACTCAATATTATAGTTTATAATTTATATTTAAATGTCTTCTTTCTCAACAGGAAGCTAAAAGAGGTCCACAAACGTTTAAATGAGCTGCGAGAATTAGTTCAATACTATGAACAAACCTCAGACATGATGGTTGACGCGATTAACGAGAATGTGAAAGAAGATGAAGGCGATGATGAGGAGGAGCAGGAAGAGGAAACAGACAGTTCCCTGTTTGAAGTCATGTTTGATTCTGAACAAGAGAATCGCCAACCAATAACTAACATCAGGTAGATGTTCTAATGAATAAATAAAAAAATAAGATTGGATGGTTGCCCATATAAATAAAAACTCTGTTGTCAGTGACAACGGTCTCAAATTACAACGTTTGTTTCTATCTCTTTAGAAACCGCAATCGAAACTGGACAGATCTGAATAGCCTGACCGACAGACGCACCATAAGAAGCAATGGTACCAACAACCGGGACGGAAGACTGAACATCGAGTGTGAGATCAACAACCGGTCAGCTGCCAACCTCCGCAGCCTCAAAATGCCCTCAGCTATAGGTAATTGTATGTACAAACACATAGGTTAGTAGTAGAACTGGCAAACTAAACGCCGTAATCACTGTTATTTTTCAAATGAATCGGGTTTAAATTTTAATGCATGGGTAGTGAATAAACATTGATTTATGGGGGAAATGGGGAACACTTCTTGCTTAGGGTTAGGTTGAACTGACAATGACACAACTGATTGAAGAGACTCCAATCAGTTGGAGAGACTGACCAGGGGTCACCAACCTGTTCAAAACTAGAGCTACTTCAAGGGCACAGTAATATGAAGAGCTACTTGTTTGATACAGACTTCCCAAACAATGTAATTTTAGGGTATACAATAGTCCATGACCATCGTCATTGAAATTCAAATGATTCAATCTTCTCAGACCTTCCTATTGACTAGTTTTATTTTTAGAACATACCCCGCGGGCACCTTAGGTAGTCCACGGGCACAATGTTGGTGACACCTGCTGTATATTGATTATATCAATGAAGACAAATGCTGAAATTTGAAAACGACATGTTCTACACCATCAAAAATTAATAGTAATCACTGAACTCACTATGCACAAAATATCGGTATTGCAATTAATCATTAATAATCATGAAAAGTTATGATTATGATCATTCATGATTTATAAAATTATCAGGGTTACCCTGATATTACAACTTAAAACGTCAGCAGTGCGCTGTGGCTGTGGTGCAACTTTGTCCGGCACTTCTCTCTAAATTCCACTGGGAACATTATAGCAGTGGTGGAGAGCCTTGCAAGCCAGCTGAATTTGTGATATCACAAGATTCTGCAATGATTCTGAAATCATGCGAGACCAGGAGATCTTGCGATCAATGGACTGTATAAAGGAAACAATAAGAAACAGTTTACTTTGCCCCTCACAACTGGAAAAACACATGCATTTCTGCTTCTACCATTGTATAGATTTCTTCTCCTACCTTCTGCCATAGTATAGTATGTATTTTATTTTAAGGTGGTAGAAGTTGTGTGCTGACACCATGTCTAAGTTCCAGTCTTGTGTAATATGATCTGTTTAGATTGAAGTGGCATACGCCAGAAATGGACTTTCTACCTATCCAGCTATCTGGGACGCTCCTGAAAAGTGCCCGGTGGAATATTTCTAATTTATTAAAATGGCAGATAAATGCAGTGGTAACCACATCGCAGCTGTAATGCGCTGATGATGCATTCAGTGGAATATAGGGGTTAGGGTTTGACAGCCCTCATTAGTGTAACACACTTTTTTATATATAAATATAATAACTTGGCCTTACCTTTGACCCTGTTCAGATTGTCAGTACAACAGGGAGACATCATACAGTCAGTTGAAGGATGAAGATGAAGACAACTGTCTTGATAATGGCGCACAGACTGTGGCACCAGACAGTGAGGCATCGAGTCGGAGGAGCAGTGTGGGGAATGCAGATGATGCAGGGTTTTCTCAGAAGGTTCATCGTCACACAGCAAAGCAGAAGCTGCGGCAGCTGCAAGAACTGGTGGCCATGGTTCAAGTAAGAGAGTGGGCTGAAGTATTGTTTGGATGATGAAATACTGTAGTATTATTTTGGTGTCGCAACAACGACTGTCAACCAACTTTTTAGGATGATTGTATTTTATCTGGAATAATGGGTTATTTGGAAAATATATACATTTGCTTGTATGATTCCAGAGTGATGACACAGACGTCACTACAGCTAATGAAGATGAAGCTTTACACCAACAGCCAAACAACACTAGAACTACTGCTTCTCGGCCACTTGGAGCTGTGTCTAAACAGAATCCCAGAAACCTCACTCTGTCCAGTAAAGCCAGGTGAAGCATGTTTTTAATGTCGCAGAGAATCTGTTTGCAGAATTTTCACTTCATATGTCTTTACGTATTGACTTTAGGTTTTTACACATCAGTAAATGAAAACTACTCCTAATGCAGGGAGAAGTTGTATGAGGAGAAGCTGCTTCAGCAGAAACAAGAGCGAAAGCAGCTCCATGAAGAGCGGCAGAGACTCCGAGAAATCCAAGGAAAGATCCAAGATCTCCAGTGGGCTTGTCCTGACCTCCAGGTATTCCACACATGAACAAGCAGAGAGCTGGTCACTTTTTAAACTTTTCTGTCTTCCTTTCCTTTTGATGAGCATTGATTCAGAAGGTTGAACTCTTTAAAAATATAGAAAACACAGTTCTGTTTGAGTCCTTAACATTTACTTTTCTTTAATGTCTTTTTAGTCATCTCTGTCCAGCTCTATTAGTCAACCGCAGAAAAAAGCCCCAATAGCCAATCAAGTCGCCGCTCCATCAGAATCCAAAACAAACTCAGCGGTGCTCAAGGCCACTCCAGCAGAAGCTGCCACTTCCTCAGTCACTGATAATGAGGTAAGATGATTTTTATCACATATTGAAAATGCATGTCTATGTTGAGATCTGATTTAAAGACCTTACACTGTACATTGTCAGCAGCTTTGGTCGGAGATGCGTCGCCACCAGATCCTTCGGGAAGAGCTGCGTCAACGCAGGAAGCACTTGGAGTCCTTGATGGCTGAACACCAAAGACGTAGTGGTCTGGATGACTCTCCCACTCGCAGGAATGATGACCAGGATAGCTTGGCTACACCTTCACAACCTGTCAGTAGGGATGAAAGGTAGGGGACAGTCCTTTGTTACTTAGTCTACTCTGTGTTATTCTATTAGCTGTCAAACATTTCTCAATGGTTCTTAGGACAACGGCTTCCTGGGGTTCCACTCCCTGCCACCTCAATGGAGATGATAATGATGGTGACGGTGAAGATGACGATGATGGTGATGAATATACCGCAGACATAGGTGAAGAGGAGCAGGAAGAAAGTGCAGCAAGCACCTCTGATGATGACATCCACATATACCCTTCCAGCAGGAACCAGTGCTCGTACAGTGGCAGGAATAACCAAGGAAGGTGAGCCAAAGAAGAAAAAATACCATTTGTTCTAATACAACTGCTGATATTGAAAAAATATTTCCATTAAAATGGCTTGTCTGTGTCTCCAGTAACCTGAATCCCCCAGCAGCCTTCTCTGTGTGTAGTGGGAATCTTTCAAACAAAACCACTGGCAAACAACAAATACAACAGCAGCAGGAACTTCTGTCTCAGAGTTTGTCTGTAAACCACCACACGCAAAGACAAGAAAACTTTCGATTGCCCTCTGAGCTTTCTTTCATTGACTCCTCATGCCAGTGGCAAGAACAGGTCAGCCAGCTTCAGAGGCAACTGGATTTTAGCACCAGCATGTGTCAGACCCTCTTGCAGGACCAGCAGGTCAGTGCTTTTGCTAAGAGCTAAAATCTACATAGCTGAGTAATGTAAACCAGAGCTTTTAAAATAAAATACATGGCATTTTAGTTTGTGCAAACCTTTGAATTTCAAAATAAAAGTAATTATGTTTCAACCGTCTCCACAGAACCTGTCCTACATGTTGCAAACCCTGTTGACCGGCCATTACAGCATGTTACCGAACAATTTATCATCACCGCAGGTCCAACTGGTCATGCACCAGCTCAACCAATGTTACACACAGTTGACCTGGCAGCAGAACAATGTACAAAGGTGACAGCAGCAGCCTTAGAAATTAGCCACTGCATTTCTGTGATGATCTTCACTGTAACAAATCTTTTACCTTCAGGCTGAAACAGGTCCTGAATGACCTTATTAGACAGCAGCAGCAACAGCAGCAACAGCAGCAGCCACTTTCTCTGTCTACAGCAGGTTGGCAGACCCAGAAACAGGGCTCCTGCAAGGAATCTACCTCAACATCACCTGCTGTCTTTCCGCCATTTTCCTCCACCCTGCAACCTCCAGCCAACAACATGTCCACAGCTGCGTTATCCCCATTTCCTCCCAGTAAGTCGCATATCCTTATTCTCCTTATTATTTCCGTACTTCCCGGACTATAAGGCACAGTTAAAATCCTTAAGTTTTCTTAAAAATCGACAGTGCGCCCTATGTATTAATTCTGGTTGTGCTTACTGACCTCGAACCGATTTTTTAAAGACAAACCACACAGCGCATCACACATGATGTCACAGAACTAAAGCACACTGGGAGCCAACAATGGCGTTTAACTCTTGTTATCACCATTAGAAGATGCTCGACAACAACTGTTACAGTATGGTTGTGTAACCCAAATCCGCGCAACGTCGCGTCGTCCCTCCCAACACCCGGAGACTCTACGTTGGTTTTTTGAATTGTCGATGGATGGCGACTCGGACGCATGGCTGTCGATTTTTTCGTGGTCAAAAACTATTTTTATTTCTTTTTTTTATCGATACTGGCAAACACACACTCTCTCTTCAAAACAACATACGAACTTCCGCATGGCACAGCGTCAAAACAACCATATGGTGACCATCCAGAACAAAAATAGTGACAACCGCTCTGGAGGGGCGAACAACAACAACAGCGTCCTCCAGTGTCCAACTTAGGTCACTACCCTTTTCCACAAATCTCCCTCCCTATTGATCTGCGACTCCATGCGCGCCCATCTCACCGATATTGTCAAAACCCAAGTAAACCAAACTAATTCGGGGCTTGCCATCACTAACCAAAGAATTCCAACCGCTAAATATTGGTGTTAACAGGGCATTTAAAGTTAAATTGCGACCTGCGTGGGAGCATTAGATGACAGAAGGCGAACACATTCACCAAGACAGGGAGGCAACGCCGGGCGAGTTACGCCACTATCTGCCAATGGAACAGCAACGATAATGAAGAAAGGGATCCGGACATGCTTGATTGACTGTTTTGTTTCCCTTAATGCGCCTTATAACCCAGTGTGCCTTATGGTCCGATTATACGGTATTATTATTAATATACACCAGGCATCATCTTACAACTTATATATGTATGGTATATTTGATATATTTATAATTAAAAAACATTCTTGTTAAGATGAAAAAAATCAAGAAGTTTATGTCATTGATCTCCTTTTATTTCAGACTTTAGCCTGTATCCACTCTTCCCTGCTCCAGTCACTGACTTTCCTCAAGGTGCAGCAGGCCCTGCTGTTGCCGATCACCAAAAACAACAACTCGACCCCAACACCTCCATCAAAACAGAGTACATGAGTTTCCCTCCCCCTCTGCAACGTTCACCCCTCAACAAGACAACAGAACAAGGGTATGTCTTTGGATTTCTCCATCACCTCTATCATATTTTTAATGCAGTTAGGTTTTTCCAGCAATATTCTTTTCCATTTCTAGACCAGGTATATGGCTCAACACCTGTACAAACAACAACATCCAGCCTCACTCAAACACACAAGAGACACAGCCCTGCTCTCCAGTTGTTGTTAACAGTCACCCAAGAAGTCAAGAATTTGATAAGACATCACAGGAGAGCTTTAGCAGCATGCCTGACCCTGTGGATCCCACCACCGTAACAAAGACATTTAAGGCTGGACGTAAGGCCTCGGCACAAGCCAACCTGGCCTCCCGTAGCAAGACACCTGGGTCAAAGAACCGACGAAAGAGGAGGAGCAAAGGGCAGAACAGAAACAGTGAAGGTGAGAAAAGGGGTTATCTGCTGTAAACATGTTGGTTAAAAACAGAAAATAAAAATGTTTTCCCCCCCTTTTCAGACCATGAGAGTGACAGTGTGAGCAGCATTGCAGACTTTGCCCAAGAGAGGGCAGTCATGTCGTATGACAAGGAGCACAATCAAAGTCTGCTGGACAGGCTGACTAGAGAAAAATTGAATAGTCGGACTAAGCTTGGAAATAAAAGAAATGACCTTTCCTCTGGTATGTTTTTGTGGCAATGCCAAATATCCTACACCTGTACTCTTGTACTAGATACTTTTTTCACATCTCTTTCTGTCCATTCTGTACATCCTTTACTGTCGTTGAATATTGGTCATCCTCACATGTTTAGGGTGAATTAATTTTTCTCACTCACAGCTTATGCTTGGAGAACACCCTTCCTTTCTAACAGAATTGCATGCACAGAGGCACCAGGTAAACTCCATCACTAAGTTGATGTTACGTCACCTAAACAATTCAAGCCTGAGCCATTTTTAACACATAAAAAATGCTGTTTTTTGTTCATTGAATGTATGTTGAACCCCGCAGATGCCAGTAACGACTTCTCTCTGTTCGAGGCACTGAGGGAAACCATTTACTCGGAGGTGGCCACACTGATCTCCCAGAATGAATCTAGGCCTCACTTTCTCATTGAGCTTTTTCACGAGCTGCAGCTCCTCAACACTGACTATCTACGGCAGAGGGCGCTCTATTCCCTCCAGGTGAGGACAGACATGTTTTGTGCACAGATCGGTGCTGAATAGCCCTGTCCACTTAAATTATTTATAGATAAAGTCTAGTAGTCTATTTACTTTATATTACATTGTTTTTTGGCCTAAATATTTTGCACTGAAATTAAGTACACACTGGAGTCTATCAGCTCTCACAGCATTTTGCATCTGTGCAACATCATAGCCCCAGTTTCCATAAATGTATAAAAACGTCAAGGGTAATATGAGCACAAGAACTGTTGAGGAAAATTTAGTTAATTGTTTTTGTCATGTTATAATAATTCACAGACACCGTCATTTTGTTCCGATAATGCATGCATTATTTTCTAGCTTGCTGGCACTGTATATCCAGGTTCCAAAACTTTTAGCAAGTTCTTAAAACCTTGGCACTCCACAACATAGATGGGCCTCATATTCTGTGCAATAAAATTTACAAATCCTTCTGAGATGTCGTTTTTGCATTTGGATGATAGAGGCTGAACAACCAGCGTTGTTTGTGTGAACATCTGATGGAAGTTGTTGACGTAGCGGGCAGGTGCGCCTGTGGTTATAAAATGATTATCAGAATGAATAAAGTAGTATCAAAAATTGACCAATCAGAATTTTAGTAGAGCCAGAATGCACCAACTAACAAATCAACGCATTAACAAATCTTTAATTTTTTGAAAAATGTTTGCTCCTTTCACCAAATCTGCTATGAAACTCCTCATTTTGTGTTTACTCCAGGATTTAGTGACCAGACATCTGGCGGAGAAGAGTGCTGCCCAGGACCATCTGTCTCCTCACGGGCCTGTGTGGGCTGCAGGCTCTCAGTCTGAGCTGACGCCCAGTGAGAGCCTCGCAACCAGTGATGCTGTGAGAGTCATATTAATGCTTCTCAGTGGGATGTTGCTGCAGTTCTACTGGCTGTTTAGTCTCTCTCCGGTTCTACCTTGTCCAAGTTTCCTCTTTTTTCGAGGCAGTGGTGGCTTAGTGGTTAAGGAAGCGGACTTAGGTCTGGAAGGCTTCAGGTTTGGATTCAACAGCTGCCAAGTTACCACTCACTGCTCCCCGGGCACTTGAAGCTGCCCACTGTTCACTTTGGTGTTAGATTAAAAGCAGAGGTCACATTTGGTTGTGTGCTGTGTCACAATGACAAGTAGTTGACTTTCCTTCTTATACATTTTTACATTCAACATTATTTTTCTTTGTTCTCAGTCAACCAGCTCAGAGTTCTTCAAATTGGCAGCCAACAATTTTGTGATTCCTGTTGTTACCTTTGCATAGTAAGGCGTGTGAACACTACATATAACCGAAGGTTCAATATAGACCTCAGTACTTGCCTCATGGTTAGGTGTGTTTTTGATACAAAAAAAAATAAAATTAGAAAGACAAAGTGTACGTGCTGATTATTAACAAATTACAGAAGTGGTGTTCACAAAGTCATGACAAAATCATCAGCAAAGCACATATCATGGTTCCTGATGCCATTGTGTTCTTTGGAGAGTTTAACTTAAGTTGCACTGTACATCACCATGGTTACCCTCTCTACACATCGTCATTAATGACTGCACTTACTTTTAACACCCTGCATGAAAAATAGAAATAGTGTTCACTCTTCAAAGTTTGAAGAAAGAAGAAGCCACTACTGCGTCTTCTGTAGGGCACAACAAAAGTTGGTCTTTCTTTTTGTAGAGCCTCATCTCAACGTGAATTTGAAACAACTTTTGTTTCACATGAAACTTGAAACATAATATTCTTCTTTCTAGGAGATGGTGGAGAAAAACCTTAGGCTCACACAGAACACGGTGAAAAAGCAGGAGGACACAGAGTCTGTGGACGACAGCCCCGTCTCCATCTCCTCCAACCTGGAACCATTTGCCAACGATGATTTGGGTAAAGTGTTGCCTGTCTCGTGCCCAATGTTTGTCATAAAATAGCAAAGAAATCTCTTTGGCCACATTCTAAAGACTGTGGAACTGCTCTGCTTGTTGACTTCAACTTCCTTAAGAGCTTGTCTTGTGAACCAACCAGTTTACACTTCAGGATCAACTATTTGTGAGCTAGAACGTGGTAGCGTCAGTCATTTTCTGAACAAAAACAACGTTTGACATTGATCCTCCAGTGTAAACACTGCTTTTTCAACTGTTGACACCCCATGTTTCTCTTTGCTCTTATTTCTTTGCTGCTCTGATAGGCAACACAGTGATTCATTTAGACAAAGCTCTGGCCAGGATTAGGGAGTATGAGCGCATGAAGCTAAAAGCTGAATTAAACCCCTGCAATGCCAGCAGTGCAGGTGTAGGTGACTCTGAGGTTTCACATGCAGAACAGGCTTCTGCTCTCTCTGCTGATCCACTGGAAGGTACTCAGTCCAAAACAACAAAAACACCTCACGTACACACACTGTTTAAAATCATCTGCTTTTGTGCTGAATTTGAAGTGTAATTTCTTGTGTCAGCAGCAAGAAGAGCAGCTGGAGATGCGGACTATCCTCAGATCAACACCCAGCAGCTGGACCGACAGATCAAAGCCATCATGACTGAAGTCATTCCCTATTTGACGGTAAAAGAAACAGAATGAAAAACAGCAACATAGAATCAACATGATGCTAAAACATAGATATGTTAGAGTCCTGCAGCTGCTGCATAGGTTTTGACTGTGGGTAGAAGTTCCAAGTCAAATGAAGACCAGTGAAAGTGTCAAGCTCAGGAAATAAACATTAGAGAGATGAGACAAGTTCATTTTGTTTATAGAGCATAAATCAACAAATCAATAAAAAACAGAAAAAATGACTGCATTCTTTATCCTTAGCTATAATCCGATTGCACTATTGGTGTGTATACACAGATCTGTGAAGTGTGTACCTAATGAAGTTGCCTGGTAAAAACATGTATCTTTTAGACGTTACTTGACAAAAATAGTTATCTGTTCTGTTTACTGTGACTGCAGACAGTAAGTAAATGCTGGAATGTTGTCTTATAGGAGAACATGGACGAGGTTTGCTCAATGCAGCTCTTGACATCCGTGCGCCGCATGGTCCTCATGCTCACCCAACAAAATGACGAGAGCAAGGAGTTTGTTCGTTTTTTCCACCGTCAGCTGGGAGGCATCCTGCAGGTCAGTACCTAAACCCAATGGCAGATGTTCTGTTCCAGGAGAACTGTTCAAATTTCCGTTTTTGTCTCTCATACCAGGACTCTCTGAGTAAATTTATCGGCCGGACTCTGAAGGACTGCGGAGAGGACCTCCTGGTGGAAATTTCTGAGATTCTCTTCAATGAACTGGCCTTCTTCAGGCTCATGCAGGATTTGGACAAAAGCAGTAATGTGGCCTCAGCTGCCAAGAAGAAAAATAAGAGGAGTGAGCAAACTACTAATGTGAGACATGCTGTCAATGTAAGTCATGTCTTTTTTACTTGATAATTTTTATATAAATAATGAATAGAAATTTCATTGTTTCATTAAAATGCCAGGTACAAAGTTGTTTGATTCTCCTCTAATTATTTTATTATATTAATCAGAAAAATCCAGTTGTTTGTGACAAGTCTCCGACTCCAGCCTATTCAGATGAAGACAAGGTGAGTCACATTGATGATGAAATCATTTTTTACAAGTCCAGCTCAACTATGTTTATTTTGGGGTTTTTTTCATGCAGGATCAAGATGAAACTGAGCAGCAAAATTATTCCATAGAAGAAGAAGAAGAACAACAACCACCACTGCCACTGCAGCAGCAGTGTTACCTGCAGATAGAGACGAAGTACAACTGCAGCAGTGAAGTGTCAGAAGCTGACGAGGAAGATGAGGATGAAGGTGCGGGACAGAAAATGTCTCTGTCCTTCAGTGAGTAAAAAGCTAAAGTATTTCGTCAAAGAAAAATATATTTGTATTAGTGAAGGAGCAAACTGTTCCACAAGGGGCCGCTGTGGAACAGTTTGCAGGTTTTGTTCCAACCAAGCAGCAGCACACCTGACTTGGCTCTTATAATCATCTGATCTGAATCTCCAGACAGATTGGTCAGTCACTGTGCTCTGGATAGGTTGGAAACCAAACTTTGAGCTCATTGAGGTCCTTAAGTGATTGAGTCATAAGTATTGGAGGTGTATGTTGAAATGCATTTTGGGTTATATCTGTGGTCCAAATGTGAAAAAAACATCTGACGACATTTTCTTGAAAAACAAAATTGTGAATTATGGCATATCGTGGGTGAGTGCATCCTTACATCCCTACTTTTTAGTGTGGAAGGTTGCAGACCACTAAAACAAGATTAGGTTGTGTGCTACTGGTTGTCCTTGGGCTCTCTCTAGTGGTTGGTGGGGCAATCCGATTCCTATTTGGATTTTGTAAACTAACGCCTCTAAGGACACATTGAACAATCCAAGTATCATGCAAAAGGATAAATTTGGAGCTGGGCTTGCACTTGACCTTGTAGTCTTTTGTACGTAGTTACAGGAATAACATAAAAAAATCATCTTAAATTAGTTTATCTAAATTTTTACTTCTTTTTCCAGATCTCTCCAAAGCAGAGACCCAGGCCCTGACAAACTATGGCAGTGGGGAGGATGAGAACGAGGAGGAGGAGTTGGGAGAGTTTGAAGCCGGACCTGT
This sequence comes from Cynoglossus semilaevis, assembly GCF_000523025.1. Classification (NCBI taxonomy): domain Eukaryota; kingdom Metazoa; phylum Chordata; class Actinopteri; order Pleuronectiformes; family Cynoglossidae; genus Cynoglossus; species Cynoglossus semilaevis. The sequence continues at coordinate 4,152,683 of NC_024315.1, read as the reverse complement.
CGATGTCCAGACGTCATTGCAGGCTTCGGCTGACAGACAGGCAGAGGTGAGACACGTGTAGTGTCCCCTGAGATTCTTTCATTCTGATCTGATCACTGTGTCATGTTTCAGGAAACAACTGCCAATAAAATCCAGGAGATGAAAAGTGATCAGAGTCTAGAGGGTGGTGTTGGTGAGGCTTTTACCATTATTACTTTATGGACTTTTCTATTAAAACGACGTCAGCTGTGCAGTTTCTTCTCATGGATCTTTGAAATTTGCAGAAATAATCACACCAGTGGAGACTATCAATTCAGCCTTGGCTGAAAACACTACAGCAACAAGCCAGAGCCCGGAGGAGGGGGAGGAGGAGGAGCAGGAGCGGGGTGTCACAGACGAGAAAGCAGCAAGCACAGGAGTCTTTGAAGGACTGAAGTCCTCCACGACCAGCAGCCCTGACACAGACTCACCTGTCATGATCAACGTGGACGTAAGTCCGCAATGACTGTTGTGATACACCAATAATGTTTATAATAAAATCTAAAACTGGTGTAAAATACTCAAGAATGATGTCACAGACGAGAAAGCAGCAAGCACAGGAGTCTTTGAAGGACTGAAGTCCTCCACGACCAGCAGCCCTGACACAGACTCACCTGTCATGATCAACGTGGACGTAAGTCCGCAATGACTGTTGTGATACACCAATAATGTTTATAATAAAATCTAAAACTGGTGTAAAATACTCAAGAATGACTTTCTGTTATTTTTGTAGGAGGTGGCTTCAGGTAACACAAGCCAAAAGTCTGATGAAGAAGACTTTGTCAAGGTGGAAGACCTGCCTCTGCAGCTCACAGTGATGTGTGAGGTGTGTGTGTAACGTCGGAGTCAAAAAATGAATGTGTGTTGCTCTTCAATGTGCAATGTTTTTATTTCTGCCATTAAAACTGGGAACACTATGATCACAAAGCAGCTGTCTGAACTGCTGGGCCACAGGCTGTTGGAAAAGAATAAAAAAGAACCAATCACAGTGGAAACAAAGTTGACCTTTAAGTAATTTTTTAGGAGGAGCTACAGAAGAGAATAGTGGAGGAGCAGCAGAAGAATAACTTGTCTGAGGAGGTCCTCAATGGAAACACGGAGTCTCTGACCAGACTGGTGGGAAATGCACAGGCCCTGAAGGAACCAGGTAAAATAAAAATTTCAACCAAAGGTGTTTCCTAGGAAATTCATGGCTTGTGTTCACTGCAGATGTTGATTTATTTTTATTTATTTTTTAGATACAGTTGAAGAGCAGAGAATGTGAAGAGACACATCTAGCAGACCACGCTGGAAATCTGCTCTGCTTTCACGTCTCACTTTTTAATCTGCTTGTTTTAAGTAGCAGTGATTCCTGTATCACTCATTGACTGTTCTTCACACCACACAGTTGTTCAACACACACACACATACTCTTTCCTTCAAGCCCTGATGTCATTTAGCAGTAACCTGGGTTTTGGTTCATCTCCATGCTGCTGTTTCTTAAGCCTCAGTTTGAACATTTGAAGTTCTGGTTCCTGTGCTCAGATCAGCCTCAGGTTCCATCAGAGTTCTGGGATCTGTTTGACACGAGTTGTGAGAAATGTTCACTTTGTTTTTATTTATCCTGGACCTGTATCCCTCTTGTACAGTTTACATTTACTGTGCTTAATATTGATGAAATGACAGTAGAAAAGAAAGTTCAGCTTCAGCCATTGATTTTTATCTGTTAAGACTTTACTTTTATCTCTGATAACTTTTCTTCATCAACTGCATCGACTTCAGTGCAAGTTACAGTTTTTAATTAAATAAAGTTTTGAAACTGTGATCGTTGTGATTAATGTGTTTATATAGAACACCTGTGTTGAATCATCAGTTGTCTGCTGACAGAATGAAGTTAAGAAATGTGATATTGGCACCAAACCTTTTCTATATCTGCATTCATAGCAGTTGAAATGGGGGCCTAAAGGCAATGCAGTGATCAACGCATCATCCACAACTTTTTTTAAAATGTTTTACAGTCTGATAAAAGCGTATAATTACGAGGGCAAATATACAAATACATGAACCCAATATAGAAGCTTATACTGTAGTTTTTTTTACTAGTTTTTGAACTAATTTGAAACATTTTCTGTAAAATTTTGAATATTAGTAGGGTGACCACCACCAAGCCGACAAAATGTGGGACACGTAGCAGGTTTGAGTGGGACAATGAGGGTCAGCCGCAATCATTAAATTCCAACCCTTTTACTTACTTAAGTAACATGCATGTATCTTGCCTTTTACCCCCACAAAACTAACAAAAACTTTGATATACCTAAGACATAACCTAAACCTAAGAAGTACACACATGCTGCAATGTAACATTTATGGATGCATTCATTCTTCCACATTTAACAAAATAAGCAAATAGCGCACAACAAAAATGACCTGATCTCAAATTAAACCATTTCAATGTAAACAGGTCTCTGTCATACCAACCACTCCCATGAATTATATTGCCATCTGTGATAAAAACATGGAAATAAAAAATAAAAATAACCCAGCGCCACTAAACAGATTTTGCATCAGCAGTTGGCAGTCCAACAACCTTTTCTCTGCAGTATGAATAGCTGGTTTCTGAAACACATTGGTAGCTGAAAAGCAACCAAATGTTAAAACCAAGATTCAATGATCATGAATGTATATATTCTACATCGTTGTAGAACTCAATACAGCTGTGTTCAGAGTGACTTTTGACCCGAATCTCTCTGGATATTTTTTTAGTCCGAAAATGAATGTTCATACTGCACTGCATGGTAAACACTGGTAACTTCTACTGCAGTAATTTGATTTGGTTTGAGTGTCTCAACTGTGAAAACAAGTGTTTCTATTGCTATTTGTTAAATGTGACATATTATGCCCTTTTGTGCTTAAAAATCATTTCCTTCGTATCAATAACATACTTTGGTCAAAATACCCTTAGGTTTGACTATTAAAGTACTTTTTTAATCCTGCACTGACCCAAGTGCTTTGTTTCAGTGCCTTTATGGTCAGATTGACGGAACCTGACCCCAAATGTGCTAATGCTGACAGTGTCCAGCCAGAATGAGCTGGTATTCAGAACGTCATCTTTAAATGGACATGTACATTTTCTTAATTGATGTGATTTTTTTTAACTTCCTGTCATTTGAACTGTCTGCTTTTAGTTGGGTCATTGAAGTGACCCCGTATTTTTTTAGGTTTTGGTCAAATGCTTCCATCTAGTGGACAAATTTTAACCCGTATTCAAGCAGCCTGAACAGATGATTTCAATAAAGTCACGTTTTACTTTCGGCTACTTTTATATTTTAATTCTATTTCATGAAAGTCATAGTAAAGTAAGTCCTTATTGTGATTTTAGACATCCCAGAATAAGATTCTATTTTTAGTTCTTAGTGTAGTGAAGATTGTACACAGATCTCAGTCTGTGTAGGTTCTCAGTCCAATTGGCTTCAAATTCGTTATACCCCTGTGTTACAATGACAATAAAGGCTATTCTATTCTATTCATCCAGGTAATTTAATACAAAAAATAGTTACATCGAAAAGCAACTGGACAAAGTAGGTTTTTTTTTTTCTTTTGGAGACGTTTCACATCTCATCCAAGAGGCTTCTTCAGTTCTGACTGACCACTGGGAAATTCTGGTATTTAGTCTTCAGGCTGCTGTAACAAGGGTCATTGCAGAAAGGGGGATTGGAGGTGTTAGATCTCAGTTAGCCTCCCCTAGCTCAACCCTGAGCCCCTTCCCTAGCCTTTCCCATAGCCCCTCCCCTAGCTAGTCGCTTAGCCACTCCCCCAACTTGTCACTTAGCCCCTCCCCCTCACCCAGGTGTAGGATATAAGGCCTCCAAATGGCTCAGTTCTCTCTTTGACTGCTTCTTGGTGTGGTTCTCTGTGTTGGTTCTGGTAGGTCATGTGCTGGTTTCTCTGTTTTGTCCTGTTCTTTTCTTTCTTAGATTTGCCCCGTTCCCTCCATTTTCTGTGTGTTTCAACCAGCTTTTGTTTGGCCTAATTAACTTCTTTGGTTAGGGTTAAGCTAAAGCTAACCCTGTTTTCATTCCTATCTTTGTGTTTGTTTGTTGATTTGTGGTGTTGTAAATTATTAACTGGGTTGTTGGTTTTGTTAATTTTGTGCTCTTTTTTGTGTTCCTATTTTTTTTTATTCTGGCCTGGGGGTTGTCAAGTGGCAGGCTAGGGCCTGTGGTTGGGACCCCACTCCTAACCCTAATGCCCTACAGGCCTGAGCTGAAGCCTATTAGCTGTTAGCTGCTTTGGTTTTGGTCAAATTCTTTTATCTAGTGAAGTAGGCCACTCAGCACCTCATGTGGAAGAGCTGGCTCAGGTGCATCTAGTTAGTGGTGTGCTGATGGCAGTGCTGCCCCTACAGGCCTGAGCTAAAGCCTGTTAGCGGCTATAGTTTTGTTTGTCTGCTTTTAGTTGGGTCATTGAAGTGACCCCGTATTTTTTTAGGTTTTGGTCAAATGCTTCCATCTAGTGGACAAATTTTAACCCGTATTCAAGCAGCCTGAACAGATGATTTCAATAAAGTCACGTTTTACTTTCGGCTACTTTTATATTTTAATTCTATTTCATGAAAGTCATAGTAAAGTAAGTCCTTATTGTGATTTTAGACATCCCAGAATAAGATTCTATTTTTAGTTCTTGGTGTAGTGAAGATTGTACATAGATCTGTTAGTCTGTGTAGGTTCTCAGTCCAATTGGCTTCAAATTCGTTATACCCCTGTGTTACAATGACAAAGGCTATTCTATTCTATTCATCCAGGTAATTTAATACAAAAAATAGTTACATCGAAAAGCAACTGGACAAAGTAGGGTTTTTTTTTTCTTTTGGAGACGTTTCACATCTCATCCAAGAGGCTTCTTCAGTTCTGACTGACCACTGGGAAATTCTGGTATTTAGTCTTCAGGCTGCTGTAACAAGGGTCATTGCAGAAAGGGGGATTGGAGGTGTTAGATCTCAGTTAGCCTCCCCTAGCTCAACCCTGAGCCCCTTCCCTAGCCTTTCCCATAGCCCCTCCCCTAGCTAGTCGCTTAGCCACTCCCCCAACTTGTCACTTAGCCCCTCCCCCTCACCCAGGTGTAGGATATAAGGCCTCCAAATGGCTCAGTTCTCTCTTTGACTGCTTCTTGGTGTGGTTCTCTGTGTTGGTTCTGGTAGGTCATGTGCTGGTTTCTCTGTTTTGTCCTGTTCTTTTCTTTCTTAGATTTGCCCCGTTCCCTCCATTTTCTGTGTGTTTCAACCAGCTTTTGTTTGGCCTAATTAACTTCTTTGGTTAGGGTTAAGCTAAAGCTAACCCTGTTTTCATTCCTATCTTTGTGTTTGTTTGTTGATTTGTGGTGTTGTAAATTATTAACTGGGTTGTTGGTTTTGTTAATTTTGTGCTCTTTTTTGTGTTCCTATTTTTTTTTATTCTGGCCTGGGGGTTGTCAAGTGGCAGGCTAGGGCCTGTGGTTGGGACCCCACTCCTAACCCTAATGCCCTACAGGCCTGAGCTGAAGCCTATTAGCTGTTAGCTGCTTTGGTTTTGGTCAAATTCTTTTATCTAGTGAAGTAGGCCACTCAGCACCTCATGTGGAAGAGCTGGCTCAGGTGCATCTAGTTAGTGGTGTGCTGATGGCAGTGCTGCCCCTACAGGCCTGAGCTAAAGCCTGTTAGCGGCTATAGTTTCAGTTGGGCACAGGGCTTGAGTTATGGAAGTGCCATTAAATATGTGTAGAAGACTTGACTAAATGTAAACTGTGTGGATATCATTTTATTTTTTTACATTGTTTGTTAGTAGTAAAAAAAAAAAAGCTTATTTTTGAAATTCCTGAACAGATGATTTAAATAAAGTCACAGTGGATATTGTTTTCATCTAGTTTGTGGTTCTTGTGTTTTTGTCTTTTTTTTTTTTTATTTTTTTAATATCAAATGTGTGACTGTCTTCATATGGTTTTTACATTGGGGGAAAAAAATGCTGGGTATTTCATATACTATGGGTTTTTTGAGAATTTTTTTTTTTTTTAAATTAAATTTTTTCTTTAAATTTTTTTTTCTCTCCCTTCTGTTGTTGGTTGTGCCACGACAGGCACCGGAGACCTTACGACCGCAGCTTCGGACAGCCGCATCAACAATGGAAGTGGAGAACATAGTCCACTCAGACTCAATGTCTCCAGCCTCCCTCGGGACCTGTTCAAAACTCTCCCGGCGGTGGGAGTTGAAGGCCCCCCTCACCGGGGATTCTGCCAGACGTTCCCAACAGACCCTCACGCTACGTCTGGGTCTGC